>NC_139962.1:12334124-12594124 GCF_963454915.1 Gymnoscopelus microlampas
CTGGTGCAGTGTGGACAGGGGAATGTGGTGGTGGGTTTGGGTTGGACCTGTTTGGTGGTTGCTCTCTCCTTACTGAGTCTGCGCTTGTCTTGTGCAGCATGGCGGAGGTCATCGTTATACAGGGCAGCACCCTCACGGACAAGGATTTCTCCAGGTCGTCCTGTCTTTTGCCATGTCTTCCCAATCTTTTAGGTCTGCGTGGCACTTCTTTAGGTTTGTTTTAATGTTATCCTTGTACATCTTCTTTTGGCCTCCAGGGCCCCGTTTCCCTTTAACAAGCTGCGAATAAAGGACTTGTTTTGGGAGGTGAGAGTCAGGCAAACGGATTACAGGGCCATCTTATCTTCATAAGATAAGATGGCCCTGTAATCCGCGTTTAGCCATGTTATCCACATGCCTGACAAGAATCAAGAAGACATAAGATAAGATAACATGAGATTGATTAAATTGATTGACGTTTGTATTGCCAAAAATGCATAGCATAATACATGATCATATTTTGTGTGTGTAAACTGAGCGTTGTGTGTTGGGAGTGTGTGTGTGTGTGTGGGGGGGGGGGGGGGGGGGGGGGGACAGAAAAGACAATACAGAATAATGAAGAAATGTACGAATCCAATAAAATCCAATAAACATAACAAGGATTCAAATGAATGTGCATTTGGTGAAAAGGTGACTGTTTTTTTGAAGCTGCTCTTAATACCCCCTATTACATTCTCTCTTCGATGTTGATACAAAATGATCCATTTGACTTGACCTCTCCGAAACACCTTCCCTTCTTTCCCAAGCCTCCTTCTTCCTGACATAGTGGCATTTTCATCAAACCTGTCATCTTCATTTGGCCTCTCCTTTTGTCACAGTCTGTTCCAACTAGGGCGTGTGGATGGCATCCCGTGGCTAATTACGGAAAAACATCCTCAGATCAAACTTGCACCGACAGCTAGCAACAACAGGCCCACCACAGTAAAAGCCTTACGGGCCGTTTTTTACACTCTCAGAGTTACATTAACACTCTGTGATCATGAGTGTTAATTCAACTCTGTGAGTTAATCCAACAGAGAGAGTGTAAAGATTGACAGGTAAGGTCCATTTGGGGGGTGAGTGTGAGATAAAGAAAGATCCATAACAAAGCCATCACCTACAGTTACTGTCACCTAATGGTTCTGGGAATCTGCTCACTAGCACAAGCAGATCGAGCCACCGGGAAAGAAACCCCACTGAACTTCACCAAATGATAAGAAAACACAAACATGTTTTCTTATCATTTGTGTTAAAACTACCTGACACATTGGAAAGAATCAACCAGAAACCAGAGGAAATTGGAATTATTTGGCCCTGAACAGAGAATACACCATGGCAGAATACCTGAGCAGTGAGCACTGTGTCTGATTCAAAACTAAGGAAACCCTTGACTATGTACAGACTCAGTGAGCACAATTGCTCCCGATGAGCAGGTTAAGTGCCTTGCATGGTTTCCTTCGCCACCGGTGTGTGGATGTGTATTTGAATGGATGAATGTAATGCACATTATAAAGTGCTTTGGATAAAGAAAGGCATTATATAAATGCGCCATTTCCCATTTCACTATATACTGTAAATGCACCATTTCACAGCCTTGCCATTGAGAGTCCGCCACAGGCTCCCGAGTCCCAAAAGAAGACAGACTGTGCACCCACTTCACACAAAATGAGGTGGAAACTGAGCCACACTTTCTTACTACCTGCCAACTGTACCAAGACATCAGAGACACACTTTATTATAGATTACTAGACCATACCCGTAGATTATGAATATTGTAATATACATGACATTATCTACACCAAGATGGTGTAATACCACTATTCTAGTAGGCTTACATTTCAAAGAGATCTCTTAATTTTGACAGTTTGTACTTCACACTTGCTTCGGCAATGTAATTGTAAACTGTGAGGGAGGGGGGAGGGGGGGAGAGAGAGAGAGAATAAACCTGACATTTGTCCCCTATTCAGGAAGTGTCCTAATGGTTTTATTACAGACAGGAGCAAATAGGGAAAGCAGGTTCTATGTTTTAGCCATTAGAATTGACTTAACCTAAGACCCCCCACCCCCACCCCCTTCTAGGGGGGGCTGGGAGAGCGCTTGATGTGTGGGAGTGTGGACAGAAGCCAGGCATTAATCTATTCTCAAGGCTTCCTCTTGTTAGGTAAAGGGGAGGAGGGAATAAAACAGAAAAAATAACAAGACACTAATGAGTGGCCCTGTTGTGTCCCAAATCACCTCGGAATGGTGACTGACAGTGTGTGCTGGGGGGCAGAAGGTGGAGATGGTGTGGGGACTTCAATTTACCTCTCTGACATAAGGTTCCTCTCTCTGTAGGTTTTGAATCAGATGAATCGTTCACATTTGGTCAAGTGCTGGCATTGTGTTAGAATCAGCCTCAGAAGAAAATAATTGCATTGTGAACAAGCAAGGACTTGTCAATGCAGTACAGTGACAGCTCAACATAAGATCATTAAAACAGTTAACACAGGACTTCTGTCAAAATACACACTGTAAAATGTTGTGTATTTATCACAGCTGAGTGAGCAGAGATTAAACTGTGATCTTTGGTGAACCACTGGACCATTTGACAATGGATGTCTGCCTCATAGGTTGATTCATTGGGGATCAAAGGGATTTGATGATGATGAGGATGGTGATGGTGGTGGTGGTGACTTGCACCGTGCGTGCAAGTGTATCTGTCCTTCATGTACCTTGAGATATTTTGACAGTAGAGTTAACTGTTTTAATGATCTTACGTTGAGCTGTCACTGTACTGCATTGACAAGTCCTTGCTTATTCATAATGCATTTTTATTCTGAGGTTGATTCTAACACAATGCCAGTTCTTGACCAAATGTGGATGATTCATCTGATTAAAAACTTGCAAAGAGAGAAACCTTATGTCAGACAAGAGAGAGCATACATTTAAGTCCCCACACCGGAGGGGCATACTTTCCAACAGGCATTGGCCTAGTGCTATATAATAAGTGTAATGTGTTGAAATTCTTTGTTGGGAATAACCCCTTGAGATGAACCATCTTGTTTTCAAGGGCGTCGGCAATTACGGAATACACAATTCAAACAACATCAACCAAGAGGGGAAACAAAACAAAACATACAACAATAACACAATAACAATACACAGAGCACATCATTTATTTGAATCATTGCGTCATAGATCTATTATACTGATAGTTAGTGAAAACATGGACAGGTAATCTCAAGGTGAGAGGACAGCGCAGCTTTAAACAATTGAAGAGATGTTATTGACCGAATAAGAACAGGTAGATTGTTCCAGTCAGAAGGAGCTTAAACCTAAAAAGGATTTTTTTTGGAAACTATTTTAGATACTGTTGGAACATCAAAGAAAACCTGTGCACAATGTCCCAGTTGATGTTTAGAGGTGAAATACAGTACAATATTACTGTAGGTGATGGCTTTGTTATGGATTTTCTTTCTTCATCTCACACTCACCCCCCAAATGGACCTTAACTGTCAATCTTTACACTCTCTCTGTTGGATTAACTCACAGAGTTGAATTAACACTCATGATCACAGAGTGTTAATGTAACTCTGAGAGTGTAAAAAATGGCCCGTAAGGCTTTTACTGTGGTGGACCTGTTGTTGCTAGCTGTTGGTGCAAGTTTGATCTGAGGATGTTTTTTCGTAATTAGCCACGGGATGCCATCCACATAATTACAATATAAAAAGAATAATATTAATACAAAATTGTGATTGATAGTAATTATAACAACCACAGCAACACAGCAAACACAAACAAGAAAGCACAACAGCGAGTGTGTGTACACAGATGATATTTAAACACATGGTGGGTGCCCCCCGTGGACAGGTTATAAAAAGCACCATACCATAGGCCTACTGTAGTAATCCATCTGTCCCAGCCTGGAAATCTCAGCGATGAGTGTGAATGATAAGCATGCAATGACACCACCACAGCTCCAGCTAAATTTAGCATGGCGAGAGCAAATATCCGGTAATGTGTTATTAAAGTTTAGAAGCACTAGATTCATGTTTCACTTAGCTGAGTGACTGAACCCAGTTTTGCACCCAGCTCTCACAAAACACGATACAACTCATTCTACTCCTTTTCCAGGCTGAATTAAAGGGGATTTTCCACCTAAATAAACAGATACAGCATACTGTTGCCTCTCATTCTGTGCCCAAACTCAAATCCATCACAAATCACAACCGACTACCTCTATTAGTCACGGCCATTACAGCCTATCCAGGGGTCAACACCCGAACGACAGGCAATAGGAAGTTGTAATTCACAGTTGGTGACCGCACTAGTCAGCACAATGCACCCCTTCTCTGCATGGGACACAGACAGACCCTCTACACCTGTTAACTGACATGGGGCAAGTGTGTGTGTGTGTGTGTGTGTGTGTGTGTGTGTGTGTGTGTGTGTGTGTGTGTGTGTGTGTGTGTGTGTGTGTGTGTGTGTGTGTGTGTGTGTGTGTGTGTGTGTGTGTGTGTGTGTGTGTGTGTGTGTGTGTGTGTGTGTGTGTGTGTGTGTGTAATCTACTATTCTGAAGCATTCTACTATATCCATTTTGAAGCTGTTATTTGTGTTTCTGAATAGGGTATATTTGGCGTCATCTACCACACCTCTAAACAGTTGTTTATTGCCTTTGCAGGGCAATTGTTGTTGCTGGACCCTGAAAGAAGTATCATGCATGCATCAATGCATTGTATATTATTATGTTTGTATAGGTTTTTTGTTTTCTTCATAGACCAGAGAGGAATACTTACAGTATGTTTATGTTTTAGCCCCTGTCCATCGGTCCGTGTGTCTGTGAGCAGCTAATCTAATCTTTAAGGGCACTGCTCAACTGCTCTGCGTGAAACCTTTCACACACACTCACAGTAGGCCAAGGTTTGTATTTCAACTTGGATAGAATCCGTTTCAATTTAACTCGAAGCCAATCGCATTTAAGGCCATATGGCTGTTGCATGGTCGAATGTCATTGCTGTCATTTTGGAGATTTGTCTCCAGTATTCTTTTTAAATTGCTACACAATTTGTCAAAGATTATTTAAAAAACAAAGGTTTTCTCAGCATTATGTCCCACTCAATGTAACACAAGGTGTCAAATAGATACATCTAGAGATAATGCTAATAACGTCTATTTTAATTTGATATTTTAAAATAAAGTAACATTTTAACCCATTAAGGCATCTGGGTCACTTTTTGATTTGAGCTAAAAAGCATTATTTTACACTTTGGCTATTCAAAAATAGCAGATCTACAAGCTCATAGTGCGGCACCGAGTGCCGCGCTACGAGCTTGTATATCTGCTATTTTTGAAAAATCGAGAAAATGTGTGCAAATTGATATATTTATATTCTTTTAAAGCAAACATTTTCAACTCAAATCTTTGCTTCTGGGGATCCCTGGAACAACATTTTGAGATGGGGGTCCGCGGCCAAATACATATCATTTTGGGGGTCCTTGACATGAGAAAGTTTGAGCACCACTGATATAGAAACATATGTTTTTTTCAAAAAACTGTTAGGATTTAGAAAACATTTTGTAGAATCGGAACCTCAGGCCTTAATGGGCTAAATGAGAACAGGTGAAAAAGGTTTTTACATCTGTCATCTTGCCAACCCTATTTTGTCACTGACCTATGTACACAGTATTGTACCCTACCGCCTCACCTGCCAGTGAGAAGCCCCCACCGGGAAGACATACTGTAGCACCCCTGTCCTATCCCCCCCCCCCCCCCGTTCAACACCCCCCACTGACAGACACCGCCCCAGCCTGTAGGAGTCCCTGGCGAAAGCGACAAAGATCACTCTCCCCGCCTGGCAAAATAAGGTGCATGATGAGCATAGCAGCTGGTAAAGCAGGTCCATGAGGAAAGCAAAAGTCCAAGGCCAGCCTGATGATGACAGGCAGTGGTCATGCCTTGTTCACGAACTCTTGTTGTAGGAACTCTTGTTTTATTGCTGTACTGTTTTATTGGATCTTGTTTAGTCGATACACTTTTTGTATTAGCTCGCGCTCATTTGATTTTGAGAAAGTAGGTAGCTGATATATTGCACTTTTACCTTAGTGCTAGGTGTACTCTTGGTTGCTTGTTTTTGCAGGAAATGCACTTAATGCTTCTGGTGATTAGTAGTTTCGTTCCCTACCTATGTTGAATGCACTTATTGTAAGTCGCTTTGGATAAAAGCGTCTGCTAAATGACTGTAATGTAATGTAATGATGTAATGTAATGTTCAACTGATGGTAGTCGGGTGGAAGCTGCACATAAACCTGGTGGTCTGGCCCAGTGTTGATTTCGTCGACTAAAACTATGATGAAAAATGTTCGTTGACTACATTTTTTCACTGAAAACGAAATAAAAACTAAGCTATGATGACTAAAACTAAGACTAAATATATTGACAATTTCGTCAACACATACAAACTACATTAAAATGTTAGGGAGGGACTAGTGGAGAAGAGATCCAGTAGAACTAAAAGACTATGCTTTATTCTCAGGTGTTGCGCTCTGAAAATAGCAGATCTACAAGCTCACAACACGTCGCGTTGTGAGCTTGTAGATGGTCTATTTTCAGCATGCAACCAAGCCATTACAACCATTACGACGCCATCAAGGCACCGCCAAAATACATTTTATTAAAATCATCTGTAGATTTCATCTGTAGATTTAGTCGACTATAATCTTATGATATTTAGTCGACTAACACTAGACTAACAGGAAAACATTTAAGGTGACTAAAATATGACTAAAACTAAATGGAAGTTGATTCAAAAGACTATGACTAAAACTCTATCAAAATGTTGTGTCAACACTATTCTGGCCCTTGGTGCTACGGTAGGCAGCGGTAGTAGGGGTTTGAACAGTTTGTGGCTGGGGTGGTGCCTGTCCTTGTGATGATGCTCTGAGCTTTGACTATGGGCACTTCTTCTTGAACAGTTCCTGGAGCGAGGGGTGCTCTCCTACAATAATGTGTTCTGCTGACCGCACCACCCGCTGTAGGTTTTTCTTTCTTTTCGGGCAGTTTCCATACCAGGCTGTATAACACTGCCTGGCAGGATGCTTTCAATGGAGCTGTTGTAGTATAATCTGAGGATGCTGGTACTAACGTTTTCTTGTGTTTCATGTGTGTGGTGTGTCCGTGTGTGTGTGTGTGTGTGTGTGTGTGTGTGTGTGTGTGTCCCACTTGAAAATACACTGATTGAAAGGAAAAAGTGTGATTGTAATACTTGAAAGTTTTCGTTGCCTGAGACAAAGAACAATTAAAGTCTTGCGAGTTGATGGATGTCATAGCAAGAGATGAGGGTAAATGTCTCAGTCAGGGTTGGTGGTGTGCTGGTGGTGGGGATGAGTGGAGGCCTGGCTGCAGCTGTTGTGACAGGATTAAGAAGGTAAGCCCTGGTGTTTCACTTCAAAATGATTCCTACCACCCTAACCCCCACAGCCAAACCAATCCAGAAGTATTTACAGACATAAAAGTTCTCGACTCTCTACCCAAACTCAAAACTAACCTTAAAGAATTCCTGTTCTCAAAATACAAGTGAACATAGTTTAACTCCTTGATAGTAGAATCCTCTGCCCCCCCCCCCCGCCCCCACCCCTCCTTTCTCTGTAAATGTAGGCTACCTTATGACTCTACTGAGTTTTATTCCAATATGTTATGCACTGTATTCTATGTATTATATATGTATTACTGATGGAGTACAATGGAAACAAGTCCCTGGGGCTTTTTGTGTTATCCTTTTAGCATAACCTTTGACTACCTGTACTGTTAATAATCGTGTTCATAAAGTATTCAATCAATCAATCAATCAATCAATCAATCAATCAAAGGGAGTGAGTCAGTTTTGTATAGCTACACTATCTCAAACCACTGTCTTCAACACTATCATACACACATCTTAGCTCTTGTCCTAATCTAATACTTGTACTTCCTGATAACCCGAAACCTTTTACGATAACAGAAACATTGAGCACTATTGGCTTGACACTGTAGCATTTAATATTTGGTGCCTGTAATGTAAAACAAATAGTAAATGTGAGCCTTTTCTAACTTTTGACATCTTAATTCCCACATACTTACAGTAGGCTATGTCATTGTCAACATCAACTAAGCCAGGTTTTGGTCATGAATTTTGGACCATGCTACGAATGGCACTTGAAAGTAACTTGAGCTTTCTTGAGAGGGCAGAACTCATCTCTGTCACTTTCATCAGGGCAGAACTCATCTCTGTCACTTTCATCAAGTCAAGCAAAGTTGTCATACACGTACTGCACTGTATTTCCACTGTCATGCTTACATAAAAAATTACTTCCTCACGGAACACACTGAGCCCCAGGATCAAGTTTCAGTGGCGCTTTGAGGTTGGCACCGCTACACTGGCATCTAATGATGACATGAGTGAGCAGGGCACCCCTTGAGCCCATTATGACAATGACATCAGTCCTGCCAGAGCCCCTGCGTCACTCTGTGCCCTGTGCGCCTCAGGTCGTTATGTGGCCTTCTCAGTCACACAGTATGGTCTTAGACAGATGAGGTGTCAGAGGACATGCCTGAAACCATTCCAGGGAGTAGTTACCCAACATCTCTGTGTGTACGTCTGTCCTTTGGATATCTCGAGAACCGCTCATTCAATCACATTCACATTTAGCGTATTGTTGACACTCCAAGTAAAGTCAGTGTAAAAAATACAAATACAATTTCTGAGAAATGTATTTGAGATACAAAAACGTATTTTGCATTTTGAAAATGCATGAAAATACATTGAATAAAAACCGATGCAATGATTACTTAATTCATAGATTGATTGTCAAATAGTAAATTCATTTCTAAGAATAAATTGATCATACAGGCAGAGTGTTTCTCATGGTGTTTGGAGCGGGCAGCGCAATGTTTACCACCGTGTGAGCGCACAGGCCAGAGTGACCTTTGTTATCATCGAAAGCTAGACAGGATACTGACCATGATACTTCAGACACCAGGATACTGACCATGATACTGACACCAGGATACTGACACCATATACTGAAACTAGGATACTGAAACCAGGATACTGACAAGGATGCATACTGACACCATTTACCTAAACTAGGATACTGAAACCAGGATACTGACCATGATACTTCAGACATCAGGATACTGACCATGATACTTCAGACACCAGGATACTGACCATGATACTGACACCGGGATACTGACACCATATACCTAAACTAGGATACTGAAACCAGGATACTGACCAGGATACTGACATCAGGTTGCTGACCAGGATACTGACACCAGCATACTGACACCAGGATACTGACACATAGCATCACAAATAATCAAATATGAGTCTTGTTCGTTAATTTATGGGTTATGCAGCAATGTAGTTATCAAAGAAGTGAACTATTTTTAATGCATGAGGAGATTTCCAAGAGGCTTCATTCACTAGGTTTAAAGGTGGGTAAGCCAATTAGAAGCATAAGAAGTGTGCAGTAGAAGTGTAGAAGTGACATCTCACATTGTGTTTTTTTTTTTTTTTTCAAGTATAAACTTGTGTAAATGTTTTAAATGTGTCAATTTGAGAATAAAATTACAGGTCCGGTGCGTCACAGGAGCGGGACTGTACAGCAGTGAAGAAGGAGAGGACACTGGAGCAGCTCGGACATTTGTTTTTATTTTTGAAGGTGCTAGTAACAAGGGTGACTGACGTTTCCATGTGAACTACAGAGTCAAATACAATATCTGAAAGTATCTTGATACATTTTTTTTAAATCCATCCCAGCCAAACACATATTAGAATATACAAAAAAATATTTCAAATACAATACAATACAAATAGTGGCCACTGACCATCTCTGGTGGTGGACAGGTACTTTACCACTGCACCACCTGAGCATCCTGATGGTTTGGGTTTGCCCAGTACTGACATGCCCAGAGAAATGCAGATACAGGTTCTGGACAACCGCTGGTCCTACCCAATTCCCACTCAGCACAACACATTCTCGGGTCACCAGCTACACACATGCCAAATTCAGTCAGTCAGTTGGATGGTGCCCGAATTAGTTACGTCTAAGTTGACACAGTTTAATGGAAACCCTGGTAAAAAACAAACAAATACATATCCATCTGTTTTATGAGGAAATATTTATTGAAAACACAAATGTACATTTGTATGGTACAAATTCAGTTCGACCCTGCTATCCTCATGTGCTGTTCAAAAGACAAAATCAATACAACAATAATGGATTTAGATACAGTAAGTCAAACAGGCTTTGACCCAAAATAATGATACATGCATCAATCTAAAACACACAAAACAAGTTACCAAGTTCACCAAGTCCTTCACATGAGTAACTTGTGCTTAATCACAATTTCTTTTTGTCTGAAATTAGATCATGAAAATTTAAATGAATGAACTTGTGACTTGTATCGTCAGTGTAGCCAGGTTTAGTGCTCTGGGGTTCAATTCAAGGCCAAACATTAGGGCTAAATGCTCTCTGACAACACCGTTGTGCACAGAATTAAAAAGGGGTTATGCTAGATTGTCAAAATAAATAAATAAAGTGCTCCACGTAGAGTTTATTCTGAATCATTTTAGCAATACCTTCTCTACCATTGATTATATAAGGTATATATTTATTAATATCACTGGATATACATATTGAATTATTAATATTTATTCCTAAAAGTCAAGTATCTATAGAATGTAATAGAGAAAAATTTCAACAAAGACTTGAGGGAATTTACTTATTTACAAACAAGGCACAACATGAGGAATTGTGGGTAAATATTTGTTTCTAAAAAATACACAACATAAATATGAACTGAGGGGAGGTGATGGCTGAAGAGAATCACACTACCTTGGTTTTCTAGTTCTCTGTTTCATTTTGTCATTTTGAAAAACTTCTTTTCCCCCTTTCTTCATTGCAACAATGAACAACGCCACAGAAAACTGAGCTCCCGCTGTGGTCACTTGGCGGGAGGTAGTTTTACTCCCAGATAAACATTTTGCCTCTTGCCAATCTGAACAAGCAGGGTAGTGTAGTCTTTTTTTAATTATTATTTTTTATCCCACGACTTTATAACCCCTTTTCACCCGGTGCCAATTATCTAAGTGATCCTGGGTGCTACACTCCCCCCGCCAGCCTAGGGAGCCCAGAGCCGAGCTCATGCCTCCTTCAATGCATGAGAGCCAACTGACCTTCTTGTCACCTGACAGAGGGGAGGTTCCCCGGTAGGACGTAGCTGCTTATGTGGTAGTGTAGTCTTAACAGAGCCTTTTAATTACTATAGGGCCATCATGGGGGTGGGGGGGCTTCCTATACAGCAAACAGTAGGTACGTCCTGATCATCACACTTTTGTCTTTTCTTATAACTAACTCAGCCTAGACAAACCTCCAGTGGTTGAACTTCCTGTAGTCCTCAGACACTTCCTCTTCCCTCTCCCCAGATGTGTGGCAAATGAATAACTGTGTTACAGTTACAGTTATTGTACAGGAGGACAACATCATTTCAAGGTATGATCCAAGATTACCTTTTGGTTTGCTCTGCGTGTGTGTGCGTGTGTGTGCGTGCGTGCGTGCGTGTGTACGTGCGTGCGTTCGTGTGTTCGTGTGTGTGTGTGTGTGTGTGTGTGTGTGTGTGTGTGTGTGTGTGTGTGTGTGTGTGTGTGTGTGTGTGTGTGTGTGTGTGTGTGTGTGTGTGTGTGTGTGTGTGAGCGTGTGCGTGCGCCTGTTCATGAGAGATTAATGTAGAACTCTGAGATTGTTTATGTGTGTATATCAAGTCTGTGTGTGCCTGCAGTCTGTCTTGTTTGTTTTGCACAGTATGCCTTGTGCATGTGTACACAGTAACATCCTCAGTGTTAATTTATCCACAGGTCCATTTTGTTACATTTGTACACTCTCCAGAGTGAAATGAACACTGAGGATTTTACTGTGTATGCCCATCTGTACAGGTATATCTACATCTGTGCATCTCTTTATCTGTGCTGTGTCTGCATGTGGAACCATGGACCGGAACAGCCACTGACAGAGCATGCGTCTGTCAGTGGGTCTATATCTCCGTTTGTATCTGTGTGTATTTGCAGGGTTCGATTTGTTAAAAAAACAGAGGGGGGGGGACATTTCCTTAATCACTTGAAACTCTATATACTCGTACAACAAATAGAGAAGATAGACCAACTTAAAATGCATAACTCATAACACCTGGAACCCCTGGACTAGCTCACAACGCGTCGCATCGTGATGCGTTGTTTGTTTGTAGATCTGCTATTTTCGCTATTTTTCATTGTTTTTTTTATTTTGTAACCCTTTTTCACCCGGTGCCAATTTTCTAAGTGATCCTGGGCACTACACAGGGGGTAGTTTCCCCAGGAGGACGTAACGCGTGGAAGGAACACGTTATTCCAACTTTGCATTTTAAAAACAATTCCCCAAAAAGGGACACCAGGGTAAATGTGGTTAAAATGTATATTTTCTTAATAAATTGTGATATTATCAAATATAGATATTAAGCATATCGACAGTCTACATTTCCCAAAAGGAAATGCATGTATTTAATTCAGTCTGACCAAAAGCAGGGAAAACATATCCCCCACCTACGATAAAACATCAACGACCATGGTGGGTATATCAAAAGCAGCGGCATGGATTCCCCCCCATTCCCCCCAGCAAATCGAACCCTGTTTATATTTGTGTGAGTGTGTCTAAAAAGTGTGTCTAGGACCACTGACAGGAGCAGTCTGTGGGTTCCTGGATGGAGTAGTTGACCCAGGTGGAGTTCCCGCTGCAGTAGAGCTGCACGGAGCGGCGCTGGAGGCCCATCTCCCTGCAGCACTTGCAGAAGCGGGCGTACGTGTTGATGTTGTAGTTGTAGATGCTGGCCGACGGACACTTGCCGTCACATGACACTATGTTCACCTGCAACGAAGCCGAGGACAAAGAGCTCGTTGAATCACGACCGCACGTTACTTTGAAGTAGAGCAGTGGTGGAAAAAGTTCTAAAATTCTTTACTTAAGTAAAAGTATCAATACTGCAATGTAGAAGTAAATTTACTTGAGTAAAGGTACAAAAGTATTGGCATCAAAATGTACTTAAAGTACCAACAGTAAAAGTACTATAATGTTTGAAAATAGCAGATCTACAAGCTCACAACCCGTCGCGATGCGACGAGTTGTGAGCTTGTATATCGGCTATTTTCAAATAGCCTCGGTATAAAATAGGGCTAAAGTGGTTAATGTGTGTTTCATAATATCATAATTTATACCTGAAAAATAACTAGTAACTAAACGCCGACCTACCGGCCTGTTACTGCGGCAGTCATTCTTTCGGATTGTCATCCTCACTGTCACCTTCTGACATGACTTGCCATCTTCTTTACCTGTTTACATGAAATAACAAAACCCAAATTGAGACGGCAGGAGTCATTAACACAGAGAGAGAGAGTTAAATTGTCATTCCAGACTTTACTGCGAGAGCCTGGAAGAAAAAGTAGGCTCTTGTAAATACATGCAGGAGTTGCCAAGTGGTTGCTTTTTGTTTAGTAGAAGGATGAGATAGGCAACAGCAGGGCAGAAAGCAAAGGTTATATAAGTCATGATCCATTTGTGCAGGATGTATTTAATTGATTCTGTAATGTCATAATAATGTCCATGTTGCACCCATGTGTTTGTGGATTGTGGTAGTGGAGCCATTGGCGGTCGTATCAAACTCTGTGTTTGAGTTTAGTTTACAACTACTTAATGCTCCTTGAAGATGCTAGTATGGTCTAGTTAGTATATCATAAAATGTTCTTATTAATTTATGCTGTGAGTTTTCTATTTGATAATGTTATTTTATCATGTTTAGGGGAATGTTAAAGGACCATACCGGTTGTCTGGCATGTTTAGCCCATTGAATATGAACCACATTATTACTGCAGATCATTTGTTTGATTTTCTAATAAGACTTAAATTAAAACTGAACCCTATGATGTCATTATCTTTTGACATTTATGCTGTCATTGTGTTTTAATCTATTTCAAAACATCACAGTGAGTTTAGCAAACGCTGACCCTATTGACTGTGGAGAAAATGTAAACATACATGAAATATTAAAAAATATATATAAACAAACAGGTATGTTTATGTACGGTATATGGTCGTCAAATGTGAATTGACAAAGACATGTACTGATGTTGGTATGATCCTTTTTAATGTCTGAAGCACAGAGCCCTTTAAGCTAGGAAAGTGGAAGCCCTCTCTCTAGAAGTTGAAGAAGAACAACAATGATGCCCCCTTAGAGAAGACATCCACCTGTGAGGAGAACATGAGAGATTTGTGGTAATATGTGGCTGGGATTTTAAAGTTCTACCTATGTATTTATTGTGTTATACATAGGTAGAGGCCTCGTAAAAGCCCCTTTGGGCTTCTTGCCTCCTCCTGGCACTTTTCCTTTTATATTTTGTGTACTGTTTTTTGTATTGTTTTTACATTGTGTCAAATAAATCAAATCAAATCAAAAGTAACTTGTTAAGTAACAAAAGCTTGGTTGAATACTGTAAAATGTAACAATGTATTATGCCTTTCGGGGGCTAAACACATTGGACTGTAGATGAGTCCTCTAAATTAACAAATGAAAAAAAGAATGAATTGATGAAGAGCAGCAATTCTACAGTGGTAGCCATTGAGACAGTCATCCATCACAACATTTTGACAGCTCAACTAAAGCAGGCAGATATCATATGACTGTGGCATAACCGTCATTCTTCATGCCATCATTCTTTGTGCTGTCTGGCATTGAAATAAAAATAAAAACACTTTTCCACACCAATCCCTTTCTGAAATGCTGCTGAGGCAGTGCTGCAGGCATGCAGTAAAACAAACGATGGAACCTCTACAATGGCTACGTGTACACAGTATACCATATTACCCAAGCAGATGACAGATCCCAACACCAAACGCCCACATCAGTAGCTGCTACACACACACATGCAGACATCTAAATGGAAACTACTTGGCCACTACCAACAGTACATTGTTGGCAATCAACAATGCACTGCCCTGACAGTGCAAAATGGGGAAAGAGTTTAGCCATGTCATGTATGTGGTCCACAGAGAGAGGGAATGGGGTCTTAGGTATGGGGTGGACTATTTGTTACTCTGTAAATAACTTCCTTTAAAGTTTCTAAAGTTTGACTCTATTTGTTACTTTTAGCATCTCATTTTGGAGGGAAGTACATTGTTGGATATCAACAATGGTGCTGGCAAGCCTTAGATTTTGTAGTTTGTCTTCTGTTTCTGTTTCTTTCTCTTTTTTTTCTTTTTTTTTTTAGTTCAAGCCATGTTCGGTACCTCGTTCACAGTTTGTGTTAACTGTGGGTGTCAATGGACTAACTGGGAAAGGGAAGAGAGAGTATCCAGTACCTGGTAAGGGATTGGGTACATGAGGGTGAGCACGTTAAACCACAAAACCCAACATGCATGTCATCTGATGCTTTTCAATGAAGGATTCTAGCAAGGACTGGAGTCTATTTGGTTTGCACACATACTTTACATCATAAAGCACAATGCTGAATATATTTCAATTCGTCACTCATATCGCTTTTGAACCGATACAATCTCATATTTCTTCTTATTGTAACGAATGCTGGGGTTCACTGAAAAGCATGCCAACGGTTCCTACAAGTGTCATACACGTTACACAATATCTGAAGCTGACTTGTAACACAAGAACACTTTGGTAAACAGGAACAATACAGCTAGGTCTCCAGGGTAAACCCCTTGTTCACACCTAATCCGTTGAGTGTGTTGTTCTCAGGTAAAGTCAGTTAACTAATTTGAAATTATAGAATCAATCGATTCAATGTAGTGTATGTACATTTCAGTCCTGACTAAACATGTTCAATTTGGATTCAAGTTTAATTCTATTTAAACAGTGATAACTGAATAATTACAGATACATTGGTATACTTCTCAGTTGATAATGCAGGGAAAAAATGAAATAGATTTTGGGGTAAACATTTTTGTTTTAGTTTTTTGCTGAATCTTTTCATAATGAAAATATTTGATCAATGAACAAAAATAGTGTGAAACACATTAGTAATATTGTAATCAATAATCATACCCAGTTTCGTCTCAATGTGTGATTTTGCAACAACAGAAATACATTACGGATTAGGTGTGAGCCCCCTTTTAAGCAAAAAAATATCTTAGCCAAGATTTACAAAGTTCAAAAAAAGTGCATAGCTAACCGACTGAAGGCCAAACATGTATTTGTGAGAACACATGTTAAAGCAGCGGTGAAGAGCACTGTTCTATTGTAGCTACAGTACAGTACAGTATAGTGTGGTATAAATCACTTACATATCTTGCAGCATCCGTCCATGTAATTTACTATACTCCCAGCAACCTGGATCAAGACAACAGTCACATTAAGGTTATAACCACTTTAATCCTGGCATCCCTATTTTGAGGCGTGCATTATATGCAACAATACATATTCAAAAAATCTTCAATTTTTTTTTCAAAAATAGCCAAGCTTGTTGATGTGCTATTTTGGCCATACGACACTAAAGGCCCTGACACATAGAAAGTGTCAGTAGCTTGTGTTAAGAAATGCACCCAATACTTTTAACTGCTGTAGGCACACTCGAGGCGTCAAGTGGGTGCGTCAAAACCTATTGACGTATAGAACACAGTTCTATTTTCGAGCGTTGACGCAGGGTACAGACCACAAAAACAATGTGTATATTGGCATAACAGGGATTAACACACCCCTTTGTGAATTGCATGAGGTTTTTGCATAGATAAAATACACGCTCCTTTAGTCACTTTATTTACACGTTATTTACATATATATTTACGACCAGCTTAGTGAATCGGGCCCATTATCTTTTCAAAATGTCATATCATATGTCAATGCTTCAACTTTCTTTCAGAACAAAATCTTAAAGTCTCCCTTAATGCAAAAAAATAGCTAAAGACCACCTTTTTACGAGCAGCTCTCGGTTTGTGTTTCAAAGATGTCATGTCCATATTTGTGTGCCCACTTGTATCTTTCATGTTGCATGCATGATGTGTGTGCGTGCGTGCGTGCGTGCGTGGGTGCGTGCGCGTGTGTGTGCTGACCTTCATACACTCTGTCTCATTGAAGGGAGGGCAGCTGTAGGGGTAGCTGATTAGTGTGGGCCCAGATTGAGTGTCTGAGCAGTCGTATCTCATACAGTTAGACACCCACGTCTTCCCAGGCTGCAAACACATAGCAACAACACCACTGCTAAACAAACACATAGCAACAACACTATACTGCTAAACAATGAAATGCAACGTGGAATGATTATGTGAGCTGCTGTAATGTTATAAATCAGCTATTTGCATGGAGGACTTGGATGAAAATAAAAGGTGTGAATTGTGACTCAGAATTCGGCTATGTTTAACGTAACGCTTCCTTCTTTCATTTCTTCCTTCCACAATACCTTGTGCAGCACTGTCGTTCCATTCTCAGTATGCAGACAGGAGATGTTCCTACAGACACCACAGCAGCTCTGCTGGTCTCTGGGTGGGATGTACACCTGATTCTGAAAAAGACACATACACATCCATGCAAACTCTCAGTTTTAGTCTTAGGGGTATTGTACTGTATTTGTCAATCCATTAGAACTGTGATTCTTCTGAGCGTACAGGCTGGCAGGATGCAGAGCAGTTGACGCTGGTTGTGCGTATGTTGTAGTATCCGCTGGTGGGGTCCAGAGTGCGGGTGCACTGAGTCGTGTGGCAAAGGCCGTCCGCTCCGAGCTCCGCCAGCGTCTGTCCAGGACGCATCACGCCCAACGCGCCATCCACGCACACCGCATCGCGCACTGCAAACACAGACACAACACAACACACACGTCACACGCAGGACAGATGGTTCGAGTTTGAGTTTATTTTAACTCAATGGTGAGACACTGAGTGAGAAACCAGCCACCCTCCTATCCTTTCACACACACACCCCCAAACACACACACACACACGCACAAATGCTTACCACACTTGTATCTTTTACAAGAACACTGGTTCTGCGGGTCTTCCATGGAGGCTCTGTCCATTTGTGTTGTTTCTCCCTTCATAAAACACATAAATAGTAAACCTTCATCACAACATGTTTCGAACGGTACACTCAGAAGTCCAGTTAGAGAGAAAACCATGACAGTGTCGAAGGGCGGACGGATGGATGGACAGACAGACTTGCTGACGGACGGAAAGACCAAAGGACGGACAGAGACAAAAATTGGGGAGGCATACACACATATTATGCATAATAACACTCTTCCAGGTGGCTTGCCCCTTAGGCGTCAAAATTCGTCAAAATCTCGACTTGATGGGGTTTCATCCAATTTTGATTGCAATGAAACACACTTGGCTTTATATTCACTTTCACATTTGGTCAAATCATTGCAGCTTTTTACTCCACATTTTACTGTATTTTTTCTCTATGAATACTTAGTTTAAAAGAAAGAAGATATTAGTTAGGAAGCTAAGAATCTCCTAATTCCACTAACAAACTAAAATCCAGATGCGTGATGAGTGTTCTCAGCTGCGTCAGCGTCATGGATTTCAGCAGAACAGGGGAACCTACCAGGGCACATTTAGGACTGGAGATCTTCTCACAGGCACACTCTGGAAACACAAAGAGAACATCATCATATTTACAGACAATGTCACCTACACACACGCGCATATTATACAATATTTAAATTGCTCAGAATAGGGATGCTATGGTTCATGTGGTTAATGAGATGCACGCTTGTTTGAGGCTTTGTGACGCTTCAGTTTGTGTCTCTTGGCACAGAGCTGGCAGCATTGTTTGACTGAAGCTAAGTTAGCTGCTAAGCTAAATGTCAAGGCTATGTTGCTCCACCGGGTTAGACATTTAGCTAAATCAACTACGCTGCATGTTCAAACGAAGCAGTACAACATTTGGCCTGGTAGATGCTGTCAGAGGCCCACCAAAATATTGAGAGGCCCACGATAATATTGAGACATATTTGTTATTACGATATCTGGATGACGACAATATTGTTACATCCCTCAAGATGTCAGAAACTGCGTTAGTCAAAACTGCAACCATTTATATCAACATTATTACATTGCTGACTAACTAGCAAAACCTAACAATGCTGTTTGTATAAAAGGAGGAGGTGTTGGAGGTGAGGAGTTGTACCGCATGTATAACTGGGACAGCACTGGTCTGGACTGGGTGTGGAGACAACAACAGAAGACATCCCTACTGGACACGGACTGGTCGGAGGACACCTGTAAGGCTCACAAACTACACACACACACACACACACACACACACACACACACACACACACACACACACACACACACACACACACACACACACACACACACACACACACACACGATATAAGGCAAAAACATTTCAAATCAAGGTTGTAAGGTTCAATTTGGTTTGACTTGTACACTGATTAGTTCAATTAGTGAACCCATTAAGACTTGGAACGCATCGGTGTCACTTTTTGATTTGAGCTAAAAAGCATTATTTTACACTTTGGCTATTCAAAAATAGCAGATCTACAAGCTCATAGCGCGGCACTGAGTGCCGCGCTATGAGCTTGTAGATCTGCTATTTTTGAAAAATCGAGAAAATGTGTGCAAATTAATTTATTTATATATTATTTTAAAGTGAACATTTGTAACTCTTTGCTTCTGGGGGGTCCCTGGAACAACATATTTTGAGATGTGGGTCGGCAGCCAAATACATATAATTTTGGGGGTCCTTGACATGAAAAAGTTTGAGAACCACTGACATAGAAACATGCGTTTTTTTTTTCAGAATACAGTTGGGATTTTGGAGACATTTGTAGAATCGGCTTCGGGTCTCAATGGGTTGAATTAACACTTAAGATTTGACAGCGTATATTGGGAGGTCCAGACAGAGATTCATTGTTTTTGTAACAAATGGGGGGCCGTGGCCTAACACATAACTGGGGGTTCTTGACATTAAAAAGGCTGTTTTTAGTGTATACTTGTTCTTACCACAGTAATACAAAGGGCAGCAGCGGTCCGTGCTGTTGCCGTTGGCATCTACCGTCATGACCTCTCCCTCCTGACACCGTGGGAGCGCCTCTGTACATGCACCACACACTGGGAGCACACACACACACACACACACACACACACACACACACACACACACACACACAAAGGTGTGTTTAAAAATGTATACAAGGTGCAACTGGTCGATTGGTTTATTAATATGTCAACAGATGAGCACACCATAGGGCAGCAATTCCCAACCCGTGGGGGCCAGGGCCCACTGGAGGGCCATGAGGATATAAGTGGGCCCCTAAATAATTTGCAAAACACTAAGATTATATTGATAATATAGAAAAGATTTTCTTTAAAACCTTGAAACCTTGAAAAATGAGTTTTCATTGTGAACTTAAAGTATACTACGGCTCCATTGAGCCAAGCCAGAACACAATCGATTGATTGGTCATCAAAATAGACATGCTCTGAAAACACACGCATCCCACACATCTGACCACTTAAAACGACAGCCAAATGACTGCCATGTTAACCCATTTTGAGCGGGAACCCCTATTTGTAACTATACCGTTCAGTCGTATATAGCAACATACATTTGTTGTTATTATTGAACAAATATTTGAAGTTTTTCAGAAAATTAGGTCAGGATTTAGAAGGCGTTTTTAGAATCGGCCTCAGGTCTAAATGGGTTAAAGTGGTCACAAAATGCTTTCGAGATTTTCCCCGATCCAGAAATGGTCATTCTCAACCTTTTCTAGATCAGGGCCCTGCGCTTGCGGGCCACCCATCTGACCACTGAAAAGAACTTACTGCAGATGTAAGCCAGACAGCAGCTTCCATCGGCTCTGGCGGCGATTAGAGTCTGGTCCTCTCGACACGTAGGGATGTCTGACTCACACAACTCAGGATCGCACTCTGACACACACACACACACAGACACACACACAGACACGCACACACACACACACACACACACACACACACACACACACACACACACACACACACACACACCATAGACAAGGGAACGTTGTATTATCTAAATGTGTTGTGAGTTTATAGAGATTCTTTAATGTAAACTTAGGGTTCCAGTAAAAGTTAGAAGTAACGCCTCTTCTTCTTCTATCCTACCGGGCAGTTAACTGCATTTACCTGATACATCTCGTGGGTCTAATTAGTCCCTGATTAGACATCTAGCTGCTAGATGAATCAAAGTAACTTCCAGCTTGGGTAGACAATGAACAACTAAGCTAAGCTACAATTAGTGTTCCTGTGCATTGTTCAGAGAGCCTCTACTCACCACATACATATTCAGGGCAGCAGGAGTGTTGTCTGTAGTAAGACACCAGCTTCTCTCCGTACTTACACACAGGAGGGACGTCATCACAAAGCGTGTGGTTACAGACTGGAGAGACAGACAAGAACAAGAGTTCAAATGTGTTCAACCACTTGAACGCTATACTTCGTTGACCGGGGTCCCCCTGGGATCGATCCTTGGCCCCCTTCATTTTCTCCCTCCACACCAAATCTCTTTGCAGAAAATAGCCTATGTACAAGCTCACAGAGGTCGCATTGCAAAGCATTTTGAGCTTGTAGATGTGCTATTTCCAGCGAATATTTGCCTATAGTGTTTTCGCTAAAAGTTAACCTATTGTGACATGCCTAGAATAGGGATGCTAGGGTTTAAGTGGTTAAGCAAAGAATGGAAACAACTTTACTCCCTTCACAATGATGAATGTTTAAAGGAACTACTAAACTAAAATAAATAATTTGAAAATCAATTTTAACTTGATACCAAACTAATTTAAACAAAATATAAATTTAATCTACCTAACGTACCTAATTAAAAACAATTAAAAGTCTAAAGTTAAACTATGGTCTGTTGGAACTGTGATTCCCCCACCCCACCCTACTGTAAAATGTTGCTAAATGTGGCAGCAGGTGTGGTGAAGGTGTCAGCAGTAGCAAAGACCCAGGCAAGAGTGAGTGTGACTAGGCAGAGACCACCCATATTGTCTTACGTGGCTATAAAGAACGCCCACACCTCACAAACCTCAAACCTGAAACCAAATGGGACGTAGCTAGCCTAACGTCAACTTACTCTCATTTCTGTATTCTATGCCAGCACATTCCATAGTCAGTTTGTCTCATTAGCTCATCCATTTAACTTTATCACTGTGGCAGCAAACATTAAAGCTGACATACGGTAATAACGCAGGGCGTTCTGTAGCCTTTACCACCTTGCAGCTATAGCCAACAATCACTGCAAAGCTATCAGTACGTTTCAAAAAAGCCCCTTCGACTTCCATAATAACATTTTACAATTAAATATTTAGAAAGTATTTAGGGGGGGGGGGGGGTGGAGGGACTACTTTGGTCTACTGGCAGCCTGCTGAACACCCACACACAGACCGGCCCTCTTATAAATGGCTAGCCTCTTGCAAAGCCATGTCATAAAGTGTTGTGCAAATGTCGGTCTTACTGCAGGCTTTCTGTGGGCAGCAGCTGGAGTCATCTGTGACTGCGAGGCTGACAACGATCTCCCCGACTCGACTACACAGCGGTGCAGGCACAGCGGAGCAGTTGTACTCTACAGGGACGATGGAGTCATTGTCACAGCGGTACATGCAGCAGCCATCTTTGGACGCCTTCCACACCTCACCATTGGAACGAGGAGTGCCAGAGCTGTCTGTGCAGGCTGCACACAAACACATACAGATTCTTTCTTTAGATCTTTCTTTGTGGTTTTGCACAGTAAAATCTTGAGCGTAAACACTGATCCTCTATTGCAACTATACATGTCATTTACTAATCTACATCCTAAACTGGAATCAGCATGCACATTTCTCTATCTCCCTATGTCTTATCCCCTTTGATCTACTCTCATTTTGTATTTTCATATCTTAATAATAACAACAACAATAATAAATAATACATCAAAATTATATAGTGCTTTTCTAAATAATCAAAGTTGTTTTACATATAGAAATTGTTTTATAAACTTGATTTGCTGGGTGTAAACCGATCGTATTGTACTTTAATAGATAAAAGAAAATAGATGTAAAAGTGCGATAGACCACAATAGAAGCTCAGAATACACCAGGCGTACCACACTTCTCCGGGGTGATGCAGAGTGCCGAGTACGGCTGGTGGAGCAGCGTTCCCTCTGGGCACACGCAGCCTTCACTCAGCCCAGAGCACTGATCTGGGTCTGGGTCAAAGTCCAGGCTGGGGCAGGACTGAGCCGTACAGGCTGGCAGACAGGCCTGGTATCGCAGCGTTTCTGGACATGTGAACGCTGGGAGAAAGAGGGCAGACCAGGCCGTCAGTCAATTAAAAACCCTTGTCAATACATAACTTGCCTATGATATACTGTGCAATGAATTAGATTTCAAAGCATACAAAGAGGCTTTTTATCTGTCAGACAGATCTCAGAGTGGCCATGCTGATGGCCGGAAATCATCCTCCGAGTTAATTTACAGGGCTACTACTGTACACATAGAGATATGTTCTTTATGCATGCCACTGCTACAATACTACTGTAACAAAAAGCCTTACACTTGCTAAACTGGAGCACTTTGTCCCTTTGGATGATTTCGGACATGAAATACTGAGGTCTGTAGTTGATTTATTCGAGATTGTATTCCTACTACAGAATTGAGAAAACTCTGTTTGTCCATCTATCTATACGTCTGTCTGCTTGCATCCATTTTTCTCTTCAGTGGGTTGACCAGTCAGTCTGAAACCGCACATGGGGCATTGGCATAATAAAGTAGGCAGGGACTGACAAATAGTTTTGGTCCATTGTATTGAATTGAATTGAATCAAACAGAATCAAAGTATGCTCAGTTGAACTTAACTGAGAGCAATTGAACGGAATTTACTTGACTGAGGTGAATTTGACATGTGACCCAAAATCCCATAGCTTACGGCAGTAATCTGGAGTCCTCCACTCGATGCAGATGTTGAATTTGTGACAGGAAGCTGTATATGCAGCCAACGCCACGCAAGGGTTGTTGACATACTCAGCATCACGAACCCAAACCTCACAAAATGTGGTGGGGGGTACCTGCAAGAACAAATGTACATATACAGGTATACAGTACTGTATATCATGAATGTTTAGCATCAGGGACGTCACAGGCTCTCAGAAGGTGGGGGGGATGGACTTTCGGTGGACTATACCCCTTATTTTACACTGTTTTTGAAAAATTTTGAAAAAAAATTTTGAAAAAAAAATGTCAAATGTAAACAAATTTTGTATTTTCAAAATTTCGCGTTTTTTTGGGCGGATTTTGTTAGTTTTTTTCCGTGTTTTAGTAACTTTATTTCGGTTTTAGGGTTAGGTTATTTAATTCTTATTTTTGCCTGATTTTACCGATTTATTATAAAAATAAAAAAATAAAAAAAATGTTTTTTTATTTTTTATTTTTTCAAAAAGTGGGGGGTATGAAATCACGGATCTGGGAGAGTGAGGGTGTTGCGTCGTACGCACAGTGAATGGCCGTGACGCCCCTGTTTAGCATATGCCATTTGTTGGCGTTTGATTCCAAAACACTTCAAGGAGGGAATATGAGTAGGGTTGGCCCAATGGGAACCTACACAGTAAAATGTGTAGGTTCCCATTGTGTACAGTATGTGTAGAGTGTAATTTAACTCTGAGTTTACTGTGTTGCAATATTAATGCCATGCTCTACACACTGAGCAATACGATTACGATTGGTGCCAGGCTGCCAGGCTTGAACCGTTCAGCTACACACGGAAAGGAACCTCTAACCCTGTCAGTTCATACAACCATGCTGTAATCCATCAGAATTACTGTATGTTATTTTCACTCCATGAATATGCACTCACGCACCAACGAACACAACACTCTTTCTTCTACTGTGAGTCATCCTACGCATCTGACGATTTAAAAATGTATCCGTTATGTCATGTTTATTTCATTCGTCTTTCTTTGTCATGTCCTTTGAGCAGAAATGTGTGTATATATTTTCCCTCTCACTTAAAAGTACATTTCTTCCAACAGTGTTTTCATTGGACTGCCTCTATATTCTATCATGTTGCAAGTAAATCAAAGCTGAAAAATTAAAAATGATCTGAGACATAGATGAGAGGAAGGAGGCGTGAGGGGAAGGTGGAGGGAGGGGAGTGAAGGTAGGGTGGGGCAGGATGAACCTACGTAGGCGTGGCAGGGGGTGAAGGTGTGGTTGTGCAACATCTTCAGACAGTGAGAGCAGTCGCTGGTGGAGCAGTTGACCTCACGCCGGCGACTGTAGCTGATGTAGCTGGTGGTGTTGGGCACCTGCCAGCTGTCAATGAACAGTGCCGGGTCCTCGCCCTCGCCCAAAGAGCTGCCGTCGGGCAGGGTCAGGTCATTGGACGGGTTCCCATCACAGCAACCTGGAGAGTAGTTTTTGCACATTTATTAGAACTAGGGATGCACCGATATGGAAATTCTTGGCCGATACCGATACCGATGTTTAAAGTAACAATTTAGCCGATAGCCGATACTGATACCAGTATTTATTCATTTAGTATTTGGTGTTATTATTTCTCCCTTTTGTGCCAGGGAACAAATAAATCTTCATTATAAGAAATAGCTGTTCAGAATCTACAGCTTGGTAGGCTGCACATAACCAATACACCAATATAACCAGCCCAAAATGTATGCTTATCAACAACAGAAAAATATCGGCTACTGCCATCGATGAATGTCAACTTTATTTGCCGATACCAATATTGACCGATAACGGCAAATATCGGCCGATACCGATGTGTGGCCGATATATCGGTGCATCCCTAATTAGAACCCTGAAATGATTCAATATAATTACTCTAATATCACCTTTTTAGGGCTGCAAGAGGTGGAATTTGTCTGTTTTTTCGTGGATAAATAAATTATGATAAAGTGCAATGGAAAAGTTTTAGCGAATAAAGGAGAGTGAGGGTTTTCCTCTCATAATGGACACAGTGGTGAACTGTGGTTTTCATTAAATATTTCATCTAAATTGAATGGAAACATAGCTATTATCCACATTGAACACTTTAACAACAGTGATGTACAGGGAGTGAGCAGTTTAAGCAATTATATTCTGTTTTGTACTAGACTTGGACAGAATACTAGACTTTGTGAAAACTGGCTATGGTTAGGGACTGTCTGGAACCTTTAAGCTTTTGATTACGAAACGGTTTGTGTAACCATAAGGCCGTCCTGCCGTACCGCAGAGGCCCATGGTGGGCAGTTTGTTGGTGGTGCTCTCCGTCTCAATAACCATCATGCCAGTGCTATGGAACCACTGGATCTTGAGTCCTGCTGGGCTGCGGATAAGGTACATATTGCCCGTGTCGAGAATCTCAAAGCCAAACTTCTTAAACCGTGGCCTGGCATACCTGGAGTTGACATAGAGCTGGAACACACACACAAATATGTTTAAAATGGGGTTTTATTACTGTAGGCTGCAGAAGGCACTTGAAGACAATATCAAAAGTGCCATGATCAGGAAAGAAAGTGTCTCCAACCCTTCTCTGCAGTCGGTTAATTAGGACGTTGTTGGATTTGTGGGTGATGTTGAGGGCCACCAGACACAGGTTGGTGAAATTCCAAATGACCTTTAGAAAGAAGCACATAATTACATCAAACACCTAACAGCACAATTAGCGGCTCTGTTTTCTGTTGGACTGAAAATAGTACCACTACAGGTACCTTAGAGTTTTGGAAATATGCTGGATATGGAAATATTTACTGAAGTGCAATAAAACTAATATGTAGGTTGTGGACTCACTGGCTCTGAGTCAGCAGGGCACTCTTCTATCGTGACACTGACAGATTCATTCAGTAGTTGGGTCACAATGTAGGTGGCAGCTTTGTACACGGCAACACTGTTCCCGTCAAAGGTGATCACGTTGAGGTCTGGAAAGATGGAACAGCGGCCTGGAGGGAACAGGAAAAATTAAACTGAAAGTTTGTTTCTGAAAGTGTGTGTGTGTGTGTGTGTGTGTGTGTGTGTGTGTGTGTGTGTGTGTGTGTGTGTGTGTGTGTGTGTGTGTGTGTGTGTGTGTGTGTGTGTGTGTGTGTGTGTGTGTGTGCGTGCGTGTGCGTGCGTGTGCGTGCGTGTCACTCACATGGACAATCCCATTGAGGGCAGCACTTGTCTCCATTGACCAGTATGGCGAAGCCCAGCAGCCCACAGTTTGGAGGAGAGGAGCTGTAGGGGCAGTTCTGAGTCTTGTTGAACAGAACCAACTGGTTGTTGACACAGATATACTTGGTACACTCATCAATGAACTCTGCATGACCAGGCTGCAGGACACACAAAAGCACAATGGAGGACAATGTTATCTTAATGCTATTTGATGCTATTTTTGAGTTATGATTGAGTGTTTAATGTGACCAACCATCAGGTCTATCTGGAGAGACAACTCGATTAGGAGGATTGGGACCTTCAAATAATGGTTGTTTACCCATCAAAACAACTAAGAGGACAGATTGGTTTCCTCTACAGAAACAGGTCCTGCTTTTCCTTTACCAGCAGAAAAACTGTTATTCAATGTGTCATAATGTCTGTGTTTGACTATGGTGATGTGCTGTACATGCATGCTTCAATCTCCACACTTAAAGGGTTAGTTCAGATTTTTTGAGTATTTTCTGTAGGAAATACTTACCATTAATGTATTGGTTGCAAAGGTATTAATTGATTGCCCGAGTCCCGTGGTCAGAGTTATGGTCCGGTTCTGATAAATATGAAGTAGTTCCGGTAGATTAGTAGATTTGGTGGGGGCCGCTAATAAAAAATAAATTAATTAAAAAAACTAGCGTCATTTGTATTGTTGACCTATTTCTACCATATAGAGCAAGTTTCGTTCAATTTCGACCCCTCTGTCACATGGTACTAATGTTTGTGTCCAGAATCACTGCGCCGCGGCAGCCTACTCACGCACAAAATATATGACACAAAAAATAGTACCATGTGACAGAGGGGTCCAAGTTAAACGAAACCTGCCCTATATGGTAGAAATAGGTCAACAATACAAATGACGCTAGTTTTTTTCATTCATTTATTTTTGATGAGCGGCCCCCACCAAATCTACTAATCTACCGGAACTACATTCATATTTATCAGAAACGGACCATAACTCTGACCACGGGACTCGGGCAATCAATTAATACCTTTGCAACCACTACATTAATGGTAAGTATTTCCTACAGAAAATACTCAAAAAATCTGAACTAACCCTTTAAGCCTCTCGATGCAGTCTACCACAGTGTCCTACGTTTTATCACTGGTGATGATTATCTCACCCATCTCTGTATTTTATATGATAAAGTGGGTTGGCCTTCTCTCGCAGTACGTAGAGAGCAGCATTGTATGTTATTTATTTATAAGGCCTTGTGTGGTAAGCTTCCTCTGTACCTTTCTTCGCTTTTAGAGCCAAAGGTTACTGGAAATGCAACACGTTCACAATCACACATTAGATATACCAGTCCACGGAAGAGCAGTGAACAAGGAAAGACTGCTTTCATGTATTATGCTCCACACAAATGGAACAAACTTCAGGACTCTCTGAAACTGGAGCGATTGGTCTCAATAGAAACATTTAGGGTACTTCTTGAGGACACATTGCATAGTAACTGTACCTGTTTCATGTAACACTATATTTATTTGTATCTGTGATGATCATAATTTGATTCAAATGTTTGTTATGGTTTTTCATTATGTATGTATTTTATTTGTTTTAGATGCTGTTATCAGGGCGTCCTTGAAAAAGAGAGCTTTGCTCTCAATGGGCTCCCCTGAATAAATAAAGGAGAAAAAAAAACGTTTCAGGATAGCACTGATCATCAAAAACTACCTTTTTTCCTGTCAAAGAGGTTGGTGGACGTTGTGTATAAAACATATACACAGATTATTACACTAGATTATTTACAAAGGAACTCACAGTACACATCCTTGTTGTGACGTCGACTGGCTGCTGAGTTGTGGTATACGGAGAAACTGCTGCAGGGGGTTGAGTGGTGCTCTCCACTTGCTCTGGTTCGATGGGTCTAGCCGGGATCACCGATGGGATAGGTGTCGTGGAGGGCACCTCGCCTGGCGGTGGCATGACAGTTTTGGCCGTGGATGGTGTGACCTCAACCTTTTTGGTGGTCACAACCTTTTCAGCTGAAGTGGGCATTGGTGGTTGGACCCCAGTGGGAACGGCAGTAGAAATCGTGACTGTTGTTGGACCAGGTACAGAGGGCAGTGGAGTCGTAACGGAAGGACTTGTCGCAGATGGGATCCTCGGCTCAGTTGTTGTTGTTGTTATAGCGGGTCTCAGTGTGACTGTTGGCACTCCAACGGCAGCTGACGTTGTGGTTACGCTCGGAGGCCTTGCTGTTTGAGTAACCCTCCCTGTCGTGGTGACTCTGGGGGTCACTCTTGTTGTTACGGGAACTCTGGGAGTTGTCCTGAACGTTGTAGTCCCTGTCACTGACGGTGGTGTAGTCCTCCCAGTCGACACCACACGGGTGGTGACTTTATCTATGTAAGTTGTGGGTCTTGGAGTGGAGGTAGTGGTGTATGCGGGAGACCAGGGGAGGGATGGTGCTGTTGTTGCCATTGTGGACACCTCAACTCTGCCAGTCATCCAAGGTACCAGTGGAGGCAAAGCGGCCGTTACTGGATGCAGGGTGACTGGTTTGATCGTTGTGATAATGATACCAGGCGGGGCCGCGGTGGAGACGGTGGTGAGAGGTTTTTCAGGAGTACCAGGCATGACTGGAGGTCCAGGTGTCTCTGGTTTCCTAGTTGTGATGGTTGGAACTTCTGGGACTCCAACCTCTGGGAGATGCGTGGTTGTTGGAAGGCGAGGAATTCGGGTTGTGGCGGGGGGAATGACTGGTTGTGTGACTGTGGTGGAGGAAATCTCCCAGTGGGGAGGATGCCAAGGCGCTGTAGTTTTTACGGTCATCGGAGTGAGGGTGGATTTGTCTGCTGATGGCACCGGTGCTATGGTCGGTTTGGTCGTGACAGAAGGACCCGTGTAAATGGTAGTGGTGGATGGAATCTCTGAGGGTTTCTCGCTCGTGATCCAAGTGGTTCTTGTTGTTGTTGTTGCCCCTTCTGAAGTTGGAGAAGTGTCAACATGTGGATACGTTGTCGTGGTTGGCAACGTACCACTTGGGCTTGCCGTTGGCCGTTCAGGAACACGTGTTGTGGACACAAGTGGCATTGTTGTCTTCGGACCAGTATATGGTGTTGTCTTGAGTGTGGTGAAATGAGCAACTGGAGTGACTGATTCTGTAGTTGTAGATGAAGTAGCCATTGGCATTGGGACCGTTTGCGTGCCCATTGGAGCAACAGGCAGGAGAGGTGAGGTAGTGGTTGCCTTTGTGGTCGGTAAACCAGGTGGGACTGATTCAGTGGTTGTTGATGGAGTTGCCTCCGAGGTTACAGGTGTCCTTCTGGTTCCTGTGTATGCAACAGTGGTGATTTTGGGTACTGTAAGGTCACTGATGCCAGTTGGCTGCTGGGAGGGAATTGTGGGCTCAGGGGTGGTGGCTGATGTGGTAAGAAATGGCTTGGTGACAGAGGGTCCGCTTGTTGAGGTCTCAATCCAAAACATTGCAGTGATGGAAAAGGGAGCCGTGGTGGTCCGCTTCGTAGTGGTTCCTAAAGAGTCAACAGTAGAACTCCGTGCTGTAGACGCCCACTCTGGGGGCATTGGTACTTCTGGTCTAACGGGAGGGGGCATTGGTATAGTGCTGCTTCGAACTGTAGTTGACACTGGCTCTGCCACTTCTGGTCTAACGGGAGGGGGCATTGGTATAGTGCTGCTTCGAACTGTAGTTGACATCGGCTCCACCACCTCTGGTCTAACGGGAGGCGGCAATGGTACAATGCTGCTCTGAGCTGTAGTTGACATTGGCTCTGCCACCTCTGGTCTAACAGGAGGGGGTAAGGTTGGACGAGACGGCTCGGGGGTTGCATGCAACTCTGGTCTAGCGGGAGTAGGCAAGCTTGGACGAGATGGCTCAACCACCTCTGGTCTAACGGGGGGAGGCAAGGTTGGACGAGACGGCTCAACCACCTCTGGTCTAACGGGGGGAGGCAAGGTTGGATGAGACGGCTCAACCACCTCTGGTCTAACGGGCGGAGGCAAGGTTGGACGAGACGGCTCAACCACCTCTGGTCTAACGGGAGTAGGCAAGGTTGGACGAGACGGCTCAACCACCTCTGGTCTAACAGGAGGAGGCAAACTTGGACGAGACGGCTCAACCACCTCTGGTCTAACGGGGGGAGGCAAGGTTGGACGAGACGGCTCAACCAACTCTGGTCTAACGGGGGGAGGCAAGGTTGGACGAGACGGCTCAACCACCTCTGGTCTAACGGGAGTAGGCAAGGTTGGACGAGACGGCTCAACCACCTCTGGTCTAACAGGGGGAGGCAAGGTTGGACGAGACGGCTCAACCACCTCTGGTCTAACGGGAGTAGGCAAACTTGGACGAGACGGCTCAACCACCTCTGGTCTAACGGGGGGAGGCAAGGTTGGACGAGACGGCTCAACCACCTCTGGTCTAACGGGGGGAGGCAAGGTTGGACGAGACGGCTCAACCACCTCTGGTCTAACGGGGGGAGGCAAGGTTGGACGAGACGGCTCAACCACCTCTGGTCTAACGGGGGGAGGCAAGGTTGGACGAGACGGCTCAACCACCTCTGGTCTAACGGGAGGAGGCAAGGTTGGACGAGACGGCTCAACCACCTCTGGTCTAACGGGGGGAGGCAAGGTTGGACGAGACGGCTCAACCACCTCTGGTCTAATGGGAGTAGGCAAACTTGGACGAGACGGCTCAACCACCTCTGGTCTAACTGGAGGAGGCAAGGTTGGAAGAGACGGCTCAACCACCTCTGGTCTAACTGGAGGAGGCAAGGTTGGAAGAGACGGCTCAACCACCTCTGGTCTAACTGGAGGAGGCAAGGTTGGACGAGACGGCTCAACCACCTCTGGTCTAACGGGAGGAGGCAAGGTTGGAAGAGACGGCTCAACCACCTCTGGTCTAACTGGAGGAGGCAAGGTTGGACGAGACGGCTCAACCACCTCTGGTCTAACGGGGGGAGGCAAGGTTGGACGAGACGGCTCAACCACCTCTTCTGGTCTAACGGGAGGAGGCAAGGTTGAACGAGACGTCTCGATCGCCTCTGGTCTAACGGGGGGAGGTAAGGTTGGAAGAGACGGCTCAACCACCTCTGGTCTAACTGAAGGAGGCAAGGTTGGACGAGACGGCTCAACCACCTCTTCTGGTCTAACGGGAGGAGGCAAGGTTGAACGAGACGTCTCGATCGCCTCTGGTCTAACGGGAGGAGGCAAGGTTGGACGAGATGGTGTAGGCGTTGCAGGCAGTTCTGGTCTAGCAGGAGGGGAAAAAGTTGGAAGAGACGGCTCAACCACCACTGGTCTAGCGGGAGGGGGCAAGCTTGGACGAGATGGCTCGGGCGTTACAGGCAGCTCTGGTCTAACAGGAGGAGGCAAACTTGGACGAGACGGCTCAACCACCTCTGGTCTAACGGGAGGAGGCAAGGTTGAACGAGACGTCTCGATCGCCTCCGGTCTAACGGGAGGAGGCAAGGTTGGACGAGACGGCTCAACCACCTCTGGTTTAACAGGAGGAGGCAAGGTTGGACGAGACGGCTCAACCACCTCTGGTTTAACGGGAGGAGGCAAGCTTGGACGAGACGGCTCAACCACCTCTGGTTTAACAGGAGTAGGCAAGCTTGGACGAGATGGCTCCGGCGTTGCAGGCACCTCTGGTCTACCAGGAGTGGGCAAGGTTGGACGAGATGGCTCTGGCATTCCAGGCACCTCTGCAGCTGCAGAAGTGCTGACTGTTGGCGTCACCCTTTCAGGAACATCTGTTGGTGCCTTGGTAGTAATAGTGGTGGGTGTTTTCACTGCAGAGGTCGTTGCAGTGGATATAGTGGCTGTGATTTTATCTGTTTGGGTGGCGTGTGGAGAGATGAATGTTGTGGTGGTGGTGGTGGAGACGATAGCAGTGGCTTTGGTTGTGCTGACTGCTGAAGTGACAGCTGCAGGTGCCGGCTGGACACTGGATGGCGCCGTGGGCTGCACAGCAACTGGTGGCTTAATGCCTGAGCCCAAAAAAACACAAGCACTATTAGAAAAGAGTGAAAATGAGAGACTGACAGATGCAGTGATAGACGTATCGGGTGGTAAAGATAAAGTAATGTCAAATAGTAATTCATAATAATAATATTCAATGTTCAATAAATTCAAACTTTTATATAGAAAGATTTACAATGGGGGGTTCAGCATCTTGCTCAAAGACACTTAGGTTGCACTCTAATGATACTTACAGTCCTCCACATGGACACATCTGTGGGTGACCTCATCCAGGACCATGTGACTAGGACAAACAGGAAGACATGCCTCCACTCTGTTGGAAACAGGAAGGCAAGTCTGAAAAACGTGTTGGCCTTTGATCAAATGTTATTATTATTATTATTATTATTATCATCATTACAAATGTTCTCTTTGCTCTTTGATAGTAGTAGTAGTGTATTAATCGTAGTAGTAGTAGTACAGTAGTAATACTTCAAACAACTTTACTTTCCTTTCGGAACTTACGTTTGTGGTTTGTGGTTAAAACACAACATACAATCACAATACATATATAACAGAAGTGCAGTAGTAGAGATTTTATCCTAAACTGGACTTCTGTTTGTGAGAGTAGTGTTGAGGCCTCTTTGGGCGAAGCTGATGGTTCTGACCTTGGAATGGTGCCGCACACTGCACCTGCAGGGTCGCTGCATGTTTTGAAACAAGGAGTGGCACACGAGTCGTAACGCCACTGGCACTGAGGAGCTCCCGGGGTGTCTGGGTTAGGGCCTGGTGAAGATACACAACATTTTTGTGAGATAGTCAGGCCAAAAGTGTGTAGTGAGCAAATTGGAGGCAGACTCTGAAAAACATACTTCAGTCCCATTCAAGCTGATATGTATTTAGGTGGATTGAAAAGTTCAAACCAGAACTGTTACACAAGCCAGGTGTTAAGCTAACCCACTTTGTTACACATTTTTCTTCGGTGTCTATCTTTTATTTTATTTTTGTTTTTTTAGATCTGACATTCTGACATATAGAACACCCCCCCCCCCCCCAAAAAAAAACAGAAGTCTCGCTAGACGACATTGAAATCTCGAGATTTCAATCTCGTCTAGAGAGACTTAGGTTTTTTTTTGTTGGTTGCATAGTGTTCTGTCACTATGAACGTCAGATCTCACAAAAAAAAAAAAAAAAAAGATATTAAAATATGTGATCTAACGGAAGGCCTATCCGCGCACGTTTTAAGCTGTGGCCGACCCGGGATGGAGTTATGACATTTTTCTACTGTACCATTCATCCTAAGATATCATAACATCGTAGAAAAGGTAAGAAAACCTTAGTCCAAAATTCTCCTTTAAGTCAACAAAAAAAGTGTATTAAACCAATGAAGACAATATCCCTGTATCCAGACCTCCAGAAGATCTGTGAACTACCTACGTAAACATTTGGGTACTAGACATTGCTCTACTAATATCCCACAATACTCCATGCATAGTATGTCTTTCATAGTATCTGATCTGCTCCAACATGTTGTGTATTTGTTTTGAGTACAGACCATTCAGGAAAAGATTCATTCTAGTTAAAAAACATTAAGATAGCATGAAATACCAGAGCAAATGTCTGTACTGTCTTCATATTTTTGTCCCGTCTTTATCTGATCTGAGTGACTGTGAACCACTTTGAAAGCTACATTAACACTTTTGGGTTAACATATTGTACACTTTTAGTTAAATGAACACTCCAGACTTTATTGTGTAGAACTCCATTAGTAGCTCCACCAACATGGGAACAGAACACCTTCGTTCGGAGTCATTTGGACACTGGTCTCACCCTCCCTGGCTTCTCTCCTGCTAAGAATATGTGAAGCATTCACTGCTGTCAGCAAGACATCCAATCTGCTATTGGCCAGCAGTCTCTGCTAGGACCCAGTAGGAGTTTTCCACCATTAACTAAGACAAATGTGAATGTATATTTAGCAGCAGTGATTACCCCCTGATCTTCTCTGAGCTGAATTAGTGTCCGGGGGAGACCTCACTAATGGCTGACCTCTGACCCTGACATAGAGGAACTGGTGAGCAGTTGAACTTTGACCCTCAGGATTGCACTTGAAGGAACATGAATGCATTAGCTTAACAAGGCTTACTGAAGCCTCATGTGTGGAAATGTTCATTGTAGACAACTTTATTCTTACCATACTGTACGTATGTTCATCTTAAATTGTATTGAGCTGCATTTTGTTCCTGTTACAATATTGTATGGGTAGGGTCTTTTGTTTGATATTATAGTGCCCCTGTACTTTTGCAGGCCCATGTGCATTGTGGTTAAAGTCCCCTCTTTTGAGTGGATATGTTTAATTAAAGTTGAGCGTAAAAGAGTAACAGACTGTATGAACAGAGTAAGAGTAACATAAGATAGAGGAGCTCTCTCTCTCACTCAGACACACACACACACACACACACACACACACACACACACACACACACACACACACACACACACACACACACACACACACACACACACACACACACACACACACACACACACACACACACATATAAAAGCACTGGTACATACACAAAACACGTATAGTTCAGTTATCAGACGATAAAGTTGCGATGCATTGAGCTGAACCCACCTGTCATCCGGAACAGGGTGTCTTTGCGATAGTTGGCGGTGTGTCTGTACTTGAGGAGGTGCAGATGAGAAGCCGTGGCGTGGATGAAGAAGCCCGGCTTGGCGAAGGACTCCAGCGAGTCGAAGCCTGTGATCCACGTGTCCCTGTGGAGGATGAAGGTGGCGCCGTCCCAGAAGGCCTTGCTCTCCTCCCACTTGGCCAACCTCAACTGGCCTCCAGAGTCAGAGGACAGGAAGTAGTTGGGTCTGTGGGCGGCCTCGAAGGAAACCAGTGAAGTGTCTGCGGCGAGGATGAGACACAAATGAACACATGAACACCTAAAATGTCTCTTGAAACAGACTTTGTGGATAGCATATGCTCTGCATGGCACATGACACACAGTATACCAGCTTGCTGTCTTTTTTCTCTCTCTCTCTCTGTGTGTGTGTGTGTGTGTGTGTGTGTGTGTGTGTGTGTGTGTGTGTGTGTGTGTGTGTGTGTGTGTGTGTGTGTGTGTGTGTGTGTGTGTGTGTGTGTGTGTGTGTGCGGCTTGTTTTCATAGACCTGGTTCCTGATTTGTCTCGCAGAATCTGGCAACACTACTTGTGGCCTAGTGGCTCCCCATTGGCTTAGACCTGTTGCTTATTTCTCTCGCAGAATCTGGCAACACTGCTAGGCCATAGCTTGGGAGGACGAGACTGCCTGTTCAGAGTATAGGAAAGTATCCCCATTGGCTTAAAGGACAGCCAATGATCGAAAACATGTCCAGAATCTGTCGTGAATCTGTCGAACACACGTTGACCAGTGGTCAGTCTCTTCTTAGACCAGCTCGCAAGCTGGTAAAAAGGTAGACTGTTATTAATCCTGTTGGGGGAAATACAGATTCAGCTTCACCCTATTGACTGCTGTTCAGATTGTCATGATGAGCGCTCGAAAGGAGCTGTTATAGGGGTTAAATGTCTTGCTCAGGGACACTAAGACAAATAGTGTATACTGGGTGGTCAAGGGGGAAAACCGGTGACCTTCTGATTACCAGACAGCCACTAAGCTACAGCCGCCCCAAGCATAGACTGTTAAGATAAGATCAGACATTTCTGCATCAATAAGATACAGTGGTACAGAGGAGACAGGGAGGGTAGAGAGAGTAGAGCGCTGGGATGACATGCAGCTGGGCCTTGGTTTTTGATGATGGTATGCTGTGATATTTCTGTGATATCACAATATGTTAATATTACATTGTCTTTCTTTTTTAGTAATTATCTTTATCTCTCTGTGTTTTTAGAACCTAACTTGTACTCATACTGTATGTGTCCTATTCCTTGCTGCTGTGACAAGGCCCAGTCTGCTGAGTCGGCAACAGGCTTCTCCACCCTGGACAATATGAAAGCTACTGTAATAATGAATTTAGTTCCCATTCCTTTGGGGTATATTTCGTTACTGTACATTTACACATACGTGTAATGTGTCCTCTGCATTTACCCATCCTAACTATTAGGAGCAGTGAGCGCTTGTGAAAGACAGGCCAGAGCCTACTTTCCCTATGATGCTGAAACTAGTTAAGCCTACGTATACAGGCCTTTGAGGCAACAGCTAGTCCAGTCCAATGACAACACTATTCTTAAAGTAAGCTTGCAATCTTGCCACGGTAAGGAGCTGCTAGCTACTACAGCTCGTAGCTCGGGTTGCTGTATTAGCATTCAGTAAACTGATCCCTGGGCCTGTATGCCACTGGAAGTCAACAGGACTCCATGTCTTCAGCATCAGTGTTTTCACTGGGAAACGCAACTCATTCCAAACACTTTTCCGTGGCAGGGGAAACAGTGGAAGAGGAGAACTCCGGCTGGCTCACGTTCAGTCGGCGTCTGCAGGCCAAGGCCAGAGGAAACAAGTGTTGTTGTCCGAAACCTCTGATTCACAGATTAGGTTGGAAAGGGATAGCTGCTACTGGGGCAAGTGGGTGATGGGAGGGAACTATACTGTGAATGATGTGAAGTGAAGGACTGATAGATATGAGAGGGAATATCTGGGACAGAAGAGGTGGTGATATTCAGGAAATATCTGAAGAGGGCAAAGAGTGTGGTAAAAACATAACATAATAATCACTTCAAAAACATTTAACCACTTTCAACCTGGTGTTCCAATTTTGGCAACGTCATTATAAGCAAACTATTTCGAGAACCTTTTTTTCTACAGCAAAAATAGCAGATCTGTGTTGTGAGCTGATAGATCAGCTATTATTGTTTTTGTTTTTTTTACATTTTTGAAAATATAAATAGGGTTTTAGTGGTTAATTTAGGAGTCTAATGAAATGCTTATACAGTATGTAACATCTAAAAGGTTCCATGTGCATGGAGAACCAATAGGTTCAATGAAAAGGCTTCTTTCTAAGGAACAACATAGAATGCTTGTGTATTTTCCTGTGTGTTCAACCTCACCATGAGGCCGAGCGGTGCTGAGTGCAGGAGTCATCATGAAGTGGGTCAGGGTGGGATCTGTGATGGCATCTTCCCTCTGGAGAAGAATGGCACCACTGGAGCCGTTGGCTGACAGCAGCCTGTTGGGCTCTTTGTAGGTCAGCAACCTGTAGGGCCCTTTCCCTAGAACTATACAAACACCAGGGTTCTGTTAGGTCAAGGGTTCCAAAACTTTTTCAGGCGCGGCCCCCCAAAATAATCATATTTGAACCCTGACAAGCACTTGGCATTGTAGGAGTTGAGGCATTATATTTAGGATCTACATTTTGTGAAAATAGCCGATCTACAAGCTCACAACGCCTCGCAAGCTTGTAGATTTGGTATTAAAAAGGTCTTAAAAGTCATTAAATTGTAACTTTAGAAATGTGCAGATACCCTGTATACTCTTATACTGTATGCTGGTTTGTTTACTGTTGAGTGAGAAAACAATGTTGCACATTATAAGCTAATCATCTGGGGACCCCCAAAATAATTTGGGGACCCCCTGGTCCCGACCCTCAGTTTGGGAACCACTGCTGTAGGTAAGCTTTATTTTATTTGGAATGAGACATAATACTGCCACCTTGTGGCCTTTTTTTTACATTTTGGTTCCATAATGTAATTGTCAAAACTTGATCAAGTAAGAATGAAAAAACGACACAAAACAATACTTTGTGAGACGTATTTGCTGTTGTGAAACTTACTGTAGTGCGGCGTTACAGGGGTGCATTAGTTTATACATAGAGTAATGCTAGTCTAATGTGTCTTTTTAACTATTAAAGTTAAACTAAAGTATTTTCACTAGACTACATACGTCAATGAAACAAAAACAAAACAGTATAATGTCAGTAAAAAGAGAGATGTCAAGTTGATGTCAAGTGAGTTAAAGTGATTGAGTGTACCTTTGTTGTAGTATTCACAGTCGTACGCTGCGAAGAGAAGCACAGAGCCAGTGAGTACACACACTGATTTCCATTTACCCTCTAAGAAGAAAGCCTGACTATTTGCTGTCTAGGTGACTTATTGTATGTAAGTGTTTTTCTTTTTCTCTGTATTCTGATTGCAATTATAGCTATAATGTTTGTTCAGTAACAGGGGTCTTCTCGTCTCTCCAGCTCTTTAGTAAAAAGAAAATCATTTCAGGTTGGGTTATCAGTTTCACCCAATCAGGAGAGAAAACCCATACAGGATACAGGATCAACAAGTGAAATTGGAAGAATGAAACAAAAAATGTGGTAGACAAAATTGCAACTGGAACACTATCGATATCCCAACCTGAAAATGTATTTTCTGTTTACAAAAGAGCTGCATAGACCGAAAGAGTAAAGACCCATATTACTGAGCAAACACACTTACTGTATATCACACCCCTATGTGTACAAATGTAACCAAATGGACCCGTAATGGTCCTTTTGGTTACATTTGTACACTCTTGGAGTTACACATGGATAAATAAACACTTGTGATTTTATTGTGTGTACTTTGTTGTACTCTAAAGCCAGTGAAATAATCACTATTACTATTACAGGTTAGATACAGGGTGGGTGAATGCGTGAAAGGGGATTACAGTGGAGGCTGTCACTATAGAATACAGTGCTTAAGTAATGGTTAATAATAGGATTGTTCTGTTGTGAGATAATATTGATTGATTGATTGAATATTTTATTAGGCAAAAGAATGTATAACAACACATTTACATTTAAAATACTTTGTCTAACAGGTCCGTTCATAAAAGTCCTTGCGGACTTGTTTCCAATGAGGGCCTTGGTATTCAATTCATAGACAAATATGGTTTTACAATATGGTTTATAATAGTTTGACATTTAGCCATACAATCAGTGGGGAAACATTTGCAATAAAAAAATGTGCTCCACTTATGTCATTGTTGAGCACCTCCCGCCCGCTCCAAAGCCCATCCCCCCTCCCCCCACCACCCTCTGACTCACGGCACAGAGACGGGGAGCGCCAGTCTACCGGGATGCCATGGTGACAGCAGCGCTGGGCATACGCCGCCACGCTAGTGCAGAAACACTCGCAGTCTCCACCGCGGCTACACCCGCATGTGTCTGCCAGGCAGTTGGTATAGAACCAGGTAACATCCACCTAAACACAGAGTGAGGAGGAGTGGAGAGCTTTTTTTTAACCGACACAATAATAATGACATTTTTCTAAATGAGACTTGATGAGAAAGAAAACAAAACTGCAGATCTACATAGCTTAAACTGTATGCTATTTCATGTATCACATTTCCCACATTTGCTGTATTTATACCCAGTTTTACCTTACCTAAGCCTGTTATCATAACAACTGTAACCTATACTTTGTTGACCAGGGTACCACAGGGGTCTATACGGTAATTGGTCCCCTCTTTTTTCCCCTCTACACCAAATCTCTTTGTCCAATCTACAAGTTCACAACACAATGTGTTGTGAGCTTGTACATCGCCAATTTTCACCAAATGTTTGCCTATGTTTGCAGAATGTTTGCCTATTATGACATGCCAAGAATAGCAGGTATGCTAGGAAGGGTTCATGTGGTTGAATTAAAGTGATCAATGCATGCTGCACCAATACTCACCACTGGGTGGCAGCCTTGGAAGACCTCGCTGAGCAGGACTCCACATTGTCTCTTTGCAAAGGGCTCCCTGAGGGGATTGAGGCTACAGGGGTGTCTGATATCTGGACTGTTCACACACTGAGGATGCGTGCATGCACATGGACAGACAGACACACAGACAGACAGACAGACAGACACTTTTAAAAACGTATAAACTAGTTATAAACTAATCAATTTATTAGTATATAATATAGTCATAACTTAGTGTATTGTTAGTTTAGAACTTCTGTGAGTGTATTTAATATATATTCAATATAACACAAACAGTGGTGTAATGGAGGCCACACGGAGTAGGGTGGCGTGTGGCCAGTAATTTTTTCTCGCGCAAGGTACGGCACGGTACAGTGCACGCGCGTGCACGCACGTGCACGCTAGAACGTGCCCCCCCCCCGTAGATTCACGAGCCAAGTACCCAAATGGCTACTTTGCATAACAGGTTTACAAGTGAGTGTGAAAATGTATCCTCAGATTCCTCACACCTCACATCTATAGGCTCCACACAGAGAAGTCAAAGAAGAGAAAGATACTCGTTCAAAGCAAACTTTTAGTTTCAGCTCTATAATTCATGGCATTCCTTGAATTTGTATTAGTTTAAAAAGACTAAAACTAAGCTAAAAAACATTTCCTGTACAAACATGTTTCCTAATTTAAGGTAAAATAAAATGTGTGCGGTGTGCGCGTGCCATACGCGCGCACGTGCGGTGACGTCATTCAAATATCGTCCTGCCTGTAAAAAAATCACAACTACACCGCTGAACACGAAGTCCCACCACACAGAATCCTCTCATCTTATCTCGTCCAGACACATGAATGCATAAGTAAGTAGCCTAGGGAAACAAGGGTTCCCTAGCCACGTGGCCTCTATGTTTTCACCTGTTTTTTCATGCGCACGCACAGGTACGGAAGTGCACGTGCGTTCCGCCAGTAAAAAAAAAACATTACACCCCTGATCACACTAGAATGTCACAGGGACTTTTTTTACAGACTTAGGTATGACTCGGCCGGAGATTTATCCCCCAATCTCCCATGCGGACACTCAAACCACAAGGCCACTGAGCCTTGGTAACCTTTTATGGTAACAAGAATGCATAAGACACATGAAATGACTTCTGAATCTTTACCTCTACTGCAGTCCAGCTGTTTCCAAACTCCTGAGGTGTCGGGGAGTCGATGTTGTCTGGCGTCCGCATCTCATTCACCGTCTTCAGGTCAAAGTTCCCACATAGACCACTGAGTTTGCCCTGAACACAACAGTCAGCAGTCACACAGCATCAGTCACCATGACTTCCTACGTTATTATGTTCCAGCCTTGAAGGAAGAAGGCACAACCTTTGTACCTCCCCTAATTCATTCAATGTGCATATTTATATATATAATAGCCAACATATTATGTTGTCTATTTCAAAATAGCCGATCTACAAGCTCACAACCGCAACTACCATCCTAATATACAATAGAGAGTGGCGTGCATGCGTGGCTGTTTGTTTGTGGGTCTACGCGGTTCATACGGGTCCTCTACTCTCTCTCTCAATGCAAACTGATGGTCACTCGACCCCGTTCTCTCTCTCAATACAAACTGATGGTCACTCAACCATGCTCTCTCCATCAAGAAAACGGTACGTTTTGCTTTCGCCTCCGCGCACCGCTGTTGCAATGAACGTCTACAGGCTCCTAGACGAGAGCCCCGCGCCAGCGGCTAGACGGAAGGGTCGCGCAGCGACCTGCACCTCTAGTTATTTACAAGCAACTTTACAAAAAAACAAGCTCAATGTGGCTTATAATAAGCAGATCTGGCAACACTGCATAGAGGGAGAGAGGAGAGCGTAAGATTGCATTGGGGATAATGGCTTCCGCAGTCTTCTCTTAAAGGCAATAGCATCTGGCACGGTGATTCGTTTTATTATTGTAACGCCCATACCACACCTATGCATAATGTAACGGGTAGTGCAGGTGTTTTGCGGGTAAGGCAGGTGTCCCAAAATAGTAACTTTTGCACGGGAACGCCCCTTGCGCAGAATAAATCCTCAAATAGTGGGTTTAGCCAGTATGGTCCTGAATAGGGGCCTAAATGTTTTACTGTACTGTACCTTTGTGCTGTTTTCAATCAATCAAAACGGACTGAATTTGTATTGATTGTTGCAAAGACAAAAATATCAAATTCCAAGAAATTGTTTTTTTGTGATGACATTTTCATCACAGGAAATCTGTGATGAAACAAAAATGCAACAAGTCCAGAAAAAAATAAGAAACCTAATGGTGCAATAATGGTGGTAGAGGACAAAGAATGACATTTGCTAATTAATACATGATGGAGTTATTTTGATTGATCATAATTTGTCTAGTGCCCTTAACCTGCTTTAAATGTCAAATTAATATAATGCTCTCATATTGGCTTAAACTCTGTCATGTACTATTCTGCTATTTCTCTGTCTATGCAAGGTCAAAGTAGTTACAGGCCTGTTCTGTGGCTATCAGTTGTTTTAAGAACACTGTATCTCGATGTTCTCTGCGCTAACAATTCCTTCAGCGCCACTGAAGTCATCACTGACCAGTGACAGGTCAGACCCGAGGTCAACGTGTTATCCGAGACATGTGGACGCTGTTTGTTCAAAGATAAACTGTCACACCATCTTCATCATCTTCATCATCTACCATCATCATCCTCATCTGACGACGACGTAATCATCACTATCCACCAATAGCAGGATAACCCCTCTGAAGGCTGGACGCTTGATGTATCTTCAATGATGTCATATGTTTATGTTACTGGACGCTGTTAAAGTCCAGTGCTTTCTCTGTTTAACGGCAGAGAGAGGCGACGACCGATGATGCGTGAACCTGCTGATACTGTAACCTTCCATTACTCTCTCTCTCTGAATAATAGACTTTCGTTACATCCAATGGCTGCCTGTGTCCTGAGTCTGGTTTTTTCTTGTCGCCTTTGATGAAAGTTACCGGTACTTATATACATACTGATGTGATGTTTCTGCCATGCATAAGTATCTATACATATGGGTGATAAGGAAAAATAAAAACTCTATCAATTGGTCCAAATCGATGCCGGATATGGTTGAAACAGGGTGGACGAGGGGAACTGAGCTATTGACCGGAACTGTACGGTCAGACTCTCTTCCCCTGGCTTCCCCTGTTTTAATACGTATCAAACGAACCAGCCTTGGGTGTAACGATGTATCACTTCTATTCAGATGAAGGTTATCTTTGAACAGTATCACATTTTTTATTTTATTTATTTTGTTTTGGACCTGGACGCGATCGCTGGACCTTTGGACTTGCCCTTTGACTCTCCACATGTCTCAAATTCCACATGGTCCAGCCATCGGAGTCAAGATCCCCGAACCATTGATTCGGTATGTATATATTTTTATTTTATTTTACCATGGTCCAGTGATTGGGATCTCCACGTAACTTCTCCCTGTGAACCTTGATCTGATGAGTATACCTTTTATTTTATTTTATTGTCTTTACCGAACGATTTGTCTCATAAATTATCAGCCTGTTTTTAAATTACTGTTTAACACAGCTCCGCCAGGGAGTCAGTCAAGTCAAAATGTTTTATCACCTGGGAGGACATTCCCTGAATGTCTCATAAATTATCCTCTTATTTAGAATACAGTGGTCTTTATTTATGTTGTTTTATTTTCTGGCTTGTCCATTGTATATATTGATCACCACCAGACCCATCCATCCTCAACGTTTTTTACACTGATGTTTGGCTATCAGCTGTTACTTACAGTTATTTGTCTTTATTTATATATATATTTATGTAAATGCATCTAGAAATAACCCACAATCCAAACTTGGGTGTTTCAATGTATTCGTGACCATATATATAAACATATGGATTAATTTTTTTGTACCTCGAATTACCACTTTATCACGTCATTGGTGTTCGGTTCGATTAGATTTATCTAATAATAGTTTTACACTAGGTGGGAGGGGGTTGTCTGTGTGGTGCCTACATGAATATATACTATTTCAGGTTTGTCATAATGTACTCATTTTTCCTTCTATACTGATATTTGACCTAAGATTAACCCCTGCCACCCCTTTACACACTGCCTATCGGCTGTATGTGGGTTAATGTTCTAGTCTACTGTTCTAGCCTTAGATAGACAGGCATAAAACGTCCGCCTTATCGGGTCTCAAATCAGCTGTTCAAGGGTACTTCAGTGTTGCTCTTCCCCTGGCCTCATATTACCTGTTAGCTACAGGTAACACATTTGTATGCAGTTGTATTTCTATATGTTAGTACCACCCATCGGCCCCAGTCCGCGAGTACAAAACATTAATAGGCAGCTGCATACTCCCGTACGGCATTGCCAGGTTGCCTCCCTTGTAATTCAGAAACTTCTGCATCGGCCCGAGTCCGTTTGAAGTTTGTGTTTTACTTACTTTGTCAGTACATTTTTTTGTTTGTTTGTTTTGTCTTATATGGTTTGTTAAATATATATATTTTTTTCTCTGATTTCTTCTGTCACCAGTCAAAGTTATATATATTGAACACAGACCGGTTTTATTTTGACCACTGTAGGTTAAATCATCCATCCATTTAATATGTTGAGCTTTAAACAATAAGTTTTAACGTTTAATGCCTTAATAATACATTTTATATTCCTTTGAACCAGTGAATATATTTTGCCATAATAATAAGTTTTAAATCCTAAGTTTTAAATTCTAAGTTTTAAATATTTTTAATATAATTTAAACTAATAAGCCTAATACTGAACCCAGTCAGTAAAATATTTCTCATTCCAAATTTAGTTTGTCGCTGAAATAGGTATGTTCGGTATGTCTGTGTGTATTAATGAACGATTGTTTTTTGTTCTCTCTATCTCTCTCTCTCTCTGTGGGTCCGTGTCTGTCTGCTACGGTGTGTGAGTGCGAGGGAGTGAGAGAGCGTAAGGTGAAAGTTTCTATCTCTCTTATCTTTTCTATGTGCGTGAGCGATTCAGCTATGCAGGCATGCGTGAATGTTTGAATGCGCGTTTGTCTGTCTTGCTCGTTCTCTAACAATTTTAGTCCAAATTTCAGTCATTCTCCGGTCAGTTAAAATTAGTTTACCACTCTGGTCTCTAAAACTTCATTTCCCATAATTCCTTACAGGAAGTGTTAGTTCTCGTAATCCTAACTGCCACGTTGCTTGGCAACGACCTAACCTCCATTGTTCAACTTCATTCAACCCATATCAGTCAAATTAACCCTAATAAGATTCAATATGTTCTAATATCAATATTGGAAAAAATTAACTATAATATTAAGTTTATTATAAAGTCATTTTGAATTATTTTAAAAGTTTTGAAAATATTTTATCATTTTAACTTAAGATTTTTTTGAGCTGGTAGATCTGCTCTTTTTGGAATTTTTTTAATTTCGATTTATTTTGGTGTACTTTACCTAACTCTAATATACTCTTCAGAACAAAGATGTTTATTCCTTATTTTTCATTGTTATATTTTAATTTTAAATATTTTAATTATAACTTTAAAAAAATGTTTGAATTTTTTTTCATTTTTTCTCTTGATTTTCAGTTTGATTTTTTTTCTTTCTCATCAACAAATTCATCCTCTGACACACACTATATTACAGATATATTGGTGTCAAAAATAGAGGGGAGTTTGATGAATACTTGATTTAAATTTGATTTAAATGTTTAATATGCTTTGCTTTTGTTTGTTTCATTTTAGAACGAGAATGTAAACCAATTCCTGGACAACAATAAGGTCACAATACCTGCTAATTGTGACATACAGGGCTAAAACTTTAATTTTATTCCAAACTGTTTTAAACTCTGTTTCATACTATAGTCAACTGTAGGTCTCATGCCAAACAGTAAATTTGATTTCCATCTATCTTACAGATTTCAACTAATGTCTTGGATAGATGTTTGATGCCCCCATGCCTACATGATGGGAAGTATTTCTTGAGTTTTAAGACCATTCCACGTGAGTTTTTCCCTAAATAAAGTGTAAAGTGATGTAATAAATACAGGTATCAGGAGTGTACCGTTCCATTTTTCAAATACTTGGACCTACAGGTCAACTTGTTAAATAAAGCACTGGACCGCAGCTTCACAACGAGGAGGGTAACTTTTTCTTTTTCTGAACGTGTCCAGAATCGTCTTTGACAAAGTGACGTAGGTCTCTTGTCAGATTATTTGAAAACTTGTCAGACTGGTTAGTTTTCTCTCACTCTATCAACAGAAACGGGCTAAGGGTCATTAACGGTGCTAAAATTGATTAATCTAAACATGTTTTGAAAAGGTTTGTTGGGACAGTACATTAGCTGAGATTTTTTTGAATTATAATAAAGTTATTTGCAAAGTTGCAAGGGGAAAACTTTGTTGTGTGGTGTCTTAAAATGTCATGAAATATAACCATGTTTTGCTTCCTAATTGAATAAATAACCTTTATATACAGTCCTTTTGAAGAAGTAACATTTTGAATTAATATCTGAATAAATTATACAGTCCTTTTGAAGAAGTAAAAATGTGTATGTTATCTGAATAACTAACCATTTATTTTTGCCCCTAAGTCATTTGAAATCTCTGTGTCCTTACCTAGTCACTGTAAGGTTTGTCTGTGTCTGATTTGGTTTGAATAATGTCACAAGGTACAAGACTTGATCAGCTTGCCCTTTGACCCTATCCAAATCATGATAAGATGTAGGCTTGATGGAGTTATTTTGATTGATCATAATTTGTCTAGTGCCCTTAACCTGCTTTAAATGTCAAATTAATATAATGCTCTCATATTGGCTTAAACTCTGTCATGTACTATTCTGCTATTTCTCTGTCTATGCAAGGTCAAAGTAGTTACAGGCCTGTTCTGTGGCTATCAGTTGTTTTAAGAACACTGTATCTCGATGTTCTCTGCGCTAACAATTCCTTCAGCGCCACTGAAGTCATCACTGACCAGTGACAGGTCAGACCCGAGGTCAACGTGTTATCCGAGACATGTGGACGCTGTTTGTTCAAAGATAAACTGTCACACCATCTTCATCATCTTCATCATCTACCATCATCATCCTCATCTGACGACGACGTAATCATCACTATCCACCAATAGCAGGATAACCCCTCTGAAGGCTGGACGCTTGATGTATCTTCAATGATGTCATATGTTTATGTTACTGGACGCTGTTAAAGTCCAGTGCTTTCTCTGTTTAACGGCAGAGAGAGGCGACGACCGATGATGCGTGAACCTGCTGATACTGTAACCTTCCATTACTCTCTCTCTCTGAATAATAGACTTTCGTTACATCCAATGGCTGCCTGTGTCCTGAGTCTGGTTTTTTCTTGTCGCCTTTGATGAAAGTTACCGGTACTTATATACATACTGATGTGATGTTTCTGCCATGCATAAGTATCTATACATATGGGTGATAAGGAAAAATAACAGCTTTATCAATACAGTTTTTCAAAATGTAATAGCATTCAGTGACTGTCTCTCCTCACCTGCCAGCGAGGTCCAACTTGGATGTGGATGGTGGTCTTCCTATCCCAGAGGACAGTCACATCCTCCTCGGGGATATGGATAACGGTATAGTAGCCAGCAGGCCAGATGAATATGTTCTGTTTCCTGTCTATCACACTGGACGGGTTCTACAGGGGAAACAGCACAGTGGTTGGGTTGTATAGGACAGAAGTATTCAACTTCAACTTCATTGTCACATCACAGGTTTACAATTGTAAAAAGAAAAAGTGGATTCAATTCTTTGTCGTACAAGCCCCCATCATTTGCAGTTTTCAAAGAGGGGAAAAGAATAAAGATAGGGTTGCCGGTGTCAGGACCAGAGGAGGCTGCAGGGAGAAATAACATTGTTACGACATACAGTATGGTGTATGGTGCAACCTTTTGCATTCGTGGTGCCCCTTATAGGTAGCACAATAGAGTCCCCTCAACATGTAATTCCAATTTAGGGTTAATCGGATGTTACGTTCATGATACATGATATTTTATGTAAGGAATAGGCCCTTCCCACAAATCTTTGAAGGCAATTGCAGGCAAGCAGTACTAGGCAATATCAAAACGGCTTTGTAACGCTCATTGTCATATGACTCCCGAGCTCACTTGTACCTAATTTGGTAAAATTAGGTTTGTCTGTTTATACAAATACTGCATGTGTTTTATGTATGTCACTCTGTCAAGATGAAGGTTGAGTCTTACCGGCTTCCCGCTGACGTCATCGAACACGATGAATGACCGGCCGATGTTGATCAGGAGGGCCTTCCGGCAGATGACTCCACTCTCGAAGCAGTCAACGTTCTCAGCCGTCACGCTCAGCATTACGTCAGTGCTGCTCTGCTGGCCAGAGGGGCAAAAACCTTTGCTGATCAAGTTCTGTATACCTTTTATGTGCAGAATGTACCTCCAAGTGCTTTACAATATTGAGACTATTATACAGTGGTGTAAAGTAACTAAGTACATTTACTCAAGTACTGTACTTAAGTACAATTTTGAGGTACTTTTACTTTACTGGAGTATTTCCAATTTACTACACTTTTACTTCTACTCCACTACATCTCAGAGGCAAATATTGTACTTTTACTCCACTACAATGATTGAAAACTTTAGTTACTAGTTTGCAGCTATAAATTATTACATTATAAAACATACATAAACCACTTTAGTCCTATTTCATACCTAGGCTATTTGAAAATAGCAAATCTACAAGCTCACAACACAACGTGTCACATCGCGCCGCGTTGTGAGCTTGTAGATCTGCTATTTTCAAACATTTTAGTACTTTTACTTTTGGTACTTTAAGTCCATTTTTATACCAATACTTTTGTACTTTTACTCAAGTAAATGTTGAATTCCGGACTTTTACTTGTAACAGAATACTTCTACATTGCAGTATTGATACTTTTACTTAAGTAAAACATTTGAGAACTTTTTCCACCACTGCTATTATACTATTGTACAATATAATCAGCATGCAATATCAATGAGGAAAATAAGTCAAAAGATGACATCACAGACATCATTCCAAATCACGTATTGATCCATGCATGAAAATGATAGTTCACCCCAAATAAGAACATCAGCTAAACGTCTAAAAGGTGAACGAATGTATGTGTAATTACAAAATGTGATGTGGTTTAATTTCATAATGCACCTTCACAAGGTAGACTTTGCAGGCGCCAATGTAGTCATACAGCAGGCCATCGAACGTCCTGTAGTGCCGGTCTCCGTACGCTGTGCACATGGAGGGACAGGGCCGGAACACGCACTGGAACGTTCCGTGTTGGCACACACTACAAAGACGACACGGCTTCAGCTGATATGATTCAACCATCAACTCACTGCCCACTTAACACGAGTAAATTCTGTCACCCCTAATAGCCTCTCATCTTATCAGAACAGGTAGGGTTTACCACAGGCAGAAAAGTGGCCCGCTCAACTGCCAAAAGGTTGAATCACCCGCTCATTGAGCTATTAGGCTGTCATCTAACATCTTTGCTGGCAACTGCTCGGAAGAAGAAGAAGAAATGGGAGGGATGGGAGAATGGACAAAAAGAATGACTGAGATCTCTGGGAGAGGGGTTTCCTTTCAGAGGAGGATTGAGCCCTTCTGAAGGGGTTCAGGAGTGAAAGACTGTGTCATACAAGGATGAGCACTGTTCGGTGGGCCCCGTATTCTGCAGAGAATTGCAGTATGGATATCGAATAGCCACTTTCACTCACTCTGACAATTGTACAACTCATCACTTCAAGCTCAATCACTCTATGAGAAATTTGTCTTCATTCTGCCAGATATTGTCGGCGGAGGCTTTGCAAGGATGATACAAATTTGTACTGCCGTTGAAAAACAGCAGGACAAATTACATTTGGCAAAACCTGTCCCATCATATGGAGACAATTACTTGACTTGCTATTTTGTTAAGACAGCAAATATCCTCCATTTGTAAACACACTGTTTTGTTTTCAAATAACAAAATGGTAAAGAGTATAATTATTCTTCTTTAAAGCCTTGGGAAGATGAATGTATTACAGATTTGTATATCTGCTGAATATTGCTTCATTTATTCCTTTAACATCTTACATTTCACACTGGCACATTTGGCTTGATAGTTAAATGTAGGCAAGGTATATTGCCTATATATCTCTGCTGTCCGGCAGGAACCAGCTAACTCCAAAATGTTCATTTTTCAGGAAATGAAAAAAACAACACGAGTTAGGAGGTTTTGTTCATCATTGATAAGAACAGCTGAATGGACCTCCAAGCTCACAATGAGGTTGGAGGTCAGAAGGGGGTGGAGCCTGGAGTCAGCAAAACCAGTTAACTCCACCCCCCTTTGCTGGACTTTGCTGGTTTAGCAGAAAGTTTGAGGATCCAATGGAGTTAGCTGGTTTTGTCAGAAGCGCTTTTTAATACTTTTCATTGGTTCAATATTTTTTTTTACCAACACACAGACGTAAAGGGTGTTATAGCACTGATTTATGGAAAAACAAAATGCAAAAGCGGAAACATTTAGTTAGCTGGTTCCTGCCGGACAGCAACGATATGTTTTTTAATTAGTGTTCTTGGGTGGAGTTTTACTTTATTGTCTTTATTGATGGGTCTTTACGGTTAAAACTTACCACTGATGACAGGCGGAGGTGACCCTGTCCCCTGGGAAGTACTCTTTTCCCTTCCACAGGCAGGGACACGCCTCAGGCTCAAAGCACTCATCACCGTGTTTCAGCAAGCTGGAAGAAAAGGTGCTCATTATTTGTAAGTGATTTGTGGCTCATTGAATATATAGTGGGGGGTGACAGAGGAATGAGAAGGTATAAATTATGAATGTGTGTGTGAAATGAATGGCTGAATGATCATTTAACATTTAACTCTGAAAGTGTAAACTTCACTCGCTGACCTGATAAATGAACACTCAAGATTTTGTCATGTAGAACGCCATTGGTCTATATATTTACTGTAGTCCCTTACCTGAACCGTATCCCACCCCATCACAAGCAGTGGTGGAAAGTAACTAAGTACATTTACTTAAGTACACTTTTGAGGTATTTGTACTTTACTTACAATTTCCAATACTTTTACTTCTACTCCACTACATCTCAGAGACAAATATTGTACTTCTACTCCACTACAATTATTTGAAAGCTTTAGTTGCTAGTTACTTTTCAGATATGAATTATGATATAATGAAACGTACATTAACCACTTTAAACCTATTTTATACATAGGCTATTTGAAAATAGCAGATCTACAAGCTCACAACGCGTCGCATCGCGACGCGTTGTGAGCTTGTAGATCGGCTATTTTCAAATATTTAGTACTTTTACTTTCGGTACTTTAAGTACATTTTGATGCCAATACTTTTGTACTTTTACTCAAGTAAATTTTTAATTCTGGACTTTTACTTGTAACAGAGTATTTTTATATTGCAGTATTGGTACTTTTACTTAAGTAAAGAATTTGAGTACTTTTTCCACCACTGATCACAAGCACATAGGCACACGCACACGCACACGCACACACACACACACACACACACACACACACACACACACACACACACACACACACACACACACACACACACATTATTATAACTCCATATGCCATAAGTGTGACAGAGGGACAGCGAAAGCAGGGCTACCTTCCAGGGCCGTGCCAGAAAATGGGAGAGTTTCAGGGCTAGGCAACTTCGGATGAAAAGGAGGGTAACACTCATTTAGCTACATGAGAAAACCAGACAATTAGGATTCTCAGAGATAGAGAGAAACAGCCTTTGTCTGGCTCCCTCTGTCCCCTTTCCACGCTGTTAGACGGAGCTGATAAGTATCTTGTAATATCCAGGGTTGAGCTACAGCCACTGGCGAGGGTTGCACACAATAGAGTGACATACTGAATGGTCCCCGCCACAATCCTGGGCTTCATCGGAGTAAAGCTACACCCCAGATAAAACGGTGTTAACAGCTCCCTTTATCTACCCGCCAAGCCACGGTATTGATTACTTTGATCAAAGAATTCATAATAATTCATTCTCTCACACACACACACACACGCATGCCGAACAAATCCTCTCAAATGCCACTTCGACTTTTAATTAAGATTTGACAGAATGTGGCCGAGGAGAATGCAAATGAACAGCGTCACAATCTTGTGAGTTTGTCTGAAGAGTGAGACATGCATGGCACTGCTAATCTGTCTCAACTGGCAGTAGTTCTCAGGGTTAATTTATCGCAGCACATTGTTCACTTAACCCTTTAAGACCGGGAACGCATCTGTGTCCTTTTAAGATATCTTTGGCTATATAAAAATAGCAGATATACAAGCTCAGCTTGTAGATCTGCATTTTCGTGAAAATGTGTGCAAATCTTTAGTTTGAATGTATATATACTTTTTTAAAGTGAACGTTTTTAACTAGAATCTTTGCTTCTGGGGATTTTACAAATATCTGCTAAATCCTAACAGGTTTTTTTCCCTTAAGCGTATTTTTTATTTATGTTGCTATATTATCAATGGTTTAAAAAAAATAATAATGCCAAGGAACCCCTAAATAATATGTATTTGTCCGCGGACCCCCTCCCATCTAAAAAAAAATTGTTCCAGGGACCCCCAGAAGCAAAGATTTGAGTTAAAAATGTATATAAAAGATTTGCTCAAATTTTCACTATTTTTCTAAAAATAGCAGATCTACAAGCTCATTGCGCGGTGCCGTGCTATGAGCTTCTATATCTGCTATTTTTGAATAGCCAAAGAAATCTTAAAATGACACACATGCGTTCCCTTCCCGGCCTTAAAGGGTTAAAACAAGTATAAGTTAGGCTTCAGCATAAGGTGCACTCTAACAGAATGACTGTCATTCATGGGACTGGGTTACTTCCCACTTTGTCCCAAAAAGACTACACGGTAATTGGTTTTTATATACTGTAACTAACCAAATGCTTCCATAGCCTATTAAACCTTTTCAGCCAAAACCCCAATAGTATCAATGCCAGCGCAATTCCCACAAATGGGATTTGTTTCACAGAACCTATTGTGGTTGACTCAAGCTCGCCCTAATTTCAGGCTTCAAAGGCTCTGAAAATAGCCATCAACTGCAATGTTCTGCGTTCTTTCACCACCTTGTATTGTGACTTCTCGTTTCTGCCAAGAATGCAACAGCAAAGAGGTTTAGCTCTGGAATGCCTCGATTTCCAGGAGGAGCAGAAGTCTCCCTCCAAATGTCAAGGGAATTTTAAGCCCATATTTCAAATACCAACATAAAACGATGTGACATTTCTATTCACTGTGCTGATTTCAATAGAATACATGCGAGAAGAAAAAAAGATGACTACTTAGCGAGATAAAAGAGATACCTAGATGCATCATAATTCTAATCAAAATATAGTTAGAGTAAATGATGTGAATGGATGTCAGGATGACTAACCGGATGGCTCGTCAGGTGAACAGGTTGGTTTCAATGTTATAGGCACTGGATCAGATTTTTATTTTTACCAGGTTGCAAAACCTGGTCTACATCTACACTCGCTAGTCTTGACTTTTGCGTGACTTTTTCCTCATTGGCTGGTCCTTTAGCCAATGAGGGCTCAATGTCCTCTCAGAATATGGGATCTAAAGAAGACCCACAATACTGTGTTAGGCCATTGTATGTAACTCTATGGTAAGTGGCGCTGTTGCTCAATGTCCTCTCAGAATATGGGATCTAAAAACGTTGCCATGTTTAGTGAGAGAAATAAGCAACCTGGTATAATATGATATGATATCATATCTTGTTTTTGGCTTTTTTACCCCTTTTTGAAAGTCGAGAAGCACTCTCCAGTACCACCCAAATGTTTTAAAAGAAGGCTATTAGCTTAAAGCTGCACTATATAACTTTCCCGGGTCTCCTGCGAAAGTGCTGAAATGTTTACCACTGAACCTGCCTGCTTGCTCTGGGGAGAAACTGAAGGTTAAGATTTTTGTCAAACCAGAAACAAGATTGTGTCAAAGGTTGTGCCCAACCTAGACACAGGATCTAAATGTCTCAACAGAAGAGCAGGGAGACCAATTACAACCACCCCAATAGTTATATTGTATTGTAACGTCCTCTACCATACAGATTGGACAAAATAACATTTCATTCACAAAATAAATGACATAATAGAGCTTTAAATAGTCATTGAGCTTTTCAAAGATTTTAGAAACTGTACGTACAGTATTCAAACAGGTCTGTCAAAAGCTAATTCCTAAACTGTGCATTAAAAGTAACTAGGACTAGGTAGGTAGGTAGGGCGCCTGCCTACTCGGGGCCAGCCTTCTCGGGGCCATGCAACTGAAGTGGGGAATACATGGTCCTCATACTGTACATGTTATGATGACCTCCTCTCTCCTACTTCACATACTGTACCTAAGCCTGTCATAATTATGACATAATCGTCTAATCGCAATTATTTTATGTAATCGCAATCATTTTTGCATAATCGTCATAATCGTCATAATCAATTCCATGTTAAAAAATGTCATTTTTGTAATGTCAAAAATAGTGGAAATCTTTTATTTTTAAGTATAAAGTAATGAAATATGTGTTATGTCATATCTGCCCAGTGCAACTTTTGTTTACGAAAGCTAAAACCAAACAGAAATGTAATTTTTATCCATTCATTTTCAATGACAGAAACACAATTAAACAATTAATGGTCAAATTTGTAATCGTGACAGTCCTAGCTGTACCTTCTGTTCTCACCCACTCTTCTTTGAATTTGATAAAGATGCCTTCCTTCTCCTCCATTCCAATCCTGCCGTTCTTTTACCACATTCTTCCATATTATTAATGGATTGTGCCCACTTTCTGTTCCATTGCATACGCTGTCACTTATACTGGCTAAGTGGCACACACGTGACGTGACGCTCTGCTGATCTGTGAAGCCGATGGTCTGGGTTGGCCAATCACGGAAGCCGATGCATACAATCTCCCAAACACACGGAAAATGTGTGCGTTCTCAGACCCGCGGTCAGACAGATACAGACGTTCTTGTTTTCTCGGTTCTCGGAAACCGTTGGTTGATCCAGAATGCAACTTGGCACTGCATGTGTGTGGTCATATGCCATGTGACACACACGCACACGCACACGCACACTGACAACGGGTAGCCTACAACAAGTAGTGCATAACCGGGTGGGGCATGCATTCACAACTTGCATCATTCACAACTTGCGTGGTCTCCGAGTAAGCCAGTGGTTACAAGTCTAGTATATTTGGCCTTCTGCTGCATCATGTATGTACCTACTGTATATATAACCTGTTTTTAAGCAGTGTCCAGACGCTTCTACAAGTGACTTTGTGTGAATGTCTGTCTGTAGCACAAACACCTGCAATTGATTAGCAACTGATTGCAACACAAACAGAACCGCAGCGCAACTTAAAAAGACATGCATGTACACACTGACCAGCACTGCGCGCAAAGAGCACGCGCATGCACGCACACACGCCTGGCAGTATACATACATTGCTGCTATGCTCAGGCACCTTAGTTTTTATTATCTCAGGTACTTTGTAAATATGTAGATAACCTGTTTGGCCTTCTGTTGTTCTCTTGTTTGATCTCCTTCCCACTTGCCCCCCACCCCTCTTCTCCCCCCCCCTCTTCTTTCTATGGAAATTAACGTTGCGATGGGAACGATGTACAAAAACGAATTTCACCCACTTTTTTACCTTGTAAACCTGTGATGTGACAATAAACCTGATTCTGATTCTGATTCTGATTCTGATTCTGGCACTTATAAACGCACGCCAACAGGAAAACAAAGCGCGAACGCACTCACACACTCATGACACATGCACACACACGGAGAGACACAGCACGCACACATACACAAGAACTCAAGATACACGCAAGCACACGCATGTCATACACTATGGAGGCTCTATGCGCGTGACATCATCGTACCCGGAAGTAATGCGGGAACGCCTACTGAGTGGCAAAAAACGACTTTCTGGCCTTGACAGCCCATACATCCAAACAAAAAAGTCCTATCTGATTGCATTAAACAACGTAAAACTCAACATGGCAGCTGTACGGAAAGCTTGAATTATCCGCTTACTATCTGCAAAGTTTTTGTTTCATAAAAATCCACCGTAGACGTGTTATGAGCTACAGTACTTTCTGTCAATGAATTCCATGCAGGTGTTTTTTGTAAGTGTCAGAGTCCGGAAGCGCTTGTTTTCAATAACGCAACGTCCTGCTGCCTCCTGCATTATGTGCAAATTCGGTGGTACGCAGATGCCTGTAGCCATAGCTGCGGTGTCAACGCTAAGCACCGTGCTACAGGTAGCGCGTCTGTGGATTCGTCTATAGCAGCAGCCTGCCTTTTCGATCTTTAATTAGCAATATTTGCAATACCTGAGTGTGCTTTGCTTCAAGTGCCACTAGTAAAAAGCCTATTGATATTAATGAACAGGGATTTAACATTGTTCCTATAGTTCATATATAGCTCAAATGAAATAAACTCATCAAAAGTACCGCTGACTTCACACTCTGTGTTAATTTCACTGATACAATAAGCCGACCTACTTACTCACTTACTTAATTCAGTCTAATCAGAAGCTGAAATAAAACATATCCCCACTGGTGATACAAATTTATGACCAGAGGGGGGGTATCAAAAGCCGAGGCATGGACAGTAAGTTGTAGCTTAAAACTACTGTATAACAGCTATATTGTAGCTTATAGCTAGCTTTACTTTACTACTGCTGTATGTGGGCTTAAAGCGCCACAGCACCTGGATATACTGGTTCATACGAGTTCACAGGACAAGTTAGGCTAATTGTCACAAAATGAGGAATGAATGGTGGACATTTTGATCATAAACAAAGTAAACCATTGTGAATGAAAACACAATAGTTTCTGCTGTCAGCACCTCTGTTAATTATTTCCCATTACGGGCTTTTAAATCCTGCCTCAGATGAATACCTGCGGTTGACTTTGCGTTCGATCTGTTTGAGTTGGGAGTTGTCTTTTTTCTTTAAAAAAAATAATAATAATCCCAATAGCCATCTAACTTACTGTTGGACAGTGAGGGGATGCTCCTTACAGTTTCCTGCTTTAGACTCGGAAAACAAAAATGACCAAGCTGTTGTTTATGTAGTCTTTGGCTATTACCTTTATTGTTTTGGCTCATCTGTTACTGCTGCAGGATATTGCTATCAAATCTATGAATAAGTAAAATAAAATCTCACTGGTCAAGAAAGGTAACTGTAGATAGGGCATAAACTTCAACTTCTTTGTTCAAAGATCGAATTGACCATACAGTACAGCATATTAAAGGGATAGTTCACCCTTAAAATGACTTTTTTTCTATCGATTAGTCACCCCATGGAGACTTGAATTCATGGATATTTTTTTAGTTTGTGTCGCATTCCTAAGCCAATAATTTGATGACCGGCAGCGGTTCCGGTAGGAGACCCAAAGAGTCTCCTTTGTGTTCCCTACCGGAACGGCTGCCTACCGGTCCACTGGTCATCAAATTATTGGCTTACGAATGCGGCAAAAACAAAAAAATAACCATGAAATCAAGTCTCCATGGGGTGACTAATCGATAGTTTCGGGTGGACTATCCCTTTAAGCCACACAGTGCGCATACAGTACAATTAATTTATAATTATTATATTATATGTATTATTATACAATTAACAGCTCCCCATTTTTTATTTATTTAAATTCACCAGTAATTCAAAGGATTTCAAACATTTTAGATTTATAATGTATGTCAACATGTATTGATGGTTTACTGCTTACTTAATCAGTCCTGTTACAGTTTGTTCCCTTGTTTAATATTTTACTTCAAAATCGTACTGAACAACGTGTTGGGGCCGTAGTGTCCCAGAGTCTGTGTAAACACTTGACTGGGTTAAAGTCCCACGAGTATAAAATGCTCTTTTACAATACGATACTCCGGACAAATCTGATACGGTGAGAAAAAGTAAAACCATAATTACATTCCGATTAGATTTTGTATAATTTATTCTATTCTAAATGCCTTTTATGTCTTTAAATGCCTTTTATGTCTTTAAATGCCTTTAACGCCTTATGTATTTGAATGACCTTTGTGTATGAAATGATGTGCAACAAAATAAACTCGCCTTGCCGTCATAGCATAACTGTTTGTTTTAAATAGCTTTAATAGGTGAAACTGACCTGACTTCACCTGACTTGACTCAACCTATGATGTCATGTGACGAGGTCACATCTGACTAAACCTTTAAAACCTGCCGACACTACACTATGGCTCCATCGTATAAGGCCTCTTTGTGTCCATATGTACCACAAACTACGTGCCAAACTATCAAGTTCCAGGGAGTTATTAAACACTCATGACAGCCCCCTGTTGCCCCAGACTTAGCTTTCCATGATGTCTACTTACGTGGGGTTCGTCTCGCTACGAAAAGGTTTGAGAACGGGAACTGGTGAATCACACAGATAGAGTAATCTGAGACATCTTCCCAAAACTCCCATCTTCCTCTACCAGGTAGCAACATTGCTGATTGGTTTAAGAGTTATTTGTTCACTCATAGAGCTGATATACAACTGATACTGGTTTTGATTATCAGAAGCATTAACTCTGATGCTATGGATAATGACAGAAATGGCCAATAAGGTCAAAAAGGGTTTACTGGACTGATCTGGGTCAAATTTTCATCTTATTTTGTCCCCCCCAAATCAACATTTCCAAATCTACTTCCAAATTCTACAATTGTATTTCCAATTTGATTCAAGAGCACATTTTGCTCATGAAATGAATTCATTGATAGATACATTTTGATATTATGTTGCAGCACTATGAAATGTGTTATACTATTGCAAGAAAGGTACAAAGTCAAGGGACGAATATTTGTTTTAACCTTACTACATCTCTGGGTGCACAATTCTCTTTGTACATCAACACAGCCACATTATACATAAGTCGAGCTACAGTACACTTCATGCTTTGAATCATATTTGTTTATCTGGTATTACAGGCCTTAGTACTTCAAATCCATTAGACATGGATACAACACTGTCAATCAGACTGCTATAGGTCAACCATCCAAAGATATGAGATAAGATAAAGATATAATCCATGTAAACAATATTCCCATGAGGATGACTCTTGATTTATGTCTGAGAATAAGACCACTTAACCCCCCCCCCGTTCAGTCTGGCAGCCAAGAGGGATTAACAGGATCAGGTGGCGAAAATGTATGCCATACTGTCTGTAGACCATGCCTGGGAGAGAGAACATTTTGTCTCCCACAATCCAGAAACTAGAGGTTCATCTGGGGTTTGTGTTAGATCTGTGACGTGAGCCATCAAGCAATTGAAGGTTCCTCAAAGACCTATAGCAATTTGACTTCTTTGCAAATGTATAGAAATTCAGATCAAATTAATAACTTCCACTGCTGAAAGTCTTCCAAGACAATTCTTAGCGTGTACGACAAAGCTTGCTGTATATGGCCGTATTTCACACTGTTTCATACCTACAAAGCACTTTTAGAATGCAACATGATGTTCTTGTGTTTAACAACACCATAATATTATTCATCAAGACAAAGTCGTTAATGTAGGGGGTTTCCACTTACACCTGGTAACTCCCCTCCCTGGACTTCCTGACATCGGCCCGATGTGCTACGCTCCTCCCACAATGCGAGGGAGTTCAAGGGTTACAGCCACAATGGCAAACACACACAGACAATTTTCACAAAGCCCGAGCCCAGTGCAGAGCCCATGCCCTCAGCCACAGTGACACAGTCAGCATGGACGCTGCCCAGCCTGACCTCACAGCTTTAGGTTTCTTCAGGTCTAATCATTCAGGGAGAATAGCATCTTTTGTGTGATGCTCAGCATGAATGAAAGAAGCCACTGTGAGATCATTGATGGGATGGGATGACCAATAGAAAGCAACTGCAGCAAAGTTGACAGGAGGGTAAGCATAGAAACGGAAAGTATAGAATGGACATTTCATAGCAATGTTGTGTTTTCGTGTCAAAGATGGAGGAGGAAGAGATCAGTCCATGAGGGCCTCCATTACGCATTTGTTTGTTATAAAGATGCATTGGTTATTATGGTATCCATAGAAATAAGCTATAAGGTCCCCCAGCCCTGTGCTGTGAACACGGAAGTAGAGCACTTATGACCTATCTATTCTATTCTATTTTATCTATAAGGGTAGCAGTTTACTTGAATATTTTGTGCTTCAGGCGTTATAAGACACTGCAGGAAGTAGGTTTGTGTACACACCTGAGCTGAGTGGTTACCTGCAAGCCTTTAGTTGATTAGCTCTATTGTTAACTTTGAGTCCTCCATAAAGAGCCGATTAATTATCGTTTATTTAATTTCTCTGTAATAACTGCTAAACCCATGCATAGGTCATGCATTTTCCCCGTAAATTTCCAAACTTCTCTCAGATTTGTTGAAACACCACCGGGCCTTACTCATTAAAATCTCCCGCCAACTCCCCCATACCCATGCTTTCCACTACCGCGTTATGGCGGATTGCTAGTTAGCTAATGTTTGTCTTTTTGACAACTTTAACTAGCTAACAATTTGCTGAGCATTCAATACCCGGTGATTTACACCTATCAACAGCTGAGTGCTGCTCAGTATAACTAACTATAGTACCATAAGCCTGGTATTACAGTAATAAAACATTGGCGATAACCGTCTAAAGCCTATCGCTGTTGTTTGCGCCTAACAAACAAAGGACCAGGACCCTGGTCAACCAAGTATATAGGGTTTAACTGGTTAAATCAAGTGTCTAGTCAATGAAGCTTCAATAGCCCGTGCTGAGCTAATGCAATAGGCAAATGTATACTTTGTTAAAATGACCATGTTGACAAGTCATGTCAACACTTGTGTCATTTTTGTTGGTCGACACTAATGCCAGACAAGTTGTCTTACGAATACAAAACAGCTAATACCTTTCTCTGAGCTGGTGTCAGGTGGGTGCTGCAGGTACTCACCCTGGAGGACAGGCACATCCGGCCACGCAGGGTTCATGTGTTGAGCAGGTGAGGTTAAGCAGGAAGGACTCACAGGTCTGCTCACAGGCCAAGCCCTGGCCCACCACGAGACCGTCTTCACCGTCAGAGCAGTTGAGATACACCTGGCCTGGAGGGCACAGCTTGACTGGGGATAGTGGGGATGTGAGCAGTGGAAAGAGTGGAAGCATAAGAATTGTGGATCTAAAACCAAATATACTGTACTTCACTTTTTTTTCCTATAAACAACGCTCACTCTTAGAAAATGATTGCTATAAAACAACCTTATGGAATACTGCTACACTGCTTTAGCAATTGTAAAAGTGAAATTGTGTATGAAGGGGACTGTTAGGTCCGAGGAAGCCAGTGGAAAGCAGAGAGGGGATGTGTTATGGGGAACAAGACAGATGCTGGCAAAGTTCTGAACATGGAATTATTAAGGGGTTTTGTGGGGCCATTTACCCTACAAAGGCAAAAAGCAGAAGATGTAATGACTAGGTTTTAGATTTCATATCAATTGCAAAATACAGCACATACAGTACATTATGTTTATAAAATGATGTACGGTATTATCCACTTATATATGAACAGTAGTTATGGCAGGACAAGAAGATGTTTTTCTCAGTTACTGCTCTTTGGCTTAGAATGAAGAGGATGGAGAAACAAGTGTGAGTGTGAAAGGGGGGGGGGGTGGCAGGATCTAAAATGACACCAAGCAAATCCACTGTGAAGAAAGGACAAACCCAATAACCATCAATGCTGACAGAGAAGCACCAAGTCTGAGTTACAGTAGCAGTTTGAAGCTCTTGCTAATCATCAGTTGCGAAGCGTTGCAAAAGTAGAAGCAAGAATTAACAAGATTATTGATTCAATCAAGAATCAAGATTTTTTATAGTTGATTGAAACTATTGTTATGAGTCTTTCTGTTTGTTTATGTATATGTACAATATATAGGCCTACGTCAATCTGACAACTCAATATAGAGTACTGTCTTCATCAAATCCACAATGCCATGAAACTTTACATTGAATCTCAATATCTGCTGTTAGTTTGTGTTGACTTTCATGAGGTGGTTGGGGAGGAACCAGGCATAGTGAGTGAGTGATACATCAGGGAAGCCATAGTGGCAGATTATTTCACCTAAGGGCAGAATTTTGAGGATAACGATGATCCACAAAGCAACTTACCAGTGGCAGCACTTTGTGGAACTAGTTTGCCATTGTGACAAAGCCTGGAGAGAAGGAGAGAGCTGTTACACGGCAGTGATCAACGCAAACATCTGAAGGGGGATTAAAGGTAAGAATTTATTTAAATATATCCATCACGGGTTAATAGAACGATGTGATTTAGGTTAAAAGAGGGATGTACTGGAGGGTAAATATGAGAATCTATATGAGGTTAGTATCACGTGAAGGAGACGTTTTCATTTAGTATCATGTATTTATCGTGTACATGGATGACATTCTGGAGGCTAATATAAAGATCTGTCTCCTTGTGTTTCTTTGCAGATGTGGCAGAGAGGAGGCGGGGCTTACTGTAAACCCGCTGATGTCATGATCACATCGCCTGCTTCGTAGTCTGCCCCCAGGAAGCTACAAGGACACTCGCCCCTGTTGACACACACACACACACACACACACACACACACACACACACACACACACACACACACACACACACACACACACACACACACACACACACACACACACACACACACACACACACACACACACACACACACACACACACACACAGACAGAGGTTTGTACACACACAGACAATAGCAATGAGCAGAGCTTTTTCTGCTTCTCCCCAGTTTAAGACTGCAGCACCAACGGTAGATCCAAATACATAGACACCCAAAGCTTTTGTTTTATCTTAATGTACTTGTATCACCCTTTTAAACAAACTCCTTCTTGTTATGATACTCTTCTTGGGTGGAACGGAGTGGTGCTAAACCTTGTTTAACGGGGGGCTAAAAAGCCTTTGTAACATATAGGCCAGCGCCACACATCGGCCTCTGTACTACAAATTCTTTCTCACTGGTTATCAGATATCTGTGTCGTCCCCCGCTCGAATGGGAATGAAAGGGGGGTTTCAGAGAGAATTCCGCGATGTAACTCTAGCACATGGTAAGTAAGGCAGCATGCCACGCTAGGATGTAAAAACCTGGGGACATTTTAGGGGGAATTAAGTCTTCTAGGGCAGGGACAGGTTGAAAGAGAGAGTGCACAATTACCGAGGTCTGCTGGCTCTATAATGTCTACGGGAAAAGATACAAGGATTTCCACTTAAAGGCTGATCTAAACTTTAGAGCAAATACAAATATCACTTTGTGAGGACTTGTTTGGTTGAAGCACTCTAGCCAGCAGTTCCTAGCTAGCCAGTTGGCCATTAACTGCAGTACCAATCAGTACCACTTGGATCAACTGAAGAATGTAGTATGTGCGTGTGTGCGTGTGTGCGTGTGTGCGTGTGTGCATGTATGCGTGTGTGTGTGTGAGCACGAGAGCACGTGTCTGTGTTGTTTTTGTAAACAATAAGTAAGCCTAATGCTGATTCGGAAAGTTTTTTTTCACATGTTCTAGTATTGCAGTAGAGCGTCACTTTTCTATGGTATGTACAGCCAATGTGTGCATCATTAGCCATGTCTCTTGTTGAAGCATCATTAAGATACAGTATACGGCTGGCGTAGCGGTCCAGGCACCTAGGCTCAATGTAGCCTGACAGTGCGTCGCGGGTTTGAGTCCCGATCCTGACGGCCTTTGCTGCACGTCACTCCCCATTTCCTGTCAGCCTATTGTCCTATCAATAAAGGTATAAAAGCCCCCAAAAAATAAATCTTTAAAAAGGTACAGTATGCCTGATTTATACTTAATTTCGTCCGGGTGTTGTGCACCGAAAATAGCAGAGCTATGATAGCAGATTTGAAGTAATGTGGCAGCAACTGAAAAATTGCTGTTGGTGTATATAATTTACCAAGTTCATATGCTCGTGTATATACGCTGATGTTCTCTCTTTTTTCCTCTTTTTTGTATTCTCTCTCTTTCTTTTTTTGATCCTTCTTACGATTGTTTTGTTTGTTTTTATTATTATAATTACCTATAATCTGAAGGAAGCCGAACAAAAATACGTTTTACTCTTATGTACCTGTACACAAGATGAAGCAATGAAGCACAACCTTGAACCTTGTAGAATGCCGGTGTGCAACACCCATGGGCACCTAAGTATAAATCACCTCCCTGAAGCCCTATCTGCACCCTATCTCCACTCACCCCAAGTGACTCAATAGGGGAGCAATGATAAAAGCCACAAATGAATAGAAGTCTAGTATTGACAATCACGTACATGCAAATGTTATGTTTTGTGTTCAAAAGCACTGACCTTGGCACACAGGTCTGTGAGCGGCCGTTGTAAAAGGTGCCCTGAGGACAAACACATCCCTCCTCACACTCGTCCCCACAGTGCAGCGGGATGGACAGAGCAGAGCAACGGCGCTGGCACGACGACACACATGTGCCATACTCCATGGTCTGCGGACAGTCGATGGCTACAGGGGGTTAAAGCACCATCAGCACAGGACAATCTGAACACATAGTCTGTCTTTATACATGAAATACACAAAAACAATGACAGTCAGTTCGTTCCATGTGTGGCAAACAAAAACATATATGCTGCCAAGTGCCAACCACTTGCACATGAACCAGCACTCATCAGTCAACAGCCGCCTGCCTAAAGTTTGGCTGAATCTTGACCCGCCCTAAGATTTTCGTGGCCCTAAGCAAGATTTTTTTTTTGGTCCCCCCCCCCCCAAACACCCCCATTATAAAATCATTATGTCATTTTTTATTGCATACTAAAATAATAACGTAGTTGTTGGATAGGAGATACATGACATATATGAAAGTAAAAAAATGTTTTAAAAGCGACCAAGCGACCGCTTATATTGCTTATAGCAGCAGCCGGCCCTGGCATTAGGCCACGGACCCCCATTTAATGGCATTTCTATCTCTGGGACCCCAATTTATATTTTAAAATCAATCTTAATTTAACTTTTTGACAGTGTACAAATGGAACCAAATGGACCTGTTAGGGTCCATTTGGTTCCATTTGTATACTCTCAGAGTTACAGACCCATAAGGGTCCATTTGGTTCCTAACTATCCATCATTTAGCTGGGGACCCCCTGGAACTCCCTCAAGGACCCCTGGGGGTCCCCGGACCCCACTTTGAGAACCAATGCTATAGACTCTATAGCAGAGAGACGGGGAGACTCCTTTGTTCAGTCTCGTCTCTCCAACTCTTTAGTAAACAGAAAATACATTTTCAGTTGGAACACAAACACCAATTTCATCCAATCAGCTTAAATTTGATAGTGTTCCATTTCCAATTCCAGGGAGAGCTGGAGAGACAGGAAGACCTCTGTTACTGAACACAAACTCTATAGCAATGATTACTTTCAAAATATAAAACTATTTAATACTTAATGTAACACTTTTAACACTTTAATTATAATAATTTACAGCACCTTTAATTTATACTTATAACCATGTCGGGAATGTACAGCAGAAGTAACATAAATGAAAAAAGTGTGGACCCTAGTCACGTCGACCCTTTTTTCAGTTCATATGACACGTCAACAGAGTATTAAACAGACTTTAGTGTTTGCTAACTTTCAAATTGCCAGGTAACTAAACATGATTTGGTACTGTAACATCTTGCTGGTAGGTAGGACAGTCCAGTGGTTCTCAAACTTTTTCATGTCAATGACCCCCAAATTGCATTTGGCCACAGACCCCCATATACAATTTGTGTTGTTAAAAATAGAATATTCAGAAATGTTACAAAAATGTCAAGATCTTTTGAAAATGGCAGATCTACAAGCTCAAAACGCGTTGTGTCGCGTTGTAAGCTTGTAGATTGCCTATTTTCAAATAGCCGATATACAGTATAGGTTTAAGTGGTTAAACTGATTTTTGCTTTGGACCCACTTTGGACACCCCAAATTTCCAAGGGAATGCAAGATCACATACGGTAGCATTCACACGATGCAAATCAATAGTGATCAAGGACATAGGACCTAAACTACTAATTTGACCTAATAACTAATTTAACCTAATACTAACTGAATTGACAATGATCGATAATTGATTTACATGGGAGAGATATGAGTTAATAAATCTGAGGGGACATGTGCCCTCTCAGTTTGACCACTAGGCCACTCACCACAGTCGGCAACGTGGGCTCGGAACTCGATGACCACAGAGTGCTTTCGGCATTGGCGAGCGTAGTGTGCCAGCGCTGAGCAGAGGCAGGGCGTTCCGCACTTACAGGTGTCTGCACGACACTGATGCTGGAAGGGGGCGGGGCTAATGTACTCGTGGCAGGCGGAAAACACTTCCTGGTTCAAGATGTCACACATCTCCGTGGCGTAGGATGCTGAGTGGGAAGGTAACCAATTTAGTCTCTTTTTTAAACTTTTTTCTTTTTTACGTTTAACTGTTTCCCTTAATTTTTCAAGGGAAAGAAATAACATTTCCCCCTCATTTTACATAATACTGTGCTGTTTTTCCCCTTCCTACATTGTGTGTGTGTGTGTGTGTGTGGGGGGGGGGGGGGGGGGCAGTGTACATACCAGCTTGTTGGTGAGTATCACAGGGGTCAGGTTGAAGCGGGCTATGGCTCTGCGCGCAGGCTGATGAAACTCTCCAGGCATTCCCAAAGAGCTGCGGGGTGCTCTCTATCATACCTGATGGAGAGCTGAGAGAGAGGGGAAGAGAGAGAGAGAGAGACAGAGACAGAGACAGACAGACAGACAGACAGACAGACAGACAGACAGACAGACAGACAGACAGACAGACAGACAGAGCTCCATTACAACACTATTCAAAACAATTCAACCATATTGGCCAATTAGGCTACACTCAGAAATACAAGGGATCTGACTTGGTATACCGGTAGGTTCCTCTCTATATTCACACAAAATCACAATCAAAGAAACAATCAATTAAAATGTGATAACTGCTAGTTAATGGACATTCTCAGTGGCCTGGTACAGTAGACAGGTGTGGTTGCATTTACCAAATCAAAACAAAATATGAGCACAATATTGTAATGGAATTACACGATCTGTGCGGAACATTGCACTCAATGCCGAACAATATATTATACTTGCAGTTCCATAGGAAATGGTGGTTGAAGCTTTACATTGATTCTTCAAAATGATCCAGGAGCCCAGTAACGCTTGTACTATCCCTGCATGTGCCATATATCAGGGTTATCTTTACCGTGGCTCACCAACTTCCGATTGATTGAATACTAAATAATCATGTTTGATAACAGTACGGCAGTACAGTCAAGAAAGCTCTACTAAAAGGATGACACAAAAGCCCTTGTTTCCAATGTAGTCCATTATCCAACTTCTCATCACAAACAAGTGTTGAGAGTCAACTTGTTCCCACTCACAACTTTTTTATGTTCTCAATAACCTGTGTCAGGCGTGACAGCCTGACACGGGTTCTTGAGAACATAACAAACCTGTGTCTGCCCTTCCTTCCCCGTATCTCTTCACTGACATATCATAAATCAGAGATGCATCAGGAGTTTGATACACGGGTGGCAGCATGTCCAGACAACTGTATGTCGGGGGCAGGCGGGTGGGGGGGTACCAGGGCGAGCGGAGAGTGGGGGGAGGTGGGCATCACAGCACACAGGTCTCTGATGCACCTGTGCTCAAAGTGAGGGGGTCAAGCAGGTAGGGTCCAATTGCTTTCTATCTGTGATGTAATCTGATATCCTGTCACCAGACCACGGGGAGAATGAGATTTTTTTCGTGGCTAGGATGGCGCAGCTGTGCTCATGACATGACATGGGGGAGTGGAGTTTGTGTTCCCATGGATTGATAAACCATCTCCAGGCATTTTCCAAGATCTTTCCTACTTTCCGACTATGGTCCAATACGAACACTGAGTAAATGCATTGAACAAATCAACAATTGGATGTGCCAACATTTTCTTCAATTAAACAAAGGCAAAGCTGAAGCAATAGTTTTCGGAGCCACGAAAGACAGATTAAAAGTCAGCGCCCAACTTCAATCGGTAATGTTAAAAACCTCTAGCCAAGTCAAAAACCTTGGCGTAGTCATGGACTCAGACCTATATTTAAACAGCCACCTTAACACAATCACAAAGTCAGCCTACTACCGCCTCAAAAATATAGCACAGGTTAAAGGACTTATGTCTCAGCTGGATCTTGAAAAAATTGTCCATGGATTCCTCTTCAGTTGATACAGAATGCTGCTGCTCAACTCCTTACTAATACCAAGCAAGTGGAGCATATCACTCTAATCCTTAAATCCTTGCACTGTCTTGTCTTGCCTTGCCTTGCCTTACTTCTTGGTTGGTTTGCTTTTATCATTGATCTCCAGATTTGTCTTTCTTGTTTGGCTAATTCTACAATTCTTTCTTACTTTTTAAATCAATTAAAAGGAATTTCCTCATCAATTTCCAATCTTATTATTTCTCTAATAGTAAGCCTATTATTTTAGCTAGGAGCTAGGGAGCCTATGCTAGGAGCCTATGTCTGGCTCCTAGCTACATCTCAGATTTGTTTAAATCCTTAATACCACAGCATGCAGGGTCCTCCGAATCCTGAAATTAAAATGTTCTCCCAAGGACCATTAATTAGTCATCATACAGTACTAAATTCTAATTTAGACTTTTTTCATTTCGTTTTTGATAATTCTTTCCCCCATTTTTTTAAACAACCAAATGAATGTCAAAATAATGTCGGAAAATATGGACAATAAATGTGCTGGGAACATGAAGCTTACTACTATTTTTCACTATGAGTAAATTAGTTCCACTTGTGAATTTGTGAATTTGTGTATGTATTGAAATGGATTCATCTGATCAGAATAATTGTATTGTATTGAACTGAATAACGGTGATTAGAGTTTCCATGATGCTTTGAATTGTTTACTAAAGAATCATAATCGGATTGAACTGTCATATATATATTTTGTATGCTTTCAATTCATCTGCACCGTTCATTTGAGGATGTTCACCTGCTACTCAGGTGTCTTGGAGCCAATAATATCTCAATGATCATCATTCATTCTTAAATGTTGAATTGAACGCACATTTTTGAAATTGGAGAGCACAGTGAACACCTTAATATTGAAGTACTAAATCAAAATTGCCATGTAGCTGTCAATAACCAACAAAAAGGGGGTGTTTTAATCAATCACTTTCTACTGCGTGATTGCAATTCCGCCTCCCCATCCCCCGTTTCAAAAAGCATGATGCGGCTCTCTACGTCTGGCACTTTAGCGGACAACTTTGATGTATATCCACTTACGGCTGTGAGCAAACATCCGCCCTTTATGGCAGCCATTACTGGGGCGCTACAGTGGCTCTCCTATTCGAGCTAACAGTAAATTCCTTGTGGAGGTGGCACGTCCAGGCGCGGCCATCTCAGTTGGGCGCTCAGCTGTCCCCTCTAAAAGAGGTGATTAGGGAGGGCAGCTGTTTGATGCTGAGCCGCCCGGGCCAGTGTGCATTACAGAGAGAGAGAGGCAGAGAGCACTTCTCCACAGCCTCCCTCTCTGGCTCTGAAACAAGAGTATCCTCTCTCTCTCTCTCTCTTTCTGCCTGCATGAAACTCTGTCATTTTCTCGTCCCCCCGCCCTTGTCTCTCTCTTGTTCGCTCTCTCTCTCTCTCTCTCTCTCTCGTTTCATCAAACTCTGTCATTTACTTTTCCCTTTATCGTTAACGTCATTCCCTGTTTGTCCTCCTCTCACTCCGTCACCGTCGCTCAGCTCAGAGACGTTGGTAGCAGTGGTTCTCAAACGTTTTCGTGCCAAGGACCCCCAAATTGATATGTATGTGGCCGCGGACCCCCACCTGAAAATATGCTGTGCCAGGGACTCCCAGAAGCAACGATTTATGTTAAAATGTTCGCTTTAAAAGAAATATATTCAAAGATTTGCACGAATCTTCAAGAATTTTTCAAAAATAGCAGATCTACAAGCTTGTAGATCTGCTATTTTTGAATAGCCAAAGTATAAAAGGTTAAAATTATTGTATTGCTATATTCACACATTTTGCTGGGGACCCCCTGGAACCCCCTCAAGGACCCCTGGGGGTCCCCGGACCCCACTTTGAGAACCAACGAGATAAAGGGGAATAGAGGTCAGGGGTCATCCCGACCACAGGGGGTGCACTTACAGGAAGTCGTCCTGGATGTTGCCGTTGAAGGTGCCACAGAGACCCACCGTGTCGTCCTTCCACTGCCCGTCCACCTGCAGGTACAGACGGAACTGGCTCCAGCTGTACTGCAGCTCCAGGCCCAGAGACGTCTTCACGTGGAGGAACATGGACGACAGCTCCTGGATGTGGAACACCTCTGGAGGAGAGGAGAGGAGAGGAGAGGAGAGATTTGCCTTTTCGCTATGATATGGTTAGAATCTGACAAGATTCTAACCATATCATAGCATGGGGTAAACTCTGCATAAACACAAGTTCAGGGGTTCTATTCATAATTCTCATGACAGGTTTTGTCATTTGCAGTTGTCATTTAATGATAATCACCTGTGACCTGCTAATTGATTACAACAATGACCTATTTTTACTAATGCTACTGGCTACTAACAGAGTTTTACTGGCTTGTTTTTCTTTTTACTATTTGGCTACAATCTTAATAGACATTCAAAACAAGTGTCATATAACAAGGTTTGTAGAATCATTCTCTTAATCATGCCAGATCCTTTGGGGCGACAAGATGATTCACAGGGTTTTTCTGACACATTTCCAAACAAACCTACAAAAGCATGAGAACAGCACAGGGATGAAACCACTGACAAGCAAAGGGGACTATGCTCCGAGGGACCTTGTTGTGTGCGACACAATGTGACCGATAACACAGTGATAATACAGTGTTTCTGAACAAAGTCCAGCATATTATGCGAACATCCAAGGGTTAGGTTCACAGGGCTATGCTGGATGTTGTTCCGAAACATTGTGTTACCAACAAGTCACATTGTGTTGACCTAACAATGTCCCTTGGAAGATATTAGCCCCTTGTCTGGGGCGAGCCCTTTGCAGCACCAAAACAACATGTGTGGACAATGAAGAGAGTGTGACAGTGGATATAGAGCGTTTACCGTCAGAGTAGGGCAGGGAGATGCGGTATTGTCCAGACATGAAGACCTCTCCCAGGTGGCTCAGTGTGATCTCCGTCCTTGGGTCCTCATCAATGACCAGGGTAACTGATTGGATGCAGGCACCGTCTAGGTTCTGCAATCGAGAAGAGATAGTTTGACCACAAAGTGACCGCTGTTGTTTGTCCTTAGGGGCGACGAATGCGAAACAACCTGATGATGAGTGAGGTTGAAATGATGATGCTGGGGGAGGGGGACCTTCTTCTTCAAAGTGTGTTGAATTCTTCACTGGATTGGACTGAAATACCTCTACCTTAAAGTCTCTGTGGGATGGTCGGTTGGTCGGTCAGTTGGGTGAAATGGGCGAAGTATGGGGGCATGATGATGATGGGGTGTCTCACTGCAGAGCCCGGGTCTCTTAACCCTTTTAGACCGGGAACGCATCTGTGTGTCATTTTAAGATTTATTTGGCTATTTTTTTTAAAACTTGAAAGTTTGTGCAAATCTTTTAAAAAAAAATTTCAAGGCAAACATTTGTAACTAGAATGTTTTCTTTTTTGACAGTTTTTTGAAAAAACATATGCTGCTACAGTATATATCAGTGGTGCTCAAACCTTTTCATGTCAAGGACCCCCAAAATTATATGTATTTGGGAGCGGACCCCCATCTGAAAATATTTTGTTCCAGGGACCCCCCCAGAAGCAAAGATTTAAGTTATATAAAAATATAAAACATATACATATTCAAAGATTTGCACACATTTTCACAAAAAAAGAAACAAAAAATAGTAGATCTAAAAGCTCATAGCACTATTTTTTTAGCCAAAGAAATAAAAAATGTTTTACACAGATGCGTTCCCGGTCTTAAAAGGTTAAGTTAGAGCGAGTTAGTGTGTCGGTCGGGGGAAGTGAGAGGAGAGACAGTAAGCGATCTGGCCCAATGAATCGTCTCTTTCATGAGCGCCACGGCACCGCGGGCCAAGACTCTCCAAGTCCATCTACCCCCCTCCTGCACCCACACACTCCGCCATGCTACCCCCCTACCCTTCCCCATCACTCACTTCCTAAAGTGATTCCTCAACACAGACACCATCCACCCCCCCTGACACCCCCCTCCCGGCCATCCTCTCCTCACCTCTACAACTACAAAGCCATGGAGCAAGATAAGGTAGTCTTGTCGGTTTTGGCTGTTCGGATTATGGCGCAGGCAGGGGCCCATCTGCTCTGATGATGCGTGTGACATCGTATACAGGGGGGGGGCGCTGCCCATGCATTGAGTTGGCTTGTCAGCGGCTCAAAGGCCGGCTGGGAAACGGGAGGCTCAGAGGAAAACTGTCTTTTCATGTTCTATCCGTCTGTCAAAAGTTTGACGGGGCCGTTTCCAGGAGGATTCCATCATCACTCATCTCTGGAATCAAGAGGGTTCATTTGTCATAACCCATACAGGTACAAGCAGCGAAATGCTTGTGTGAGAAGTGACAAATAAACCCTCTTGACTCTTGATTCACTTCCCACAGTCGCTGAGATGGAACACAGATTCCTGATACATGTTATCATCAATAACTGTTAGACTTAATTGTAGTTAAAGTTAAATCCCTATTTTTGGCATGTTTATATTGGTGAAAAATGTATAAACGTTTAAAGTTTTTAGATCTGCTATTTTTGGGATGTGACACCATCATACAATGAAGTATACAGTAAATTGATTTGTCAGTTATAATAGATAGCTGAAGATCATCTGATAGTGTAGTAAAGTATACTATATATTGTAGTTAATACTTAATTAACAATTGATACTCGATTAAATGTATATCTGTGTATATTATACTGCAGTCACTATATTTAATTGTAAATACTTTTACATTTACAGATATGTTGGGCACGTCAGTGCAGTACAGCTGAATTAGTATTTCATCTTTGCCACAGTTGAATTTCTGAACACTTTAATATCTATAATTTCCTGCCAAGTGTCTTATGTACCACTTGTGTTACAGCAGGTGTATTACTGCTCTCTTGTTGGGTACAAAGTTTGACTTCATTAATCGAAATACATTACACATCAAAATCCTGAGTAAAGAAACAGCTAAAATATTTTCCATTCTCTTACTTAAATTTAAAGAATTCACTGTAGAATAACAGTAGGTTCTTCTTTGAAGTGACTCTCTTTTACCAATTTAATGAATTTAAATGTTTTGTTGATGTGGGATAACTTTTACACAGTCAATCCGGGAACGCATGTGTGTCATTTTGGATTTCTTTGGCTATTCAAAAATAGCAGATCTACAAGCTCACAGCGCAGCGCTATGAGCTTGTAGATCTGCCATTTTTGAAAAATTGTGAAAATGTGTGCAAATCTTTGAATATATATATTTTTAAAGCGAACATTTTTAACTCAAATCTTTGCTTCTGGGGGTCCCCCCGGAACAACATATTTTGAGATGGGGGTCCGCGGCCAAATACATATAATTTTGGGGGTCCTTGACATGAAAAAAGTTTTGAGAACCACTGATATAGCAACAGTGGTTTTTCAGAAAACCGTTAGGACTTAGAAGACATTTGTAGATGTGTTCCCGGATTGAATGGGTTAACTGTAAGAATAGACCTGTAATGTACCATTCTGTACTGAATAACATTGTGACTCACAGGGCCACAGGGGGCATTCTGGATGGTGACCGTGAACCTCCCTGAGTTGCGACTCTTGGCCAGGACATATTGACACGTTGCTGGGAACGAGTAACTCCGGCCATCAAACGAATCGAAATACATATCTCCTGTTACAGAGCACTCTCCTGTGAAAAGACAAAAACAATGCAAATGTGATCAAAGGGCAACAGTTTAAACCAGTGATTTTTAATGCAATTTGATATGTATTAGGCCACGGACCCCCAATTGATACCATTTTGTTACCCCTTTCTTGGACCCCAAGCCACACTGTAAAATCCGTAAAAACTCTGAGTTATAGACCTGTAAGGGTACATTGGTTCCTAACTATCAATCATTTAGCCAGGGAGCCCTTAGAAGCCCCTCAAGGACCCCAACATTGAGAAACAGTGGTGTAAATGCTGTAGGAATGGAACACATTTTGTAACTTGTTGTTTAACATTGATCATGTCTACTCCTGACACACTGGACTGGAACATTCTAGTTTCTAGTTAAATTAACACAGTATCATTTTACAGTGTATTTGGCAAAATTGTATCTGTTCTTCATTTAGATAAAAATTAAGGTCGAAATATGAGACGTGAGAGTGGGAAACGGAGGCACAAGGAGAGAGCAGCAGCTGGATTTGGTCCCAGAGCGACTGAGGGCGTCGTGGATCCGGAGGAGGACTTAACCGCTCAACCGTTGACACAGCCACTTACTGTATATCCTAACTTCTTTATGCTCAGTCAGTAAGCCAATAACGGACTACATCTCTGATTTGGCTTCAGAGTTTTCATTTACATGGTCCTTGTGACTTATCTACTTTCCAACAGCATGTTGGAATGAGGCAGTGTATTTGGACTTACATATGGAATTTGGTTCCATTTGTACACTCTCATTTGCTTCCTAACTATCAATCATTTAACCCCCTCAAGGATCCCTGGGGGGTCCGTGGCGGCGCTGGTAACACTAACAATCACCAGACCCTTGTTGAGTGAGGAGTTTCATCAAGAGAGACTAACGCTGCTGACATTCTATCACCAGTTCTCAACACATATACATATATGATTATGATGATTATTATGACATGAATGATTGATAATGACACGTTATTAGTTTTCAGATATATTGCCTCATTCCAAAATGTGTTGCAAAGTATCAGTAAAAATTGATAAGCCTGTATGCAAGCATTTAGAAAACAAACTATTAAGCAATAGAATGTTTGGCTATAGAACGAACACAGAACTTCAGTGTTCATTTATCCATTTGTACAGTAACTCTGAGAAAGTACAAATGTAACCAAAATGGACAAGCAAGTCAATTTGGTTTCATTTGGTTCATTCTCAGAGTTAAATTAACACTGAGCATTTGACTGTGTGCACGCGAAAGCTCCAAACAAGGTATTACTCTTAATGAATGGTACAATGTCACGCTGTTGATGGAAGAGAACGCACCTGGACAACTGTGTTCGGTGCAGTTCCAGATTCCCCCCGCGCATGTGCTGCAGGAAGAGAAAGCAGAGACGTCCACAGGTGGATCAGGGAATATGAAATCCTGCACTAATCACACAGGATCACTGACAGGACCTCATGGAAGACCGGAATAATAACCCAGCTGCACTGGTCTGAGATTAAAAAGAGCATTATGGACCCTGCACAGTAAAATCCAGTGTTGATTTAACTCTGAAAGTGTAAAATAGGTCCATCATAGGTCCAATTTTACACTTTCAGGTGTTAACTCCGGGTTTTAGGCCTACTTGTGTGCGACAGTGTCTGAATTATTATACATGAGGAAGTTACCATTTGCATTTCCTTTCATTACTTAGGCGGCTGTTTATCAACCAGTGCCATGTACACTGGTACTGGTACATGGCATAATTGCAGGTGGTCCATGGGTGTTGGGGCGAACACATTTTTGTAATGACTAGTTCAAGTGTGTGGAGAGCTGCCTGGTGGCAGAATGCCCAGAGCACCGCTGATCAGAGTGTTATCCTCGCAAGAGGTTGAGTTAACGCCTGGGAGCTCTAGTAACCGATGACGGTAACGAGTAGTCGAGTTGAAATGGATCTTCTCACAAAGGTTTCCTTTCTCTCTTATTTTCAATATTAGTATTTTTTTTATCCCACGATTTTGTAACCCATTTTTTCACCCAGTGCCAATTGTCTAAGTAATACTGGGTGCTACACTCCCTCTGCCAGCCTAGGGAGAGTCTAGAGCCGAGCTCATGCCTCCTTCAATGCATGAGCTAGGAAGCCGCTTCTTATCACCTGACAGGGGGGAGGTTCCCTGGTTAGACGCGTGGAAGGAACACGTTATTCCAACCAGTTCCTTTCCCCTCCATCAGGTGCCCCGGCTGACCAGGGGGAGGCAGTATAGAGACCAGGATTACTGCATGTTTTTGTGAGGGTACCTACCCTAGGGGACACGGGGAGAACATGCAAACTCCACACAGAGAGGCCCTTTCACCAACCCCACCTAGGGTATTAGTCTTACTGAACTGAAATATCTCTGGAACTCCATTATCTGTCGTCGGCTCAGCCTTATATAGTGACTTATATGAAAAAAAGAAATGTTGGGCGCCCGCTGGCCTATCGGTCCAGGCGCATACCACATATGCTGGTAATCCAGCTTGACAGCGTGTCACGTGTTCGACTCCCGTTCCGACGACCTTTGCTGTGTCACCCCCCACATCTCTCTCCCCATTTCCTGTCAGCCTACTCTCCTATTAATAAAGTCAGAAAAGGCCGCCAAAAATATCTTTAAAAAAAATGTATTATATAAATAAATATATAACACAAATATATAACACATTATATAAATAAATATTATAACACATATAAATGTGTTATATTGCATTACTCCATCAAATGTAAGAAACTAATAGACGTAGTGTGGGGAGAAAAAAGTGCGATTGTTGTGCTATTTTTGGCACGTGACACCAGCCAGAAACTAAATATGAATCCGGCTTTAAGATCATTAATGTTCAATATCAATACAAAAACATTTATAAAATAGAAATGTTTAGTGTCATGCCTTCTTATATACTAGATAATATCCATATTGTTGGGGAGATGCAGTGTGGTGGTCCTTGTTTGCAAAATGCTAGTGGTCCAGAGCACAAAAAAAGGTTGAGAGACACTGATCTAGGGAAAGTGGACAGAGCATGAATGCTGTTTTTTCAGTATTTACATTCATACAGCCCACTGTAACCGCCGTTTTTCTGCAGTCGGCCACCTGGAGCTGCCCAGTACAACCGCAGCCTTCTACTGTTGGCCACTGGGAGCTGCCCGGTACAACCCCAGTCTTCTACAGTGGGGCCACTGGGAGTTGAGGAGCTGAGGATTAAGTGACTTGCTAAAGGACAACTTGATGGTAGTTACTGAGGGATGGAAGAGTGTTTCTCATTCACCGTCCATATTCAGGATCTTCAACACTTGAGGATTGGACCAGTAATATTTGGGTCACCAACCCATATTTCTCACGTCTATGTCACATTGATACTGACTGTATTATGTCTCTAAACAAAGAAAAACCCTTTTCTGGGAATAACCACTTCTGTATTTAATTAAAAGTATTAACAATGACCTGATAATGCCACTCACGGTAGCTGACTATGATCACAGAAACATTTTCTGAGCAGTGATAGATTTAAACTTTCATTTCATAATGATATTTTGACAAATTGAGTTTTCTCTACCGCTTTCCATATTATGTTCCATCTGGTGGCCTGACAATGACAGACTGTCAACAGAATATACAGTAAAAAGGCTCAATAGGTTGATTGCTTGAACTAAAGCTCCTTAGGGCCAGCGTCAATACATGTCATTGTCGACCATTTCCTGTGTTTGCATGTTTTTTATAGCAATATATCCATACATGAGATATCGCTTATTTAGATTGACAATAGTTTTAGAACTAACCCTTTGAATTGGATTTGACACAAGAGAGGAAAACGCCTTTCAATGGTGACTTTCTATTCAGAGAGTCTAAAACTGTCCCAGGGTACACTGCATGTGATGGAGGTGTTTAATTCCTCTCTTTGTCTTGATCTCTCTCTGTCATCTATAGTCTCACAGAGGTGATTCTTCTAGTCAGCACAGTGGGACAGCTAACGTCCCATACAGTGACACATGAAACAACACTCACCAGTTGTTGCACTCTTCCTGTATAGACTGTCCGGTGGGGTAGAGCATGCCATGGTACTCACACGGACAGTCTGACGGAACCACGCAGCTCCCCTCCTCATAGATCAGCCCTGGGGAGAAAAAAAAGACAGGATAAAGGACAGCACAAAGAGAACTTTAGGAACAACTGATGAAAACGGACACACGAAAATGTGACAGGGACACTGTGGACCACAGCGGAGCAATTACACCTTTGAGCAAGTGAGCCGGTGGAGTTGGGCACATACACGATGTTAAGGATAAGGAGCACGCGTACACCGCGCGCATTTAATTTTACCTTAAATTAGGAAACATGTTTGTATAGGAAATGTTTTTTAGCTTAGTTTTTGTCTTTTTAAACTAATACAAATTCAAGGAATGCCATGAATTATAGAGCTGAAGCTAAACATTTGCTTTGAACGAGTATCTTTCTCTTCTTTGACGGTGGCTGAGGCATTGTTGCGTGCAGACAGGATACTGGCAGCAGCCATACTGAAGCCAGCACGCTGTGTTGCTTATCGTGTAACCTATAGATGCAAGGAGTGAGGAATCTGAGGATACATGTTCACACTCACTTGTAAACCTGTTATGCAAAGTAGCCATTTGGGTACTTGGCTTGTGAATCTACAGGGGGGAGGGGGGGGGGGGCACGTTCTAGCGTACCGTACCTTGCGCGTGAAAACATTACTGGCCACACGCCGTCCTACTCCGCGTGGCCTCCATGACACCACTGTTAAGGACCCCTTAGATTTACACATACCATTTCATTTTTAGATTAGTTTCAGTCTATGTGAAACCTGCACACTCAGAGTGGTCCTGAAGCAGCGGAGCCGAGGCACCATGAGGAGCTTCAGTAGTAAAGTATTCCATAAACTTTATGTCTGTGTTTGGAAATGTCAAGGTATTACTATTGTGTACAACCAGATAGATAGATAGTTAGAATGAGAGGTTGTAGCATAAATACGTTTACGTTTCAATTCATAACGCCAGAAGACCCTAGACATAATTAGCCAGTGTATTAAATAAGTATTAAACCTGGATTACGGATTGACTGGTAACAAGAATTTCAGTTCAGACCTTGATTGTTCCACATGGGATATTTATTTGTCTTGGAGTCAACACAGCATGTCTAAACAGTAGAAAGAATAAAAGCAGTATAATAGATAATCAGACCGAACGCTCAACATCCAGGCGGTAAAAACAACAGATGCTTACAATTGGCGAAACAAAAACAGGGTAGAACCTACAAAACATGTAGGATATCGAAAAAGAGAACTCGATCATCCTCAGGGCAGTAGATTCATTAGACAACTCACCCTCAGGGCAGTAACATCCATCCAAACACAGCAGTTTGCTGTCGATGCACAGGCGCTCCCTGCTGCAGGTGGCAGGGCAGCAGCTGATGCATTCTCTGTAGTGAAACTCTGGAGGACACTGCTTTGCTGATCACAACAAGAAAGACAGAAGGACACATAAAAAATCGTTAGCATATAACAGGCACTTTAGTATTTTAAATAACATGATAAAACCTTAGTAAAAAGTCATTGATTTCAGTCAGGCCAACTCACAAATTGAATTAAAATATTTTGAACAAATATAAAATTATCGATACATTTATTTTATTTAGTAATGAATGTATCTGCTTTTAGGTAGTCTGAGGGAGCACACTACATCTCCTCCACAAAAATAGGGGCCTTTCCGAATCCCCCATAGTAGATAAAAGTAGGTCTAAAACAACAGGTGGTAGCTAGGGTGGTGGAAGGTGAGCAGCAATTTCTAGAAGTGCAGCATGACAGCAGCATGACAATGCAGCAAAGAAGCAAATTAAATGACCAATGCAAACTCCCCCATTGAACTGGGGTGCTCTATTAGTGAAGAGTGTATATGATTGGTTGAGAATAGAAGCGTGGAGTTTAGGCTGACCAATGGTCGGCCACCAGCGAAAAGAGTTTCCTGACTGATGTTGCTCTGCATATTTCATGTGCAACACTCATTTAAGTCGAAGAAATAGACCTGTAAGGCTCCACATACTCTAAGAGTTAAATTAATACTGAATACTTAGCGATCTCTTTGTAGGTCATTTAAAATCACACAAGTGAATTTTGTGAAGTTGTATAAGTGTTAAAATAGATAGTAACCCTGGATTAGCAATGGTAAACTAGAAAAAGTGCTCCTCGGAGCACAGGTCTCTGCCAGGTCAGGTACCTTATTGTGGCCTCCTGGTGGCGCTATAATAGGCCAATGTGAAAAGGGTTCCATTTATTCTTAGGCATTTCACGGCAATTGGACACTGCATTCATGATTTGAGGCATTTTGTTCCAAAAATGTGTTTAGCTAAATTAGACCAGCTGGTGGCGCTATAACAGGCCGATGTGAAAAGGGTGGCATTTCTTCCTCGGCCTAGTGGGAACGTGCGTGTGAAATTTCTCAAAGAAATCGCAAGCTGCATGCATAATTTGAGGCATTTTGTTCAAAACGGACCAATCCTCAACCTTAGGCAAAGAGGATGGAATATGGGAAATCGGACAGATCCGTGTTGATCACATGACTATAGAGATACTGTGTACAGATTTGCATGACGTTTGGATCAAATCTGTTGGAGTAATATCAAAAAATGGTTTTGCACATATCGGCCTCCTGGTGGCGCTATAACAGGCCCATGTGAAGAATTTGGGGCAGAGGTTCTGAATTGGCATCCAGGGAGTGTGTGTGCACAGTTTGGCAGCGACCGGGCCAACGGTGCCGGAGATTAGCTGCTCGCGGACGGACAGGACACACGGACACACAGACGGACAGAGGGTAAAACATACTCTCTCGCCATGCCTTTCGGCCTGGCGGAGACAATAAAAAATGATTGGGAGGAAGTAGAGTGAACATACCACACTGAGGTATGTGCTGCCTCCAGGCGTGTAGAGGGTGATCAGCATGGGCGCAGGCCCGGGCGTATTCAGTGAACACCTGGCATACCGCATCACCGTTGGGACCCGACCTTCAACAGAGGGAAAAGAAAAAAAACAGAGGGCTACTCATTTAGTTGAGCCTGTTTAAGACATACCTGGAGCCACTGGTAGACTACAATGGAGACTAAACAAAATGTAAGCCCTTCAGTTAAACTTGATCCATTACAAGTTATGGTAATAAATTAAACGTCTACATTCCATGCAAATAAACATAATCCTATGAAATATGACACATAACACAATTTAAACTTACTGGCAGAGGTCATTGGAGCAACTGGCCATATAGGACAGGGGACTGACAAGTTCATGGCAACTTCTGAAGGGCTCTTCCAGTAGCATGGCACACACCTCCTGCACTTTCTGCAACATTATTACATATTACAGTTTATATGACATCAAATTATACTTTTTTCTGAAAGTATCCTTATAGTATTTCCTGTGAGATAGAAATATAGAATATGCATATATAATATTAATATATGTAATAATAATAATCATAATAATAATAATTATTATGATTATTATTATTATTTAACCAGAAGATCACGATAAGAAATAACATTCTCGCTTGATGTTTTTGTCAAAACATCAAGAGCAAAATATTCTGAACAAATTACATAAAAGCAATGTACTCACACAGCAAAGTGACGTAAATTAATATCAGATCAGTATATACAGTAAAGTAAAATAGTCTGGTGCAGTAATGTCCTTCTTAATGGCTCTGACAGCCACAACCAGTACATTGCTGGGGTGATGTTTGTACTTCAAAATCCTTCTGGCTCTGCTCAAACACCTGCTGTCTTATGCGCCCTGCAGCAGGGATGGGAAGGAGGAGCTCCCCACGGTGCACTCAGCCCCACCGCACCACCTTCCACAGGGCTCGCAGGTCCTGGGACTCGGAGCTAGTCCTGTACCAGACGGCGATGGCCACTGTCAGGATGCTCTAGGTGGTAGCAGAGTAAAAGGATTTCAGGACCTTCTAAATATTCTCTGCCTGAGGTGATACAGGCATCATCTAGCCTCATTTGCCACAGTTACTGACTGTTCTTGACGCTGCTGTCTCTCTCCACTGGTCTTCCGTTGATCATGAGAGGAGGGGTGTCGGACCTCTGCCGTTTGCGTACGGAATTCCACGATAATCTTCTTGTTTTTTCCTGAAGAGGCTGTTGTCCTCGTAACCACTGCAGGTCTGCCACCTCCTCCAGACAGGCCCTCTCTCGCCCACCACCACTGTATTCTAAGATCTTGACCTTGTTGTTGGAGGTGTGTTTCTGGCCACACAATTGTGGGTGTAGAGAGGAGTACAGCATAGGACTCAGCACGCAACCCTGGGGGGCTCCGGTATTGAGGGTGAGGGTGGTAAAGGTGATGTGTACGTATGTGTTTGACAGTGTGATGTAGAGAAAGTGAGAATTCGGGGGTTCAAGTCAACATGGGACTGTTAGAAGTTGAAAGCTGCGAGGGGTTTAGAGCTTTGACAGTTTCTGACACCTGTATTAAAGATCATTTAAAAGTATTATCACAATTGGACAATTTAAGGACTTTTCACCATGGCGTCACTATATTGGGCATTTCATTATGAGGTGAACATTTTCAAAAATGTCGAAGTACAGTATATAGGGCTTATGTGGTTATGGCCAAATTTGTTCAAGGTCACATTCTTTTTGAGCAATATCGATATTGCCTATTGGTCAATTTCAAAAAACATTGCGAGGACATGTTTCAACAGCTTAATTAAAAATATCCAGCAAGTTGGGTGATGTTTGGCCAAATCTTGCACCAGGCTCATGCATGAATTTGGAACTGATGGTGCCCCCTATTGGGATATTGCAAAATAATTTCACACTCATGGTTCAACAGTGTTATGAAACATATCATGTCAGTTTTGCAATAAAATAACAACGTGTTATTAGTGTGAGTGTGCGTGTGATCGTGAGTGTGAGTGTGAGTGTGAGTGTGAGTGTGAGTGTGAGCGTGCGTGCGTGCGTGCGTGCGTGCGTGTGACAGAGATTTTAAAAAATAGTAAATTACCAGCAAAACATGTGCATCTAGCACAGCACAAGGTGAAGGAAATCCAGTAGGAACTGTGGGACACCTGGCCTGGTGAGGCTCCGCCTCTAACCAGCTGTTCCCAAATATGGCAATGTCCGGGGTCAGCACACCTGGGGAGAGGCGGGCCAGCAGCATTAAGGTCAGTACAAGCTAACAACACCAGTGGATATAGGTTCACTTGAACGTAACAAAAGACTTTAAACAGTTTTGTTGTCACAACACTAACCTAACCATGGATCCCAGGCTTGCTTTTTTAGAAACAAACCCTGGGGAATTTTGAACTAAGAAGTGGATAGAATGGGGCTGTATGTCTTGTATGTGACAGTATGTGTCGCTCCATGGGGCGGGGCAGGGCGGTGGGGGGGACATCAACTACTCAGTTATACAAAAGATGCAAGGGCATTAAAAACAGACAACAAAAACTGCTAGTGCATTCAAAGTGCATTAAACAGTACTATTCAAAAGTGCTATTCATCTCATGATGTTGGTATTTACCAGGGCAAAAATGTATTCGGCAATTAGATGTGAGGAACTGCCTAATACATTTTTGCCCAAAATTGTACTTAAGTACAGTACTTCAGTAAATGTACTGAGGATTCATGAGTGACAAGTTAAACACTGCGAAGCAAGCGTACCGTAGCTGGTCTTCAGGTCATCTTGGACGTCTGCGTTGAAGTTGCCACACAGGCCACATGTCCTGCCCACATACTCTGGGTTGAGCTTGATGTAGACGGAGCCACTGTGTCCGTCCCATGCCAGCGTGAAGCCTTGTCTCTGGCTCACCAGGACGTAGTGTGAGATCCTCTCCAACTCCAGGTCATGGATATGAGCAGGCAACTGCAGACTAAACGAGTCAAGGTGGATTTATTTTCCTTTGTGGATATTTGAGTATTTTTTATATGGATGTTTGCTATTGTCATGTTCAGTGGTGGAAAGTAACTAAGTAAATTTACTTAAGTACTGTACTTTAGTACAATTTTGAGGTATTTGTACTTTACTTCTACTCCACTACATCTCAGAGGAAAATGTTGTACTTTTACTTCACTACAATGATTTGTCAACACTTTGGTTACTAGTTACTTTTCAGATATAAATTATGATATTATGAAACATACATTAACCACTTCAGCCCTATTTTATACCCTATTTCATATGTTGTAATTCTTATAAATACATAAACTGCAGCAGAAATAAATCTAGTCTGATAGCCATTCTGACAGGTAACAAACCATCATTTGAAAGTTTTTTTTTTTACCAAACTATGTGCAATGGTGAAAGTTAGGTTGCCATGGAGAGTTACCTTTGTCCTTTAAAGGTGACGTTGGCACCGTTCAACCGGACTTCCCCATCCCAGTTGAGAAAGAGACTGACAGAGCGACTGCAGGTGTAGGGGAAGGAGTGGCAGTCTGGGTCGTTGTGAAGCTGTAAATGCAAGGACACAAGATATTGAAATTGTACATGAAAGATATAATAATAATAATACATTTTATTTTCAATATGACAATTATAATGCATTTTCATTATAAGCAGATAAAAACATTCAAGAAAACTATAATAAAATGTGGGTGTAGGCTAGGGCAAAAATCACACGTGTAATAATATTTCTGTTTCTCCTTCTCTTTCTACTTCTTCTATTATTATTATTATTCATAATGATAATACAAAATTAAATAATAATAATTCATAATAATAACACCATTAATGTCCAAATTAGTGGTGATCGCTAGCGTTCCATAGTTGGTTTTCCCATGGAGAGGTATCTCCTGTCCTTTTGGGGGAACAAAGTCAAGGTTTGTTGTGGATGTTCTCAAGGTCTTGTGGGTAATTGCAGTATTTAATGGTAATTGACCCTAATAACCAGATAGCTTTCACTAATCTTCAGAACAAATCTCCTCCTGAGGCGAAAACTAGACTTCAGAGAAGATGGCAAGAGGAAAGTATTTTGGGGAAAAGGATACTTTAAGGTTATTATGACTTAGTGTCGGCACTAGTTTCTGCACTTCGCATGAGCACTTGTATCTCCTTCTGTATGACGCTGATAGGCAAAGAGCAATACTGTATTTATGATGTTCTTATTGTATTGACCTTCAAACCAAGGTCATGTTGTTAGTATTATGTGTGAGTGAGTGTGTGCTGTCTCACACACACATGCACTGCACACGCACACGCACACGCACACGCACGCACGCACGCACGCACGCACGCACGCACACAGAGACACACACACACACACACACACACACACACACACACACACACACACACACACACACACACACACTCTCTCATAGATGGCTAGCCTCTTGCAGAGCCATGCCATAAAAAAGTTAAACTAAAGATTTACTTTTTGGAGTGTGATTGGTGTGATTGGACATGAGTTCAGCCCAGCAGAACTGTCGACGAGGAAAGCAACACATTCCTAAAAATGGTCAAACGGGGGGCTCAGGTTAAGCAAGGGTAAAGTTCCTGCACCACCATCATGGAGACTAGGGTTGAATCCTCCATGGTGCATCCGGCTTGGACGGGTATTCCAGAGAACACAATAGGCTCTGTGCATAAGTGCAGTCACAGGTTTCCAGAAGGAGGCATACCTGTTTCCTGTTCCGGCTAAGGTTTGAACCGGAAACACATATGACACCTTCACATGTGTGTCCAGTTCAAATCTGCAGTCGAGTAGCTACAGTTATGCACATTGCTTATTGCCAGTGTTCGCAACAGGGAAGCTGGGTGGTCACTGTCTGCACTAACAACTCCTGTACAAGGCAACTGTTCATTGTGTAACTGAACTGGGAGGAATAACGTGTGCCTTTGCATGTGTAACATCCTCCCGATGAAAGAAAGCGACTGGCGATGGCAAGTGTATCGGAGGTGACACGTATTCGTCTACACCCTCCCTTGACCAGTATAGGTTGGCAGTAAAGGGACTTAAGTAGCTATGGGGACTTGGAAGTTCACAGAATGACTAAATTGGGATAAAAAAGGGGAAACAAGAGTTTCCCAAAGTTTCAAACATTGTTGTTCTGTTGTTGAACCTTCACCAAGGATTTTCCTAGTACCATCAATACAATGTATCAAATGGAAAATATACCTGGACCACAATGCTGGACTGGGAGGTATCCTCACAATCTTTCAGTAAAGTGTACGTGCATCGACCAGGGAAGTAGTAGTACAGGCCATCAAAGGTCTCAAAGTTATACTGGCCCCACGCTCTGCAGGTCATCTCCCTCTCATAGCCCAAGTTTGGAACTGTATACAAAAAGGGCAAAAACAAAAGGGTGTTGAGTAAAGTAGCCCATAAATGACCACAGACATGTACACCATATAAACCAATATATAAACCAATAGAGATCATTATTATAATGCATGTACTGTTAAAATGTGTCAGGAATGCTTTCGTGCCAGCAGTCATTTTATGATAATACATGGCTCAAACAGGCAGCTCAAACCACTTTTGGTCAAGCAGTGGATATCTTAATTAAACTAAAATTCTCCTTATAATGCTCAACATATCAACACAGCGATGGCTTTAGCTTTTCCTTCAATGCATACAAACATCCTACAGGAAGATGTTAACATAGCTAAACATACAGAAATGCAGTTCATTTACCTGTTTGACATCGGTGGCCAGTAGCTTGGTATAGGGTGCAGTCACATGACTCTGACAAACCACATTGGCCTCCATTTAGACAAGGGTCCAAGCAGGGCTCTGAAAAAAGAACATCCACACGCAGGTAAGATTCTCATCTTTAGATCATTAGATCAATTCAGTCAGGGTATTTAAAGGTAGGGTAAGTGATATTTTTGGGTTAAAACAAAAAGTATTTTGTTAAAAGGTTAAAATACTATATTCTGATAGTAATCATTGCTATAGAGTGTTTGTTCAGTAACAGGAGTCTCCATGTCTCGCCAGCTCTTTAATAAACAGAAAAAAACATTTTCGGTAGGTGTCAAAATCTCAGCCAATCAGGAGAAAGTACCCATTTTTAAGCTTAATTTGTATAGTGTTCCAGTTCCAATTTTGTCTGCTCATTTCTTAGTGTCATCACTTCAAATTTCACTTGTTTAATCTGTATCCTGATTGAGTTTTCTATCCTGATTGGATAAAATTGGAAATGAAACTGAAACTGAAACGAAAAAATGCATTTTCTTGTTTAATAAAGAGGTGGAGAGACAAGGAGACTCCTAATACTGAACAAACACTCTATAGCAATGAGCACTATCAGAATATAGAGCTATTTAACACTTATTTTAACCAATGCAAATCACTTACCCTACCTTTAAATCAAGTAAGTTAAATGTGTAAAATGTCACTTTTTTTTAAAAAACGTTGTAAAATGGTCAGTTGGACAACAATAAGGGGTTAAGTGTCTGTATAAAGGAGGAGTTCTTTTCTTATGCAGCATTCCAAGAGCAGGATCTGGGGGGGGTGGGCATGAGGCTAACCAGTTCCAGTACATTGCACACCACACACAGTCTAAGATTGGCTCCTTATCTTCCCTCGGATCATCTGCTCTCAGTGATCAATGGGTCAGGTGTCGTGTAGTAGACCTACCGTGTGCTTCCAACCACGGCAGCCCATATAGGAGGACAGCTGTGACATAGAGTACCTCATAACGTATGCGCTGACAAGCGAGTGGCACTTTCACTCTGTTGTGTATTAATTCATTGGTTCTCAAAGTGGGGTCCGGGGACCCCCAGGGGTACTTGAGGGGGTTCCAGGGGGTCCCCAGCTAAATGATGGACAGGGACCAAATGGACCCTTATGGGTCTGTAACTCTGAGAGTGTACAAATGGAACCAAATGGACCCTAACGGGTCCATTTGGTTCCATTTGTACACTCTCAGAGTTAAATTAACATTGATTTTACAATATGAATTGGGGTCCCAGAGACATACATGCCATTAAATGGGGGTCTGTAGCCCTAATGCATGTCAAACTGGGGTCTTTGAAATTTAAAATGGTTGAAAATCACTGCTAGAGCCGTAAAAATCTTCTATTATGGGGGTCCCTGGCTTATCTTTTCAAATGGGGGTCCGCGGGCTAATAAATGTCTATTTGGGGGTCCTTGGCACGAAAAAGTTTGAGAACCACTGTATTAATTAATGTGTCATTTAACCTGCAGATGTGCATAAAATGTACGCCTTTGTATTGTGTGTGTTATACAATACTTGCAACTTCCCTAAAGCATGCTGCACTCATAAGGATGTACAGCAACAACTCGTTTCCATGCACATTATTACATTGTACAATAAACTGCATTGTTACATTTTTGTAAGTACATTTAATTTTGGGGGAGATATACAGTACGTACGCAGTACTGTTGTAGTAGAAATACGTTTCCATAGGTATTATACTAGATGACATGATACAAAAACAGGATGAAAACTGGAGGGAAAAACAGCTGCTGATTGAGGTTCAATCAGATGAAGTTCTGTCACGGAATGATTGGAAAGTGGTTACTAACGTATCACTGATATGTCAGCATGTTGTCATTACAAGACACCATCGTTTGGGATTGGTGATTATTACAATTAGTGATTAGAGAAACCACATTAATCCTAGGGTCCCTATTCTGGGTATGCCATAATAGACAAACATTCACCAAACAATACAGTAGGTGAATATTTGGCAAACATTCCACGAACCGAGCAGATCTACCAGCTCGCAACACGTTGTGAGGTTTTAGATTGGCTCTTTTCGCTATTTACATAAAACAGTAAATAGGGTAAATAGGGTTTAAAGTGGTTAATGGTATATTAATGGATTGCAACAGTACTGCCTCATTCTGCATGAAACAAAGTGTAAAAAAGGAGAATAATCATGGAAGATGAGGTGACAGCCTTAAAAGACCTAATGGCCCTCATAACCACTGCAGTGTATAGAGCATGCCACACCATTTCGTTGCTTGTACTTGTATAACGAGTGACAAATAAACACTATGAACCATGTGAGCCCAGGACTTGTGGAAACGTCCTACCTTTCACCTAGCCTTGCTGTACCTTACAGTACTTCTCTTACTTTGTATCTGTACCTTAACTGCTGTGCTGCCTCTGGCGGGATCAATAAAAGTCTATCTCTATATTCAGCAACGCTTATTTGCTTATATAAATGATGTACTCAATCAGCACTAGGCAGCAAATCTGTACAGCTTCAACCCAACTTTACCTGTAACTTGCAAGGACGCCCTCTGACCTTCCTTTGCCTGTCTGAGAAAGGGAGCGTTATCCTGAGATGAAGAGTTTGGATGTGGATCAGCTAAGAATGCATGTCTGAGAGATGGAGCATTATCTTGAGATGCAGAGTTTGGATGTGGCTCAGCTGAGGATGAATTAGTAGATGTGGACAGTGATTGGTTGGATGGCACTGGGCTCTTGTTTGATGATCTGTTGGAAGTCGTTTGGCTAGTTGCTGATTGGCTGGAAGCTGTTGAGCTGACTTGTGGTTGGTTCGATAATGTTGGGCTTGTTAATGATTGGTTGGATGGCGTCAGATTTGTTGAATGGCTGTAAACTGTTGAGCTGGACGGTGATTGCTCAGAAGCTGATAAGTTTGTTGGTGACTGGTTGGAAGCCGTCGGGCTATATATAGTCTTTCCTGTCACACTCGATAGCGTGTGGTTGGATGGTGTAGAGAAAGTGGTGGTAGATGACTGATCAGACTCAGTGGATGTCAAGTTAGAAGGCGCTGAGCTGATTGACAGTCTGCTGGCTGATGTTGTATGAGCTGCACTCCGAAGTTCCTTGGATGAGACACAAAACAAATTAGCAGCTGTTTCATGCACATTGAGACACTATTCAATAACGTTCTGAAGCCACGATTTGATTCAATCAAGCTATGTTTCTAAGCCTCTTCCAATGGAAAATATGAGATCCTATCATTTACATAGGGAGAGTCTTGGCAGTGAGGGAGCGACTGTTTTCAGCAAATCAAAGCTAAGACTTTGTAACATAGCCGGATTCCCGTAATTAATTGTATTTGAGTTCCCCCGACTTTAATACAAAATTAAGCAAAAGCTGAGAAACAAGCTTAGCTCTCAGGTGGCGATTAATAAAGATTTGATCAAAACACTGGGCCGAAATCAACATCCAGACTTTTTACAATTATGTGTTTTGCTTCGAGGGGAAACATTCCTACCAGAATTACACTGGCCAAAGCCAAATGGGAATCCTGCCTGGTAAAGATGGCACTGGGGCGGCATTGGGGAGAGGAAAAGATGGAGAAGAACCGTTAACTGTTTAGTTATCTCGTTTCATGAGATTGGCTTTGTTCTACATGAAGAAGGCCTATGTGTCAGGAATATGGGAGAAAGGTGGTACAAATCCACAAGAGTTTAAAACTGTCCTATTTGCTCTGCTCATTAAATTTAGGGTCCAGTTAACATTTAGGGGGATAAGAAAGAGTGATAATCTCCTCCATCCATTCTGGGGTGCCCGTGATATCAATATTCATTTCAAATGACTATATATGCTATAAAAGGAGAAATGAATAACTGAAATTTGTCAGTAAATAAAAAATAAAAAAAACATGATTTGTGATTTATTTATTTTTTAAGATTTTAAGATGATTTCATGTATCATTATTTTGGATTTTTTTCACATAGGTGTGTGGGTGCTGTCGATTCTCCATCCCAGCAGATGGAGCAAATACAGTAGGTTACACTACTCCACCTTAGATCCCAGTATTACTGACAGCTCTAGTACTCCTAGTGTGTCTGGAGGATACCTGAGCCCTCAAACCTCTGCTTTCATCTCAAAGGGCAGGAACAAAGAGGACGTCTGGGTTAAAAGCGGTAGATAGATGTTGCGATGAATTATTAAGCGCCGACTATAGTGGCAGATTTATTGCGTGTGTGAATTAAAAAAGCAGGGCTAAACTAAACTGATTCCTTGTTTGTCAAATCAAAGATTCTGAGCTACTGAACAAGGAATAACAAAAGGCAAAATTGCATTGGAAATGTTGCCCCAATAAAGATGTTGTCTCTCACAAGCATAATTAATGTTCATACAATGGTATTTGACATATAGTGGCAGAAGTTTACTTAACAATGTGTTGAGGAATGATTAAAAGGGCAGGCTTTTGTCATAATAAAAACAAATACATGGCCATAAAAGTAGCCCACGTCTATTTGGATTTCTTCAGTGGACGAAGGGAAATCAAGGAAACTGGCCTTTTCCCACGGGACAAAAGCATACCAATACCACCTAAGTCTCTCAGTGACCTCCTATGAGGCACTGTGGAGTTTGAATTACATATATGTTTGCATTGTTTCCTAGGCCTAGTTTCTGGAGAGGGAGGGCAAATGTTAAACGGTTGTCACCTGTACTATAGCTTATTAATTGTTTTGTCAGTTTCCTAACCCCTATTGTCGGGGTCTGGATTCTCACGCCTTTTTGTGTTAAATGAAGGGTTGGACAAAGGGAGTGACCACATTCAACCCCGATGCGATGCACTGATAGTGTCGACAGGGAGACAAAAGTCCCCGTTATTTTATATTCCTTCTGGGACCTCCCGAACCTGAACAGTTTTTAAACATGCCTTTTGAAAGGATAAATGCATGTAATTTTCCATTCACACAAGGACGACACACAATTAATGTCCTCTTATATATTGAGACGTTTTGCTTGTAAAGTAGGATAGATAATTTCAATACAACAATTAGACGGACAATAACAACTTAAGTTTCTCATGTTGGCAATTTAGTGAAGGGGGTCAGGTGTGGGCAGCGGTTTTGTTGCCGAGTCACTGAATGGTTTGCATCTATGAAATGAGTTTAGGTCAATCCACGTATTTGTATATTTGAGATGACTCTGCTGTCTGCAGATGTCTGTGTGCCCTGACGTTATTTAACGTGGCCCATCCATCAATGCAGCGTTTCAAAACAGCGGCTCCGCTCGCCTACCTGCCCTCTCTGGGAAGCCGGATCCCATTTCTGCAGCATTATACTGCTGCTGTCGCTGTTGGAAGAAAAGGGAACAAGGAAAGGTTTGTTCTCAGCAGGTAATCAGCACTGAAGCCCTGCATAATACACACACTGAGCTTTTCCCTGACACTGACATAACAAGCAGACAATCTCCAAAAGAGGACTCAGATCATATCCAATATGTGATCTGAGTCCTATATCTGAGTGGTCGACATGAGGAAATCCATTTCAATATTCAGCCATTTATTGTATATAGAACAATTTATTGTCAATATTAATTTAATAATAATAATAATGTACTAAAATAAATGTGTTGTTTTAATTCAGTAGCATTAGTAATATCTAATAACTACAACAATATAATAATAATACAAATAATAAAACAATAACAATATTAATAATATTAATAATAATAATAATAATATTCAACTCACTTATTAGTACTATCAAGTACATTCGAGTTCGAAATGTTCACTATGTCAATACCCCAGGAAATGTGTGCTGGAAAAGAGTTGAAAATATTCAGAATTCAATGCTATTTCACTTCAAACTAATGAAAACAAACTTAACCAAAAATGATTAAACAAAGAAAGTAACCATCCACTACAGAATAGAAGACAAGAAATATTACAGAACCACAGTACACTTACAAATGCAAGGCCCAAAACAAAAAGCACAAGTCAGTGGCATCTGTAATGCAAATTGGCTGGCAAGCCAAAGTGGACTATCCTTCCAGCTACTACTACTGCTGCTTTTTAAGGACAAACGTGCCAAATAGGTCGGATTATCTAACTCTGGATGTAGAAAATGTTTTAAACAGTATCTTTAAAAGGTAGGCTATAGGTTCAGGACAGGAGATAATTCCATTAACATCTGAACAAAATCCCACACAACTTGTGGTCTAAAACATTAGACATTAAACATTTTCGATGAAGCCAAGGTGCTTTCTTGGGTTTAATCCTTTAAGCATACTTTTGCATTAAACTGCACTTTCTGTGCTTTTTTTTGTTGTTGCATATACTGTTAATAAAGTATTCAATCAATATTAAAAACCACACAATTCTTGAGCATCAACAAATAACGTTCACTGTGTGTATTCGGGGCTTACTCACCTTGATAAATTAGGATAAAATAAAAATATAATATATGCGAAAACCTTTTCCGGCAAAGACTTAAATTAGGATCCATTCGTGATTCAGGCGTCGATCCACAATGAGTGGATCGGCTGCTCTGTGTCCTTCTTCTCCTGCCAGGTGAGGTGTGTTTCAGCAGCAGCACCATAGACACATGCCGGACTCGCACAGCATCACGTCCTGAGCCAGGAGACCCGCCGCTGCGACCTCCTCTCGTGCGCCATTCAGACTCAGAAAACGGGGAAGCAATCACCGCGCGCCGCTGTTATAAGAACACCTAGGACCGCACCTGGACATTTGCATAATGAGATGCACGCGCGTGTCCCGGTGGCAGAAAGAAGAGGACACTTCTATGTTACACCGAACTTGGTGACCCACCGCTAGAGTCTCTCAGGGCTCTACGCAGCTGAGCTGTTATACACTCCGAGCTTTGAGCATAGAGTTGGCTTTTCTTTGAGCCGTGGCACCATTGTAACCTATACAGCTGCAGCTGGGTCACACATATCCCCGATGGCTGTTATTATTTGATGGGGGGATAAAACATTGTCATTCTAGCCCTAAACAGGGAATTTGCCGTTGCAAAACAGCAACGTCGGGGTAACGAAATTTCACAGGTCACACAATTCGATCTAACAACTGTCTCAACACTTAAAAAAAGAAAGAAAGAAAGAAATTAAGTGGGATAAAGGCTATACCTTCTGAGAGGGGGTTATACTATACGTTTTGGAATGCCCTGCCTGAGGATTTAAGGCTATGACATCAGTGACATCTTTTAAATCACTTTTGAAAACATATAGCCTATATCAGCCTTTTTCGTTTTATATATGTTCATGCTGTTTATTTTACCATCTGTTTTAATTGACTGTTTCTACTTATGTTTTATTTATTGTAAAGCAAAGTGCTTTTTAGCCTATATACACTTTATTGTTATCATTATTATTATGTTGTGTTGTTGTTGTTCACCAATCTGAATAGAGTCAAGATGCCATGGCAAGGCCTGGCAGGCCTATGTATTGTTTTGAGGTCCTAGCTGGTCCTCTCTTAAAGGAGAATTTTGGACTAAGGTTTTATTACCTTTTCTATGATGTTATGATATTTTAGGATGAATGGTAGGCTACAGTAGAAAATGTCATAACTCCATCCCGGGTCCGACACAGCTTAAAACGTGCGCGGATGGGCCTTGCGTTAGATCGCATATTTGAATAGCTTTTTTTTTTTTTTTTTAGATCTGACGTTCATAGTGACAGAACACTATGCAAAATGTAACAAAAAAAAAAACCAAGTCTCGCTAGACGAGATTGAAATCTCGAGATTTCAGTCTCGGCCGCTCACTGCTTACATCCAGAGCAAAATCCTTCAATAAAAAGATACTGAATACCAACCTCCCAGTTGTTACTCCACACACAGGTAACCTCGCGTCACCAGTCTTTCCACCTCGGAGGACTCCACAGGTAAATCTGTCACCACCACTGCCCTAAACATGTAGTGTTGTTGTTAGTAGGAATAAACACATGTGCACCCGGGAGGAAGTGGATTAAGAAACGGGAGGAGCCAAACCTAGTTCCTGTTTCTAAAAAAAAGGAGGTGGTGCCCCCAGAGGGAAAAACAAAGGGGAGGGGAAAGAAAGTAAAAAATAAATGCAAATAATATATATATATATATATATATATATATATATATATATATATATATATATATAGCCTATATTCTTTTTTTTTTTGCCCCACAGGTGGCGGTAGTACTTACTTGTTATTATATATCCTTTTTAATTTTGATTTATTATTCATCTCATCTTAGTTTTAGTTTTGTACTGTATGACTGTATTCTGAATCAGTTCATTATAAGACAAATTGTTATGACTATGTATGAATGGAGTGTCCCAGCAGGGAAGGTAACCACAGATGGACCAGGGGCCACCATAGTGTTTACCAGGGAAGGAGACTGCTTAGCCAAAATACTGTATCAGGGTCGTCTGATTATATTTGTATCCTTGGGATTAACCTTTTATCCTCTTGGAAATCTTATTTTGCTTTAACCAACTTTCAGATCAGCGTCAGACTCCCGTTGTCTTCTAAGGCTGTTCCGGACGCTGTCCATTTTCTTCAAATATTTCCTTCTTATTATTTTCATTTCATTTCATTATTGTCATCTATTGTATCGAATAAATCTACAAAAAGACATTTAGTAGCAATTCTCTATTCTCTCACAGAGGAAAATAAAAACAGCATGGACACGCTATAGGGTCCTCTTCATACAGTAGACTTTAGCTCTGCCTTCTATCAAGAACGAGCACACCGTTCAAAGTCATAAGACGACATAGAACAGGGTCGGCCGCGTCCATTGAGTTCAATGGAGAAGTGGCGCCATGTTATTTTTGGTTCCTCAAGCTTTATACCATCTAACGACATCTGATGATCAGCAAACTCCATCATCTCCATGTCCCGCCTCTCCTCATCCGTTTCCATAGTGACAGACGCCAGGCAGTCAGGGTGGGTACCACTACATCCTTCATCATCACTGTCAAGTCAACCCTGGAGCCTCCGAAGACTGTGTTGTGTAACCCTTTCTACACCACTTTACACCACTTTTGATTGTCTTAGCCCCTCCCCATCACAAAAATACTTAAAATATTCTGATGACACAGCCATACTCACTCTCCTCACAGACAGGGACTCAGTCACACAGTCATTCTTACCCTACCTCCTCATTCTGTATCGTAGTATTAGTGAACCCATCTTCCTGTCCCCTTCAATAGGCTACTATTCCACAATCTCTGTGAAAATGTGTAGCCCACCTGAAAATGTTTTCATTAAAGAGCCGGATAGCAGGCCCAGCGCCACGGGGGGGCCTGAGGGGGCATGGCCCCCTCAGTTTCAAATTGTGCCCCCTCAGTTTATTTTGAATCCCATAGACGTCTTTAATATCGCGTCAAATAAGAACTGTGTTCCAAAAATAAACAAGTGACCCCGGCGGTTTGACTCTTATGGATATGAAGCATCAACTGACGGTGAGAAAACGATAATGTTACTTCCGCCGAATTAGTTACATTTTCGCCAGAAACAGACTGTATCAAATATAAGTGACTGACTATCATAAACGATACAGAACCTCCTCCCTGACAATATCGCCGAGACAGTTTGTTTATTTTTGGACCACAATTCTTATATGAGACGATTCTATGATGACCCAATGTTATTCTCCATAGAGAAATTACTTTACGAATCTGGGGATGAACGAGTGACGTCAGGACTTCGGTGGTCTATTGTCCTCCCTACTCCCAACCTGCCAGTGCCAGCCCCCACTGCTACTGCCACCGCTCCCACTGGCTATAGCTCCTCCCCTCTGGCCACAGATATAAAGTGCGCTCCTCACAGCGCAGATCGTCGCCAGGCCAGGTTGACAACCCAGGGCCCACAAAGTCATAGCCAATTAGAATGGAACCTGTGAAATCTGACTAATATGCACAGATTTGTGTGAGGTAGCAAAAAGTGTGTTTTGAAGAAAACAGGAGATGGCAGGCAATCTAGTCTGGCACTAAAGTTGTACGCCTTACGGTTCAAGAGGTATAGGCCAAAACTTGAATTGGCCTGTTATAGCGCCACCATGAGGCCGATTTGGGGCAGAGGTTCTTCCTTGCCTATAGGGAGTGTGCATGCACAGTTTCCGATTGGCCCAATGGCGACGGAGATTAGCTGTTTACAGATGGACAGATGGAGAGAGAGACAGACAGACAGACACATGAGTGAGTACATAATCCTCCGGCTTCGGCCATTCCGGCCTACTGGCGAGGATAACAACTAGTAAAAACATGCATTGATAGCATCCGAATCAGGTGCACCGGGAGGAGTTTTGTGCCCTCAGCAATCACTGTCTTATATAGCCTGCTAGGTACAATGTAATAGATGTGTGTTGTTGTGATGTTCTTGTTTGTTTATACCCTAATTTAAGTATTACTTTTATTGAGTGAGTGTTTAATTGTATACAGACTGTAAAAGCAAATTTCCTCTGTGGAGAGCAATAAAAGAAAAGGAATCTGAATCATACCATGTTGGCTAATTTGTTTGTAATTTATAAAATATTACAGTGAACAGCATAAGAATGGGTATAGTATGAGTGGATAGATAAAGGGAAATAAGGTTGAGGGCTGGTTTTAAAACCCTATCAATGAATTAAACTTTCTAGAGTGGTCCTCTCTCTGGCTGAGCTTAGCCAAATTTTTAAATTTTCTTGTAAATAATATACAGTATGTGATACGAGAGTGCGGACGAGCTTACACCAAATCGCTACCCTCCTCCACTTCCTCCTATCCAGCATCAGGGTCTTGAGCTCTGCAGTGTTGCTAGCTCTGCTGTCAAGCGTGTGTCTAGGAGGCGGTGAGCCCCTTTCCCCTCCTATAGCTGTGCCTTGGATTGGTTGGCTCCCACAAGTGTCATTTTGCTCACCGCCAGTTCCGGGTGCCTGATGCGGTGCCCAGCCAGCCTCATCCATCTCACCATGACCTTGTCCGTGACCCACAGGAGACCCCTGAAGAGGGGGTGGTGGTGGTGGGGGGGGGCTTTCCTGCATTTATTTTCATAGCACAGTGGGGAGTGACAGGAAACAGTTGGCGAGACGGGGAGTGACCTGCAGCAAAGGCCGCCGGGCTCGGGAATCGAACCCGCGACTCGCTGTCAGGCATTAGGGCCTATATGTGGTATGAGGTCATCGGCGCCCCTTTCATAGCATTCTTGTGTAGACTCCATCCAGGGCCTGATGTGAGTGTCCATGTACAGCATTAGGTCTACTGAATGATTATACTGTAGCCACGAGCAGCCGCCTCTTGAGGTCATCTCCCATCTCAGATTTCCACACTTTCCTCATCCCATACGAGGCATTCCAAGTGCCCCTAAGACCTTCATGTCCTGTTCCGTCGAGGCAGTCCAGGCACAGCACCATCCCCCTGGCAGTAGCAATGGTTCTGTCCTCCGTGTTAAATTACATTACTTTTGTTTTATAGAGTACAGAAGTCACTCGTTCATCCCCTGGGTCGTAAAGTAATTTCTCTATGGAGAATAACATCTTAGAATCGTCTCATATAAGAATTGTGGTCCAAAAATAAACAAACTGTCTCGCCGATATTGTCAGGGAGGTGGCTCTGTATCGTTTATGATAGTCAGTCACTCATATTTGATACAGTCTGTTTCTGGCGAAAATGTATCTAATTCGGCGGAAGTAACATTAGCGTTTTCTCACCTTCAAGAGTCAAATCGCCGGGATAATTTGTTTATCTTATTTGACGCGATATTAAATACGTCTATGGGAATTCAGAATGAGGGTGGAAAACCGCGACCCAGGTAGGATGCGTAAATTACGTCAGACTTCGGTGCTCTATTGGCATTGAGTTTAAGGCTGATCTTCCTGCACTCTGTTTCAACTGCCAGTAGTAGTTCCCTTCCTTTCTCTGCTGTGCCCAAGACTAGGGCAATGTCATCTGCATGTCCAGGTCGGAGATCGCGATTGGATGTACTCGCTTAGTTTGCCTCGGGACCAGTGTGAACAGTGTTTCCTCCCTGCCTCTGATTGCATGTCTCAGGGCATGCATCGCCCCAATAAACAGGAAGAGGGCCATGGTATCATGACGCCCGCGCTGTAGGACAGCCTAAATAAAATGTTGTTTGAATAGTGTTAGAGTTTCTGCCGAATTCTAATCACGGTAGAAGTAATATTCTGCTGTGAAGAACAAAGAAGAACAATCAAGGCAAAGAAAATATCTTAAATGAAATATTAAAAATATATATGAAATGCCCTTAAATGACAGTTCCAACCAGGATGCCAATAGAATCTAACAGAAATCCCTAACAGCCATGGAATTATTGGGCCCCAGTACCAGTAACCTTCAATGTCACTCTACTGTCCTGATCAAAATAGAAAAAAAAAAAACAATTTACTCAACAGCAAAAGCCTCTAATAAAATGGTTATCATTATTACATTACACAACATAATGCCTGCTCATTGTGAGGAATACAGCTCGTTGCTCACCACTGCTGGAAAAGGAACATTTGAATGTGAATAGTACATGGAGGCTGGGGTTTCACGACAGGAAGTGGCCCTGTGTCTCTCACAGATAAAGAGAAAAAGCCATTGAGTGAATCCCCCTCAGAGACAGTCTGGGGGACTCCCATGTCCTCTGCTTTGTGCTGCTCCACCGTTGGGTGTGCAGTTTCATAAATGGAAACCAGAGCTGGGTTCAGGTGGGAGTGGGGGGCATTGCTGGGGCAAAGGGTGGGGGAGAGGGGGCAAAAGAGAAAGGGGTTTTATGAGGTCATATAGATAAGCGAACTAGATTTTGTATGTGTCACATACGTGTCATGTACTGTGATTATGTCATGCACATTCTACTGTATATTGTTGAGAATAAGGATGATCCCAAAGGCCCTAAACTGTCTGGGAAGATCCCACGGTTGATAGATTTCATGTACTGTGATTATGTCATGCACATTCTACTGTATATTGTTGAGAATAAGGATAATTCCAAAGGCCCTAAACTGTCTGGGAAGATGCCACGGTTGATAGATTTTAAATAGGAAATGCAGGGTCAGTTGCTGCAGTGCTCATTGGTAGTTGTAAGTTGCCAGGTAGCTAAGTTGTGGCTATCGACAACGTGGCTAGTGGATAGTGTTCTGCATGTAAGCGTTTGCCACCCAGAGAGTGCTCATTTTGGTTCACGTGATAACCTCCGTCCACCACGGCAGTTAAAGGACAACTTCACACATTTTCAACCTATCTTCAAAATTGGTCCACACTATTGCTCATTATAATATAGCACCATTATTGTCTACCCCGTCTGTGTCTCAGAGGACGGCTGTGGACAACAAGTGACATCATCAACAGGCAGGTTTTTTCTTTTTCAAACATGTATTTAATTTGTATTAATGTGAGAACAATGGCTTCCATATAGCTAAGCAAAATTTCCAGGATTAGAAAGGCTGCAGTTTCTATTAGCTTGAATTCCGCATTGATGATGTCACTGGTAGGCGGGTTTCTGAACTGTCCACAGCCCTCCTCTGAGACAGTGAGTAGACAAAAATGGTACAATATAACTAGAAAAATGACTCACATGACTATAGAGATAATGTGTACCGATTTGCATGATGTCTGGCCAAAATCTGTGGGAGTAATCGGCCTCCTGGTGGTGCTTTAACAGGCCGATCTGAAAGATTTTGGGCGGTGGGGAGGTTCTGCTTCTGACAGAGGTTTTTCATTGGCCTCTAGGCCAGGGAGTGTTCGTGCAAAGTTTCACACGGATCGGTCTTGGCCACAGTGAGGCTGATTTGGAAAATTTAGAGTGGCATATATTTCACCAGAAGGAAAAATCTGGTCAATAGACCAGATCTGTAGAGGGCGCAGTGGAGTAACCAACTCTATGGACCAGATCTAGGGGCGACTGTGTTTTTGGGCAAGCGTTCCGGTTACCGCACGCACACGCACACACACACACACACACACACACACACACACACACACACAGTAGCCTATATTCTTTACAGAACTCCATGGAACATTTTGTGTGAAATGTCAAATGTGACAACAATAATTCCTATATTTTCCATTTTATAATTCAAACCTTTTCCAGATCTGCTTTGAGATGTTGCAAATGTACACTATCACTAAAACCTTTACTACAGAATCACAAATTGTCAGGGTGGAAACTATAAACAGTGTGGTGGTGGTGCAGTGTTCTGTGTGTATTGTGTTTGTTCTGTGTATTTCTTTGTGTATGTTCTGACTATTTCTTTGTGTATGTTCAGTCTGGTAATTTTCTCAAGCCTTCTCAGTCTTCTCAATGGTTTGGTTTTGACCTTTTGATTCAATCTATGCAACAGCACACAAGACAAACGTGTAATAAAAGAAAAGTAGAAAACAGAAATGTAGTTTTTACAAAAGTTTTATTTCCCATGTGGAAACTAAAACCGCTAACATAGAAAGTCATTTTACTGTGATTTAGAAGGAATCGTATACAATAAAAAAAAAGGGGGGAATCTATTATTCAGCATACACATTTTCATTTGATTTTCTTTCAGTAATTTGCCTAAGATTAGCAATTCATCAGCTAGGCCTACTGGTGTTAGTGTATGAATGAATGAAGGCAAAAATAAATAATTATTCATGATTTGCATCATGGTTTTTTTAAGTGGGCAGTCCATTGCCCCAAGTCATTTGTTCTTTATTAAGACAGCAGGAAAAACTGACAGGGAGACAGACAGTACGAAAGCTAAGAGGGAGAGATACTGTAGCAGGAAAGCTAAGAGGGAGACAGACATTAGGAAAGCTGAGAGGGACAGATACTGTAGTAGGAAAGCTAAGAGGGAGACAGACGGTAGGAGAGCTGAGAGGAGGACAGTGGAGGACCAGGAATGGGGGAGCGGGTAGGATTCTATTTGAGACTAATGCGGTTCAGGAGGTATTAGCCATTATTTTATGCCAGAAACAGGCACATTTCGTTATATTTCCTCTTTTAAATCATAATCCTGCCTTCAACACCATCTTCCTGTTTGGGCCAGTAAAGCGAGCATCTACTCTACACTGAGCTGAGAGGCCCACTCTAAACAAGATCTGTGATGTACTCACAGACCTGTCTCCAGGGTTTTACAGTATTTGAAGCACTACTGCTGTTATCTAGAGTGAGCAGGTACAGTAGGGATTCCGGCATCCTTTGTCAAAGACACTTTGGCAACAAGCCTGCAGCGGGGACTTGAACATAGTGCTGCTCTGTTACATGAAAGTCTACCAACACAGTGGTTACTAACCCTTGCCCTCAGGGTCCCCTGGTGCTGTTGTTTGTAATTAATTGGATTACTCTGTGGTCCTTGTCATTCTAGCAGTCCAATCAGGTACTAGCTAGAACTGAGAAACACGTAAATGTAATGCACTAACTGTCAGGGTGGAGGACAACACAACAGTGCTATGGAGAATACCACCAGGGCGCTATTAGGAAAACCAGCTGTGCCAGAGATAGAAAACCAACAGCTGCCCAACAGTATCAGGGGTATGAGACAAAAAAAACATAGTTGGGAACCGTCGCACTATGCCAGCTTTTCCGAACTTCCCATCCATATTGAAGGCTTAAAAGAATAAATCCACATACAAGGTAGTCATATCAGATTGTGATGTCTTCATTATATGCCCAATTTATCCTACCGGGGAAAGGGTATGTAGTGTACGGTCCTGAGGTGGGAGGTAAAAATAAACATCTTCTGACAATACAAGCATAAAATGGGGAACACAAAACACAGGCGTGTCTACCGTAGGGCCTTTTTGTCCCGTTCAATAGGTCCAACTGGAACCAATGAACAATAGGGTCACAAAAATAATCTAATGGAATGGAATTCTGTCCAATTGTCTAAGCGATGTGTCATTCCAAATGATATAGAACAGCTTTACAAAATGTAAAAGTTACCATAGCATATGTCCATCAGGCTTTACTGAGTGAGAATATACTCACAGTGGCCCATGTAGCCAGCTTGCTATTCCAAAGGACAATTTAAAAGTCCAGTGATTTGGCTCAGAAGAGTGAAAAGGACACCAACACATCTGATAAATCTGGTGCTCCTCAGAGCAGGGCTGAAAAGATTCCCCAGGTAGAAATTCCATAATTTTGATACTCCAAAAGCAAAGCGCAAATGCACATGGTTTTTGCATAACTATGTCCAACTACAAAGCAATACTTGTATACAATATGCCCAAAATCGCCAGTTATCCACGAGAAAATCCCAAGCACTACTTGACTTATAAAACCTTGTCAAATTAACTTGCAGGAAACTTGAGGAATCGTTTCAGCCTCGGCAAAGTAGAAGATAGTGGTTATACTAGGACAAGTCCCAGGTGTGAAATGTGCACAACTTTATTATAAAGCAGGGTGTTGCTGAAAAAAAAATAGGAACATGCAAGCTCAGTTAACCATAAAGGTTAAAAAGAGTTTATAAAACAATTGGCCTTTTATCCAATTGTGTAGAGAAAAGGCCAGATACCAAGAACCAAGCAGTCCACAGGATGCTCGCCTGACCTTTGACCAACACATGCTGTAAAGCCAGTTCAGTAAACCTTAAAATCAAACAAAACCACCATGAACATCTGGAGTCACCACTCTCACCAAAATAGGGTCCTATACCTCAATTCACAAATGGCTCCTAAAGCTGTTTCAGTTGGAAACACAAAGTACCATGTCAGCATTTGATGTAAAATAACCCAGTTGGTTCTTTGTAAAGAACTATAGAAAATGTTTCATATGGAACCATTAGGTTCTTGTATGGGTTCTCTATAAAATGGACGCATATACAACCCTTTGCAATGCCATGATGTAACCTACATATAGAGCTTCATTTTTTTTGGTAAGAGTGATGCATCAGAGAATTGGCCACACTTGAAATGAAAAGGCATCACAATTTCCAGTCATATTACTATGCTTATCTACAAAGTACCCAGAAAACGTAATCAACATAGATATTGACATCTAAATGATGTATCGCTTATATTGCTATACAAAGACTTTAATCCACATATCAAACCTGTGTATTTACTAATGAAAACATATCGTTAGTACACTATGTAATAATTTGATGAAAATGTTCCAAATAGCTTAAATAACAAATGCCTCTAAACATATGGTATATTTTGAGTATTTTCATTAAGAATAAGCACAGTATTATGTACTTGCAATATAATTCTATAAATTAATACACAGGTTAATCTTCTGGAATAAGGACATTGTAAAGCAAAGCTTTAAAGAGCTAAATATAATCATTAACCAAATGTATCTAATTCACCATATTGATAATTAAATTAGGTATTTCTGTGCATGTACAGCTATAGAGAAAACGCATGAAAACCTTCTGCTAATGTCCTCCACTTGTATACTGAGTCAAAGATAGATTTGATCATTTATGGTCTGACATAAGACAGAACATAATGTCATAGTGTTTTATAACCAATAAAGAAAGTGTTCATTAAATACCTGAAATTACATTCAGGGCAAATCTAAACATCTCAGGAAGATTATCATTTTAGAGTAAGCTTAACAATTTTTTTTTTGCTTTGATAAGCGACAAACATGACTAAAACAAAATCCCATTGGGATGCACTGAAAAGAGCTGAATAGAGCTAGATTAAAAGAAAAAGTTCTGATGCAGAATTTGGACACAGGACAGTCACACTATAGTTACATTGGCACTGATAAAATAAGCCTACCGTGTTCTTCATCACTACTTGCATATCATTGGATGGGATGAAATTAAATGTTACATTTGCCTATTTAAATTTTAGTCACCCACCCAAAACAAAAAAACAAAAATCTAATGATGAGTGGGTGGGTCTCAAAATGACTGACTGGGTCAAGAAGACTAACTTGAGACCTGTTCATTTAATGTTATGATGCCTACAGTACAGTATGTATGTTTTGTGATGCCTACAGTACAGTGTATGTTTTCAGGCATATGTTCACTTGTATTCCCTGCATGTGTGAAATTATGTTCTTTTTTTTACAAAATGGAACGTTATGTTACTTAACCTTTACCCGTTTAAGAAATTATATCAGCATCAAATATCCCCTCGATTCATTTTGTTTCTTAGTACGACAACAAGGAGCAGATTAGCAGAAAGATCACAAACTTCCATCTTGCCACGACCAAAGTGTATGTATGTGATTTCTTTTCTGTTTTTTTGGAATAAAGTCCCCGGTTTTATCCAGCACAGTGCGTTATCTGGGCCGGTGGTTAGCGAGCAAAAAGTCCTTGTCTTTGCAGGTGAGACAGAGTTTAAGGTTGCGCAGGGAGCCGCCGGCGCAGTAGAAGGCCCACACGCCCATCAGGAACATGATGACGTATGTGGGCACCAGGCTTCCCACATACTCAGGGTTCTGGAATGTCTGAAAGAGTTGGTGAGGAGGTATATAAGCCTTTATTTAAAATCGGACCTTCATATGATACAAAACTCATGTTAGAAAATTCCTTTATTATTGACTATCGTTAAACCCTGAGGAAGGCTTCACTGTCGAAACGTTGGTTTCATTTTAAAATAAACATTTTGCATCGTGGCTGAGAGCTGTGCAGCCTCATCCTTTGTCAATTTTATTATTGACTATACCAACATCTGATATCATATCGTTTCCGTATTATTTATTCATCTCAAAATGGATTTGCGTTGTTCTTCTTCTTCACACTTCTTAAGTGTGCATCTTACAAGATGAAGAACAGGATCATACTACTTATTTTGAATCTTACAAGATGAAGAACAGGATCGTACTACTTAGTTTGCATCTTACAAGATGAACAGGTAAACAGTCTATCTCAAGACAATCAGGTGTGCAAACAGTACCACCTTTCAAAGTGCTTTACAATAATAGAACAAAGATATCTTTTTAATAAAGAATAAATTAAAAAAACAGGAACATTGCCAGCTTCAAGTCTTTGTGTTTTTAAATTGTGGGTCCCAGCCTCATCCAACCAACAAGGTGATGAAGTCTGCCCCATGTTCTGCTATGCATTTATATCTGCCTGACCATACACAATAATGTATATGACTGGTGCCACACCTTTGCACATTTCAATACTCAATACACAATGTGTTAACTTGTAAGTGTTAACTCATTAAGACCTGAAGCCGATTCTACATGTCTCCACTCCCCTAAATCCCAACAGTTTTCTGAAAAACGTATGTTTCTATATCAGTGTTGCTCAAACTTTTTCATGTCAAGGACCCCCAAAATTATATGTATTTGGCCGCGGACCACCATCAAAATATTTTGTTCCAGGGACCCCCAGAAGCAAAGATTTGAGTTAAAAATGTTGGCTTTAAAAATATATATATAGAATATAGAAGATTTGCACACATTTTCACGTATTTTCAAAAATAGCAGATCTACAAGCTCATAGCGCGGAACTCGGTGCCGCGCTATGAGCTTGTATATCTGCTATTTTTGAATAGCCCAAAATGTAAAATAATGCTTTTTAGCTCAAATCTAAAAATGACACAGTTCCATGTGTTACCTTGTAAGTGTTCAATCAAGCAACTCACGTCTGCACACTACACTGTATGCAGTTCAAACTTTTCTGTACATGTTGTGACCTATATTCTTCTTACTTATTATTACCGTATGATCTACTTACCAGGCATGACACGAGGAGGTGGCTGACGACGACGGCAGCCAGGGCCCACCAGCGCTGTTTCTCACACGAGTCAAAGAACACCACACCCCAGAACATGTGCAACAGGATGATGGCCATGGTCATGAAGGCTGGGTGAGGACAGCTCACAGGTTAGACACAGGACCCAACCAACCATTGGGTTGTATAGAATGTACTGACCTCTGGTGTCCATTCAAAGCATGTATTGTATTCATGCGCACACACATCCAGCATAGAGCACTTTTTGAACACACTTTTTTAAATCTATTGGAATAATGTACTGATATCAGTTAATTTGCCATTCGCTCAGAAATTCTATATTCTATTTTATACCTAGGCTATTTGAAAATAACCGATCTACAAGCTCGCAACGCGTCGCAACGCGACGTGTTGTGAGCTTGTAGATCTGCTATTTTCAAACATTTTAGTACTTTTACTTTTGGTACTTTAAGTACATTTTGATGTCAATACTTTTTTACTTTTACTCAAGTAGATTTTGAATTCCGAACTTTTACTTGTAACAGAGTATTTCTATATTGCAGTATAGATACTTTTACTTACAGTAAGTAAAATATCTGGGTACTTTTTACACCACTGCACATGGAACAGTACGCTAAAACTGTATATTGAAGACACCACATTTTCGTACCTGAGGACAGGAAGTAGTGCTGGGAGTCTCCATGGATCCCCACGGTGCCAGGCCCCACAGAGTCAGCCAGGATGTTGACCACAGAAAACGCTCCGCTCATGAAGCCAAACCCCAGGCCAGAGACTAGAAAAGAACACCAGTATTTGGTCATGTACAGTGAAAGAGAAATCAAGTTACTGAGACAAAAAAATGTGTCTAAACAATTGCCTCAGGGCTCTACACTAAGCCTCAAAGGTCACTTAACCTGTTGGTCAAGTTGGGGGTCAAATCTACATTGATTTTATTGTAGTAACTCTAAGACTACCTTATTAACTAAGACTACCTTATTAACTGTATTTATCAAATGTGCTCACAGCACATTTCTTTGTATCCAAACCACTCATGTACGCGTCATCAAGTCAGCAATGGAATTCATTGTTAGCAGTAAAGTAGATCACAAGATCAAGTCATATGACCAAGTTGAAGTGATTTTAAAACAACAGAGACATCGTAAATGATTTCCATGCATCAATTCACAGTAAAGCGTAACCAATATTACATTTTGAAAAATTACCAATCACCAATCTCTCAAGTAATCTAGCTGTTTTAAAGGTAGGGTAAGTGATATTCTTTGGTTAAAACAAAAAATATTTTGTTAAAAGGTTAAAGCACTATATTCTGATAGTAATCATTGCTATAGAGTGTTTGTTCAGTAACAGGAGTCTCCCCGTCTCTCCAGCTCTTTAATAAACAGAAATTTTCCGGTAGGTGTCAAAATCTCAGCCAATCAGGAGAAAGTACCCATTTTTAAGCTTCATTTTTATAGTGTTCCAGTTCCAATTTTGCCTGCTCATTTCTTAGTGGCATCACTTCCAATTTCACTTGTTTAATCTGTATCCTGATTTAGTTCTCTGTCCTTATTGGATAAAATTGGTAATGAAACTGAAACGAAAATGCATTTTCTGTTTTATAAAGAGCTGGAGAGACAAGGAGTCTCCTTTTACTGAACAAACACTCTATAGCAATGAGTACTATCAGAATATAGAGGTATTTAACACTTATTTTAACCCATTAAGACCTGAGGCCGCTTCTAAACATTTTCAAAATCCTAAAAAAAAAAAATCGGAAAAAAATATAAAAAATAACAATTTTCACAATTTTTCAAAAATAGCAGATCTACAAGCTCATAGCGCGGCACTCGGTGCCGCGCTATGAGCTTGTATATCTGCTATTTTTTTGAATAGCCAAAGACATCTAAAGTGACACAGATGCGTTCCAGGTATCAATGGGTTAACCAAAGAAAATCACTTACCCTACCTTTAACATTAAATAGTACAGGACAGATACTACAAGATTACAATTTTAATCTAAATGCCAATGCGTCAGCAGATTAAACACTGATGCAAATATTTCGCTTGTTCTTGTATCAGAAGATGATTCAGAGTACGAGCGGAGCTGCCGTCCCATAGGCCAGTGGTCTTACAGTATATCAGCAGCTGTAGATAATGCATGTATGAGCTTAATTCAGAGTATGAGTGGAGCAGTACCGTAGGCCAGTTGTCGTATGGAGATGGGCATAGTCTCCTCTTGACTGAGAACCAGAAGACCTTCATTTGCTTTCCTGGAGGAATAACAAAACAACCAAATCAGAATGTCCGTTTTCCAAAATACACTCTCTGAACAACTAGGTCAAACTGTGACCCTTTGTATCTTAGGTCCTTGGTTCTCAAAGTGGGGTCCGGGGACCCCCAGGGGGACTTGAGCGGGTTCCAGGGGGTACCCAGCAAAATGTATAAATATAGCATCAGAATAATTTTAACCTTTTATACTTTGGCTATTCAAAAATAGCAGATATACAAGCTCATAGCGCGGCACCGAGTGCCGCGCTATGAGCTTGTAGATCTGCTATTTTTGAAAAATCTTGAACATTTGTGCAAATCTTTGAAAATATATATATTTTTTAAGCGAACATTCGTAACTCAAATCTTTGCTTCCGGGGGGTCCCTGGAACAAAATATTTGAGATGGGGGTCCGCGGCCAAATACATATCATTGTGGGGGTCCTTGACATGAAAAAGTTTGAGAACCACTGTCTTAGGTTACGTTTACATGGCAACAATCTGATAAATAGTGGGTGTATGAGTGTAGTGTGCATGCCAGATGGGTAGGTGGCGGTGAGACACGCTGCCAGATAGACCAGTCACGCACGCGTAGAACCACTTCCGTTCTACTTTCTATCATAGCTGTTTGTTTACACCAATGCAGCGTGGTTCTACGGCACTGCACCAATGTAAACTAATAGCATACACGGCATGAGCCGACGTGAGCCATGATGATGACATCACACGTTTTGCGGATTCCCCGGCGTTGCCCGTTTACATGGAGACGCGAGGCGGAGCGTTTTCAAAGATTTCCACTCTGGAAGGGGGTTTCACTTTGTTTTCTTTTCAACCCCCCGATGGCGATAACGCCATTGTCGTCGAAACGGAACGCACATCTGATATTTTATTCTGCAGTTTGCTCAAGCCCATTGATACCTGGAACGCATCTGTGTCACTTTAGATTTCATTGGCTATTCAAAAATAGCAGATATACAAGCTCATAGCGCGGCACCGAGTGCCGCGCTATGAGCTTGTAGATCTGCTATTTTTGAAAAATATTGAAAAAAATATTTTAGATTTTTTTCAAAAAACTGTTAGGATTTAGATTTTTTTTAAAGAATCGCCTCAGGTCTTAATGGGTTAAAGACCGTCATCTAAATGGGGCCTTGGGTAGAGCATGAGCATGGCATGAATGAACACTGTCATGGTTAAGGGTTCCAGTCTACCAAATATATATCCTAACAAATATACAATACTTAAAAAACCTCCACCAAATGGCATATCTGAAAACACAGACAGTAAAATCCTGAGTGTTCATTCAACTTCCTTTTAGTTACATTTGTACACTCTTGTAAACTCACTCTCAGAGTTACAAAAGGATGAATGAACACTGAGGATTTCACTGTGTAACGATATGATGACACTGTTCCCTTCACAGTATACTGTAGGAGAAATGTAATAAATGAATGTGGGGAGAGATAATCCTCCTTATCCTTTCACACAATGACACTGTGCTTATTTAACTCTTCTCACAGTAAAGGAGCCTTGGGTCAGAATAATGCTGGTGTGAAGCTGCAATCTGTAACTTTCATGCCCTACTAGGTTTTTGAACCCAGGTCCCCCCAGTGCAAACGCCGACATTTCTACTGCTGAGACAATACAGAAAGCCTGTGTGGGCAGAGGATGAATGCATTATGAGCTTCATGCAATACCACTTGATAACCAGTAGTGGGTCCTATCCGATAACAGGACATACATTTGCATTTCTCAATAGAAGAGCTAGTAGTCCAACTATAACCACTGCAGTTGTGTAACATACTCTAACATAATAATAGCCATTAATATTCTAATAAAAAAAGTTATGGATTGCAGCTTTAAACCTTTTAGACATTGTCAGGTTACTGACACACTTCCCACAACATCAAACATTCATAATATTCAATGCTATTTAACCAGGAGGTGACCCTGGCATTAAAATTGTTGATAAACATCTAAATGAGACAGTGCAGGATAAATTTGAATTATAATAAAAAGCACAACACCATACGTTAAAGGTAGGGTAAGTGATTTGCTTTGGTTAAAATAAGTGTTAAATAGCTCTATATTCTGACAGTACTCATTGCTATAGAGTGTTTGTTCAGTATTAGGAGTCTCCTTGTCTCTCCACCTCTTTATTAAACAGAAAATTCATTTTCGTTTCAGTTTCAGTTTCATTTCCAATTTTATCCAACCAGGACAGAGAACTCAACCAGGATACAGATTAAACAAGTGAAATTGGAAGTGATGACACTAAGAAATGAGCAGACACAATTGGAACTGGAACACTATACGAATTAAGCTTAAAAATGGGTACTTTCTCCTGATTGGCTGAGATTTTGACACCTACCGAAAAATGTATTTTCTGTTTATTAAAGAGCTGGAGAGACGGGGAGACTCCTGTTACTGAAAAAACACTCTATAGCAATGATTACTATCAGAATATAGTATTTTAACCTTTTAACAAAATACTTTTTGTTTTAACCAAAAAATATCACTTACCCTACCTTTAAGTCTTCAAGTGTATATACTAAGGCAGTGGTTCTCAAACTTTTTCATATCAAGGACCCCCAAATTGACACTTATTAGCCCGCGGACCCCCATTTGAAAAGATATGCCAGGGACCCCCATAAGAGAAGATTTTTTTTACAGCTCTAGCAGCGATTCTCAACCATTTTGATTTCAAGAACCCCCAGTTTGACATGCATTAGAGGCTACGGAGACCCATTTAATGGCATTTCTATCTCTGGGACCCCAATTTATATTGTAAAATAAATTATAATTGAACTCTGAGCGTGTACAAATGGAACCAAATGGACCCGTTAGGGTCCATTTGGTTCCATTTGTACACTCTCAGAGTTACAGACCCATAAGGGTCCATTTGGTTCCTAACTATCCATTATTTAGCTGGGGACCCCCTGGAACTCCCTCAAGGACCCCTGGGGGTCCCCGGACCCCACTTTGAGAACCAACGTACTAAGGCAAACGGCCGTGTCATACGTCAAAAATGTTTTAAGTGTCGACGCAAAATGTGTAACATAATGTTTGTCGTACGACATGGTCGTTTGAGCAAGTATAAATGAGTGTTTAGTACTTGGATTTAGGCTTACTTGAGGAGCTTGTAGTAACCGAACCGGAACGTCTCTTGGAGAAGCACAGAGAGCACCACGCCGAATATGAGCAGGCCTTTCTGCTGGGTGGCACTTTCTTTGTTACTGATCTGAACTGTGATGAACCACACTAGCGAGGACAGCAGCAGGGACACCAGCCAGAAAAATGCTCTGGAAGGAAGACAACAAAAGATAAAACACAAGCACACAAACCCTGGCCTACGCACACATTATTTGGCTGGGAAAGGCTAGATATTAAATTCTGCTGCTTTGTCAGGTTTTGAATCCGCAATGCTTTGTTCGGGATTTCTACATATCTTTTGTTCTTCTGTCACATTATCTACAAGTAATAAATGATACATTATCTTTTGCACAAAGAGAAAGAGGGGTAGATGTGCTTGCATCAGGGCTAGACTAATGTTAAGTTCTGACATGCCTGGAGAGGCCAGGACAAAGTGCTCACATCATGGGCACACAATTGTGTGTGTGCTCCCTTAAAAAAAGGAACTGAGATTTCAGAATAATTTCTTTCATTTTCACACAGTCAGTGAGACTCCATTTCCCATTTCCCTTTTATAAAGCAGTAATAAAATATGAATTTTAGAAAACAAAGGCAATGCAATTAAAAAGTAAAGAATAGTAGATCAGCAGTTTCTGAAATACGCATACAAGCCCATTTGATATCAGCAACCATGTCACGTTCAAAGTAATCTCTCAAGAACAGATTCCGACCTGCGGTGGAATCTGTCGGAGCGGTTCGTCCTAACCAGTGCGCATTGGCTACAAGTGGGCGTGCCTTCAGATCAGGAAGTGGGCCGCGCTTTACCCAATCAAATGTAGTGGGCGGGATTCACGTGTCCATCCACCATGATCCACCCTCCCCCCCTCGAAACTAGCCGAAACTAATTTAACAATAGCGTCCTCGGAGCGGACAAAACCACGGAAAGATATTCACATTTTAAATTACTCTTTCATCATAGAAACAAGTGGGCTTATAACCAAAACCATCCATGTTCTCTGGGAGAAGTGGTGTTAGTGTTCCGTGTAGAAATATTGTTAGTGGGAATGAAAACATGGTCGCACCAACCGGAAGTGATGCGCTATAGGCAGACATGAAACCGGTGTTTCCCTGCGCTCTAGTCTAACATTATACTCCTGCCAGACTCCACAGAATATCAGAAAAGCAGAGGTCGCTGTTTTTCATTTTCTGTGGGGTCTGGCTACGCGAGACTACGTTCAAAGTCACTTAGAAATTGCCTTAAGGAGGAGTTGGAGTGTACCTGATACAGTGGCCGGTGAGTGTATGTTATATTATATATATATACACTATTTTAGAAGGAGGCAGACATGCTACATACATGTATGTATGTACTGTATGTTTGTGTTTGTGTTTGTGTTTGTGTGTGTGTGTGTGTGTGTGTAAAGTTTACACTATTGTGTTACTTCACTTGTGTGCATCTTCAATGTAAAGTACTTTTTGTTCAACATAGAAAGGGTATTGTTAACAAAATCTGCAATGAAGGCTGTACCCTCCGGTCATACGGTGTGCACTGCACTGTACTGTACATTTTGCACAGATAAATTGTTAAATGAACCAAAAGATTTGATAGGGTTCCGAATCCATAAGCACTTCAATAACATTAAAGACACACACAGGCACAACACCAGAGGGAGCTCCACTGATCTCGTTCAACCCAGATTCGGCACAAACAAATTCATTCTACTGCTATGCCACCAAAATGTGGAATGCCCTACCAACAGACAATCAAAAAGTGAGTGTCATTACCCTCCTTCAAAACCGCCATAAAAAAAGCACCTGTCTTCTAAGCTTAACACCAGAAATGTCCCCCCACCTGTTTACTGTATTGCTACTACTGTTGATGATGTCTTGAATATTAATGTATGTCTTTAAATGTCTTGATGAATTGAATACACAGGACCAAAATGTAAACAAGCCCTTAGGGCTTTTTGTGTTATCCTTTAAGCATCATTGTATAATCGATCGTACCACTGTACTATTCGGAAACTGTTAATAAAGTATTCAATCAATCAAGCAGATACTTTCTTCCAAGAGCCCAACCCTAATCACGATTTATCTGAAGTTCCATAATCATTTGTGTTGCTTCAGACCTTGTGGCTTTTTGTAAACAAATCCAATTAAAATGGGGACACCCTCTGCATCTCCAATGAAATTGTCATTTATTAAATTAAAAACACTAGCTAGCTAGCTAAACATTGTAGCGAACCGACTGGGTTACGCCGACGTTGGTGACCTACCCAATACTGTAAACCAAGAAGTTACTGTTGTGAGTCTTCACTGTGCACAAACTGAGAGGATGCAGTTACGTGGAAAATGGTAGGTAAATGATGTGGTGTGGTTATATTTAAAGTTCGGGAAACAGTAGCATCATATTGGAGAGTTTTGTGTTTTTTGACACCTACTTATCTAATCATCGGCTAAATTATGTGCAGCATTAATAATCTCACATGTTCTTAAAAAAAAACACCCGTCGTTATTTCCATTTCTATTGTGAATTACAAAAAAACAGCGACCTCTGGAGTAACGGACTTAAATAGGTCACCAGTATATGCGTAACAACGATGTAAGGTTCGCTAGCTAACGGCTAGTCGGCTATGGTGCGATAGCTATCGATGCAGAATTAAAAGAACATTCCATTGGAAGCTCCCCCGCCACCGACACCAGGCCACTTACCCTGCTATTAAAAAGATGACTCTCAGGGGGTCTCGGGCGATAGTGAACAGAAACAACGCAATGGCGGGGCCAAATGCAATGAAGGTACAGCCGAAAAACACAGAGGCTGTCATTTTGTTGGGAGCTGTGGGTCTGCAGCGCTACCAATGCGCTTTGTCTCTTTGTTTCCAAAAACAAACACGTTCCCTAGTCTAAGAAGCGCGGTGTCCAAGCTATGAAGTAAAACAATTACGTGTTGCTAATTTAGCGTGGTAGATGTCTCATTGTTCCTCATACATGATAATACAAATTCCGTTTTTTCCGTGAAACGCTTCCTTCCTGCTCCTTGCTCAGCATCAGATTTGAGAGAGACCACGTGACCAGAATAGATTGGGTGTGTTTATTATTCCATACCGGGTGGCGTAACCCTGTCACATGACCTCCCATCCATGGTGGAATGGTTCTCAAAGTGGGGTCCGGGGACTCCCAGGGGTCTTTGGGGGGGTCCCCCGCAAAAGTAGTTAATACAGCATCACAATAATTTGAACCACTTTATCCATTCAAAGATAGCAGATGTACAAGCTCATACAGAGCGTCACTTTGTGCCGCGTTGCGAGCTTGTACATCTGCTATTGAATTATTTAGAAAAACATTGAAAAAGTTGATCATTTTGATTATTATTTTTTTTACATACATCTTCTGTTTTGGGGGTCCCTGGCGCAGAACCTTTTCAGATGGGGGTCCACGGCCAAATATCAATTTGGGGGTCCTTGAGAACCTCAACAATGCTCTGATATACAGTAGAACTGATAATTTTCTAGTGGGTTGGTCATTCTTTAGATTTCCTGCCAGGGACAGTATACGAGTCAGGTAAAATACTTCAGCCGTCAATGCAGTTCCAACCTTACACTAACACAAGTTTTCATTTTCATATAATGGGTCTTCACTAACACACACACACACACACACACACACACACACACACACACACACACACACACACACACACACACACACACACACACACACACACACACACACACACAGGTGAAAACATCATCTCCATCTTTGGCCTAATCTCTCCTAGTTTCTAGGAAATGCTCAGTGGTACACAAGTGACATTTGCATGCTGACATACTTTCAAACTTCAAATAAAATGGCATTTAAAAAAAGCGTTTAGTCAAATGCTTCAATGGACGGAACGAGTCAGCTAACCATGGCTAGACTTGCTTTCCTAAGAGCAGTGCTGTATCTGCAAACAAATGTCTAGCTAAATAGAACAAAAGTGGAATACTTGCACCGATAGAAACAAAGGTGGAATGTACTTACCACAAAGAGAAATTGTTGCAAAACATAAGATTTTCAAATATCGATTGACTTGCACTTTCAGACTTATAAATCAGCCTGGCTTTTTTTTGCCAAATATCTAATTAAATCCTTTTACACCATAATGAATTACTATTGTAGTACACGTGGCATCCATCTGTAGTGTCATAGGCAGAAGGTTTGAGTTGTTATTGTTGTTGTGAATTCTACATAACGCCGGAAACTAGCTGTTCACAGAAGCTGAAATGTAAAGTATACATGATGTTTTGAACATTGCATGGTATATCAGTATCCTTTTTTATTTTTTTGTTTATTGGATTTTAACATTCATTGCACACATATCTCCAACATATAGCAGTGCATATCATTATCCATCTGTAATGTCAGCAACAGGTTTGAGTTATTGTTCTTGTGAACAGTCTGAACACAGTGCCATAGCTTTCAATTCTCACCAGCACAATAAAATAGGGGCACAGGTATATACGTTGCATCTACTGTATTGTCCTTTGTTTATTGGATTTTTACAGAAGCATTCATAGCACACATATCTCCAACATATAGCATTGCATATCATTATCCATCTGTAATATCATAGGCAGCAGGTTTGAGTTGTTATTGTTGTTGTGAACACAGTGCCATAGCTTTCAATTCTCACCAGCACAATAAAATAGGGGCACAGGTATATGTTACATCTACTGTATTGTCAGGGGTGACTACTCCCTTATGTCTAGTTTCTTCTCTCTCTCTCTCTCTCTCTCTCTCTCTCTCTCTCTCTCTCTCTCTCTCTCTCTCATATATCAGCCTTGTCTCATGCTGGTTTGCTGTCAAATATTATTTTGCTTAGCATGTTTCTCATCCAGTGAGTCGGGATACAAAGGTCTGAAGAATTTGACACAGACATAGACAGAGGGTAATTTTAAAGAGACTAATGTTACCACAAAACCATAAACAAGTAAACCAGAAATGTCTTTGGGGCTATTTGGAATTGGCATAGCCAAGTTCACGCATGCAACACTGAGAAAAGGGTGGGTGGAATTTCCTGGCACGTACATTTGTATTTGTATTTCCAAATAAAGCCCCCCTGGTGCCTCCTTTAACTTCTGTTTCCGGAATCAGTGGGGTCAAAGCAAAGGTCAAATAGTGCTGGCATCGTGTCTTTGGGGCTGTTATGAAATGGCGGGGAGGGGGGGTCTCACAGACTCAAAGTCCGAGGTCAAATAGTGCTGGCATCGTGTTTTGGGGGCTGTTAGGAGGTGGCATCGCCATTTTTACGAGTGTGCCACTCACTGAAACGTGGGGGTTGGGGATTTCTTGGCAGGTAAATCTGTATTGCTGAATAAAGTTCACCCAAAAAATTACTTATTTTCTATCAATTACACACCCCATGAAGCCTTGAATTCATGGAATTGTTTTTGTTTTTCTAGCATTCCTAACCCAATAATTTGATGACCGGCAGAAAGATGCTAATCAAAGTTGACCACTGCCGGTCATCAAATTATTGGCTTAGGAATGCAACAAAAACAAAGGAATATCCATGAAGTCTTAGGAAAAAATGCCATTTTTTTGGGGGGGGATGAACTATCCATTTAAGTTCTGTTTTCTGAATCAGTGGGTTCAAATAGTGCTGGCTAGGTGCTGGCTATTCTGCAATGTACATTTATATTGCAGAATAAATCCCCCTTCTTAAAGTTATAATGGTCATATAGTGCTGGCATGTGGCATCATGCCTTTGGGCCTGTTGGGAGTTGGCGTAGGGTCTGAGAAAGAGGGGGATCATTTCCTAGCAGGCGAATCTATATTGCAGAATAAAGCCCCCCTCCTTTAACTATTTTTTAATTTATTCGTATTTATTTAGAGTGACAGGGGTTAAATGGTACTCCCATCTTGTCTTTAGGGCTATTTTTTATGGCTGATTTGCCATGGTCAATGTAATACCTGGTCTGAGAAAGGGAGGGAGTATTTCCTCATGGCAGGCTAATTGTTGATGTCCCCCATATAATAATAATACCTTTGTAAGGTATTTATTATTTTTAGTATTAGTTGTTTCTCTCTACTCTATATGCATTCTCTTTTTCATGCTGTAGTGCTACAATTAATCCTGAAAGGTGAGTTTATAGTTATTGCTTTTTGATTTATTAATGGGTTTGTACAGGTTGTTTACTACTCTACAGAAAATATGACACAGATGACATAACAAAAAGAAACACATTAAATAAATAAATAAACATACATGATGGAAAACGAAAAATAAAGTATGATTGAAAGGTCTAAACATACAATTGTCAAATATATGCACAGTACTTGAGTAAATGTGGAAAGTAACTAAGTACAAGCTTCACTGACAGACAGTGGTGGAAAGTTTCCATCACTGTCTGTCTGTCTGTCAGTAAAGCTTGTAGATCCGTTATTTGGACCAAGCGACACCGTCGTACTACGGATCATAACACAAGGCTTCGGATCTAGTGGCGCTGCACTGCCGCCTAGCGGTCGGGATCCCAAACCCTTCATTTCCCTGAAGATGGCGGCGTGCAGACGTGCTCAGCTGCTGCTTCTGCTGTTGACGTCCCTGTCACTGTTCTGCGTTCTGTGCAGCGCCGAGGGGCCAAACAACGCATTAAACGATAACGTCGACGCGAACGACGACCCCGCCGCGGCGGATCCGCCGAGGCCGCCGCCGGCCGCGAGAGTAGCGGAACCTCCGCCTCCTCCTCCTCCTCCGGCCAGAGGGGGGGATGCCGTCGCCGCTGCCCCCGCGGCGCCCGCGGCCTCGCAGCCCCGAAGGGCGACCGGTGTCGGCTGGAAGCTGGCCGAGGAGGAGGCCTGCCGGGAGGACCTGGCTCGGCTCTGTCCGAAGCACACCTGGACCAACAACCTGGCCGTGCTGGAGTGTCTGCAGGACCGGACCGAGGTAAAGCTAAAGCAGGGAGGCGGTGGTGGGACTGGAGACAGTCAGTCAGTTCTTCTTCTTGCAGCCGATATATACCGGTTCATTCCTGCTCAGTGTTTTTATATCATGATCTAAAAGCCAGTGGGTCCCAATCCCTAAAGCAGGGGTCTTCAATAGGGGGTCCGGGACCCCTAGGGGGTCCTCAGAGTTACTACAAGGGGTCCGCCAAATCTTTGTGTGATATGATTTTTTTTTTACCTTAACCACTTGAACCCTAGCATCCCTTTTCTGAGGAGAACTTTAGCCAAAAAATAGCAGATCTACAAGCTCGCAACGCCTCGTGCTGTCAGGCGTTGTGAGATTGTAGATTGGCTATTTTTTGGCAAAGGGGTATAGGTGTAGAGGGAAAAAAGAGCAGACCAAGTAAACAAAAAATGTATAATCTGAAACACAATTGTATACAATATAGAGTAGGGGGTCTCTGCTTCATCTCTCTCTCAGCTAGGGGGTCCTTGGCCTGAAAACGTTGAAGACCCCTGATCTATTCTAAAGCCAGTGGGTCTCAATCCCAAAAGAGACATCAGATGTTTTTTTTTGCCCAGGGACCCAAGCTAGTGGAAATAGCAGATCTGCAAGCTCCGATCTACAAGCTTGTAGATCGGCTATTTTCACTACTTCTTAAACGTTTGTTTTCTAATGTATGGGATTTCTTAGATTTATTTTATTATTTATTAAAAAATATTTTAATTTGTCATTAATTCATGATTCCTTTTTGATTTTTGGGGGATTTTTTTAGGGAAAATATTTTTGAAATAATAATAATCAAATCAAAATGTAGGAAACAAAATATGAAGGAATATTTACTATGTGACCCATACAAATGTGTCTGCGACCCACAAATGGGTCCCGACGCACTGTTTGGGAAACTGATCTAAGCTACAGATGAGCCTAGTAGGCAAGCTGCTGTCACAACAGATCATGTGTAAATCCTGTCTGTCTGTCAGTCAGACAGACCTGTGTCTGGTAGTGTAGTGTCAGTCAGCTCCCCGGGCGGTCAGGACAGGACCAATGGTGGGAAAAAGTACTCATTTCTTCTTAAGTAAAAGTATCAATACCGCAATGTAGAAATTTCTCTGTTACAACTAAAAGTCTGGAATTCAAAATGTACTTGAGTAAAAGCACAAAAGTATTGGTATGAAAATGTACTTAAAGTACCAAAAATAGAAATTACTCATTATGCAGAATGTCCCATTTCATAAGTTTTCAAAGTACCGTAAATTGGAAATACTCCAGTAAAGTAAAAAATACCTCAACATTGTACTTAAGTACAGTACTTGAGTAAATGTACTTGGTTACTTTACACCACTGGACAGATTGATATTGTATGATTTCAATCCTGACGTTCGTGGTAACATTTAGCAGAGAAAAAAAAGACAGGTATTAGAAGTAGATTTCATCATCATGTCCTCCTGTCATATATTATGCACACAAATGATAATGCTTTTCAGGGACCTGCAGAGTCGGACACAAAAACATGTTAACATCCTCAGAGTCAGACAGTGCAAATGCTTATCTTAGAATCTACTTATGGAAAGTAGGGAGCAGACAGCGGGGAAGGGTACAAGGTCTCCTGCTGGGATCGAACTGGGGGCGCTGCATTTGAATACAGTAAAAAATAAAATGTAAATACAAATTTATGGACATGCTTTTCTGTAATAAAATTACCTCGCACTCCATAATATTGGTTAACATTGATTGCACTTTGTGATATTAGTGGCTAATCTGGCTATAGAGATTTGATCTACTACTGTTACAGGCAGCCCTAATTGCCAACAGACTATTCTCCTTTACTCAGACCAGTAGCCTATAAAATGCACAGCTTGTGGTCAATCAGGGAACAAAATTTACATTTTTCCACTAAATTCATTTCAAAATTCACCAGCCACCATATTTATTCAGTCAGACACCTGTCTAAGTGGCTAATACCAACCAACAAACAAACAGAATAGAGTATGGGATAATAGTATAGATTAGGACCTCCAACCTGATTTTTTTTGAGTAGATTCACTCAACCACAGCCGAAGTTCACTAGTATATTGGATCATTTCCTTATTGCCCTTTACAGACCATGCCATGAAGTTTGCTTTGCTGAGCAAACATCACATGGTCATCTCACACCGCAATGTGAGAGAACATTACTTTATAATAACTTCAGTGTTTCTGCCCTAAGTATTTTCTTGGGGGGGGGGGGGGGGGGGTGAGTGAGTGCCTATTGCTGTATGTGGTCAGGCTGCAGGGCGATGTATTTGTGTGTTTGGGGACCGCTAAGGTTTAAATACATTAGGGGCTGAGCTCAAGTTGATTTGGGCTGAGTCTGGAAGGGACATGTATAGCACTTTAAAGCAAAAAATTACAAAGTGCTGAACTGAACATATGATACATAATATCAACATATTTCATACTTCATTGCCTGCTTTCGTGGGAAGAACTTGACAGTTATGTTAAGTATGTAGACACACAATTTGCGAGGTCAGGGCACAGGATTTACTGCAGTGTATCTGGCCCCATGCCTTCATTGCTTTGCTCAAGGGCAGTTTAGCAACCTTGGTGGGCTTGCAATTATGTGCTATATCTACTACCTTGGGGCTTGGGGGTCACCAGCACACACAGAAGGAATGCTCCCTGCTGTCAAGCCTACAGGAAAACCAGCATTCGCTGGGTAGGCAGCAGTCAGCCTTTATTCTACGGCTGGCATACTGGAGAAGGAATGGTACTGCGACACGCAGCGCGTTTCTGCCAAACAACACTATGACTGTCTGTCTTTATCCTCTGAGAGCTCACATTTTGAAAATGTCCACCCTTCTTTTCTCTCTTCATCTCCGCCCCTCCTGTCAGTCTCTCTATGTCTGTCAGTCTAATTGCTAGCAGTGGGACTGTGTATGTGATTATGTGAGGCTGGCCAGTCTGCGACCTCGGAGACAAACAGCGATGTGTGCAGTTGGGAGACATTACAAGTACTGTCGATGACTGGCATTATGATTGACCCATTTTATCCAGTACAATTTTCCTCTCTCTCTGTCTGTCTTTAAGCCTAGTTTATTACTTTGTTGTATGAAGTATACTACAACGTTTCAACCTTCAGTTGAAAATTGTCTCTTTTCCTCTTGCAACAGTGGTACAGTGTAGTAGCCTATTACATTACTCCTCCCTCTCCCCGTATGTGTCTCTTCTCTATCAGTCTCCCTCTCTGTGTCTTTATCTCATCCTCTCTCTCTCTCTCTCTTCCTCTCTCTCTCTCTCTGTGATGGTGTCATTGGGAGCCGTCCCTGTGTTGTCCAAGACCTTCAGCTGTGCTGTCAGACTGCTGTGTTGTGATCACGGGCAGATGACAGGGCCTGATTTACTGTCTCCACTCTGTCCTCATCATCACGTTCTTTCCTCCTCCTGTCCAAATCCACAGTAAATTTCCGAGTGTTCGTTTATCTCTTGCGAGTGTAAAAAAAAAGGTCCTGGTTTCCACTGTGGTCAGCGACACGTCAGCTAATACGCCTCCCGTCATTTCACATTTAGGCTGATGCTTTGGTCATTACACATGACATTAAGTAAGCTGGTACTTAGGGAATCTTGCTGGAGTGCATGGCTGGGGCACATGATGGCCATGGGGTGTTGATTGGATCGTCGGTTGTTTTGTTATACTATACTGTTCTGTGTCAAGTGTCAACTTGATATTTCTATTTATGGAGCCGTGGGCCGCCTATCTATACATTTTCTCACAATTTCTTTAACCCTTTCAAAGAGTGGGCTAATTGTACGGTGCCATGTCCACATATACTGTCCTTCGTAATGGCATCCTCTCACACAATAATCACGTTGCCTGACAGACAGTGTGTGTGTGACACATTGTAAGGTTGTAGATCTGCTATTTTATCATTTAAGCATTACATTACATACAGTACTGTGTGTTTGTTTGCAGAATGGATAGGGAAGAAAGACTGAGTGTCAGAGAGATTGTTCCCTCTATGCTAGTGTGAATAAGGGCCTAAAGTAAAACCACACTGTGCAAAAGAGTGAATGTGGTGTGGTTATGTCTCCGTAGAGTGCTGTAAAACGACAACAACAACAACAACTTTAGAGTGCTGTAAAACAACATCAACAACAACAACTTTATCCCAAACAGCCTCAGAAAACACAAGGCTGATGTGGTTGTGTGGAGATGTCCTCACTGCTGGTAACCTCGCATCACTAGTCTTTCCACCTCGGAGGAAAGCCTGGTATTCGTTATTAATGGCCCGTGTGATCCGGTCTAGGCTACTGGGGGAAATAAAAAGCAATTTTATTTCCGGAAGTTGCGGGTTCAGGTTTTGCGGTGCCGCTTTGGTTTGGTTCCCCCTGTTTCTTTCCCCAATCCCTATTTAAATGGAATCGAATTTCCCCGTGGGATAACAAAGGTAGACAGACGCTAAATAGTCTCCGGAAAGTACACTCACATTTATATTTATTTTGTATTTTAGCTAAACTATGCCGCATCAAGGATTTTATAAGTTGGCCCTATTACAATTCCCTTGATCGCGGCCGGAGTTATTTTTGGGTGAGGTCTTTCCGGATTTGCGGGTTCCGGCCGCCTGATGACGCAGATGACGCGCCTGGTGACGTAGGGTTACTTCTGCTCCCGACCGGATCACAAACCCGAAAAACGTATTGATCCTAGGCTACACTGCTGGTGATGTGTAATTTACTCACTTGTCTCTATTTGTGTGCTCGCTGGAGCAGCAGCGAGCACACCATAGTTCTCCTCACTATTTATTGTGGGCTCGCTTCAGCACTCATGTCGTCACTATTTATTATATATTTATATTACTACCTTCCCCAATCTTTGGCACCTAACTACTCCTACATACTTTCACCTAGAAACACCATTAAAACTGTAAAGAAAATCCAGCTTACTGTGGACATGAACACGCTTGTTCATGTCACTTTGAAATGTTTTGTAGTTTTTGAAATATTCAACTTTAAACACCCAATAAAGTCTATGGGAAAGTCGATTGTTATTTCCTCTGAAATCCCTTTATTCTTTAACTTGTTTGCAGTCAGGTCACTTCAGCATGCTCTAACTTACAGACAGACTCCATGTAAACTTAAACAGGTAGAGCTGCCTTGTGACTTCCATTGCTGTGATCATCTTTTTGATACATTTTATACTTTTGAACTTGAAGCTATCCCTCTCACAGTCTTTTCAGCTGTTCCAATACACAGTTATGCTGTTTGTAGCGGCGAGAGAGAAAGAGACAGAAGGAATGACTCATTGTGTTCGTAAACTCACTGCTGTGCCCACAATTGTTACTACAGATATGTTTCTCACATCACCACCTTCTCACGGGTCCACTCTCAGCTTTAATCTTTGTTATACTACTGTTATGTGTCAAGTGTCAACTTGATATTTCAGTTTATGGGGCCGTGGCCACCTATCTATAAATCTTCTCACAATTTCTTTGACCCTTTCTAAAGAGTGGGCTAATTGTACAGTGAAAAGTCATGTCCACATACACTGTCCTTCGCAATGGCATCCCAGTAATCACGCAATAATCACGTTGCGTGACAGTTTGTGACACATTGTAAGCTTGTAGATCTGCTATTTTATGAATTAAGCGTTACATTACACATACAGTGTGTGTTTGTTTGCAGAATGGTTAGTGAAGACTGAGTGTCAGAGAGCTTGTTCCTCTCTATGCTGCTATGAATAAGGGCCTAAAAAGCATACATGGGCAACTGGCGGCCCGGGGGCCACATGCGGCCCCCACCTTCACTTAATGCGGCCCGCAGGTCTTCAGCTGTTACAATTCCAAACATGCAAACATGACCCGCTTTAATTTCATCAGTCTATATTAGTAGCTTAATGACTAGTATTAAAATTATAAAAAGTATTTTTTTTATGTCCAATGTATTTAAAGGTAGGGTAAGTGATTTGCTTTGGTTAAAATAAGTGTTAAATATCTCTATATTCTGATAGTACTCATTGCTATAGTGTGGTTGTTCAGTAACAGGAGTCTCCTTGTCTCTCCAGCTCTTTATTAAATAGAAAATGCATTTTCGTTTGTTTCATTTCCAATTTTATTCAACCAGGACAGAGAACTCAATCAGGATACAGATTAAACAAGTGAAATGGGAAGTGATGACACTAAGAAATGAGCAGACAAAATTGGAACTGGAACACTATACAAATTAAGCTTAAAAATGGGTGCTTTCTCCTGATTGGCTGAGATTTTGACACCTACCGGAAAATGTATTTTCTGTTTATTAAAGAGCTGGAGAGACAGGGAGACATCTGTTACTGAATAAAACACTATATAGCAACTCTATAGCAATGATTACTATCAGAATATAGTGTTTTAACCTTTTAACAAAATACTTTTTGTTTTAACCAAAAAAGATCACTTACCCTACCTTTAAGTTAACTCAAGTATAACTAAATGCATTTGAAATTGTATATAAATGTTACTTTTCAGGATTCGAGCTTGTAGATCAGCTATTTCTGCTACTTTTGTGTGACATACTAGAATGACGAATTTACGAAAAAAGTCAAAATATGGAGATTAGGATGTGTGGCCCCCAGGAGTGAGTGTAGAAATATTATGGCCCTCTCCATCATCAAAGTTGCCCACCCCTGGGCCCTGGCCCCTAAAGTAGAACCACACAGTGCAAAAAGAGTGAATGTGTTTGGTTATGTCTCCGTAGAGTGCTGTCAAATTTCTAGTTTGCTCTCGTCCTCCTTGACTCACATCATCCTCCTCCTACGCGCTCTGCCCCTTCCTCCACTGCTGACGCCATACATGACTGCTTCCCCTGGTGATCTCGGGCTCGAGCGGAGCTCTAATTACAGAAATAATTACTTTGCTCCACTTCAGTAACAGCTGTACTCCTCTGAAGAGAGGTAAATGGCTCTTATAAATCTCTCATCTCGTCTGTGCACACGGAACCCCTCTTCCCCCAGACGAGAGTAGATTTTAGCTTAACCCGTTAAGACCGGGAACGCATCTGTGTGTGTCATTTTTAAGGTTTCTTTGGGCTATTCAAAAATAGCAGATATACAAGCTCATAGCGCGGCACCGAGTGCCGCGCTATGAGCTTGTAGAGCTGCTATTCTTTTGAAAAATTGGGAAAATGTGTGCAAATCTTTGAATATATATATATATATATTTTTTTCAAAGCAACATTTGTAATAAATCTTTGCTTCTGTGGATTCTACAAATGTCTTCTAAATCCTAACGGTTCTTTTTTTTTATTTTTATGTTGCCATATTTATATCAGTGATTCTCAAACATTTTTCATGTGAAGGACCCCCAAAATGATATGTAATTGTCCGCGGACCACCCCATCTCAAAATGTTTTGTTCCTGGACCCCCAGAAGCAAAGATTTGAGTTAAAATGTATATATATATATTCAAAGATTTGCACAAATATTTCACGATTTTTCAAAAATAGCAGATCTACGCGCTATGAGCTTGTAGATCTGCTATTTTTGAATAGCCCAAAGAAATCTTAAAATGACACACAGATGCGTTCCCGGTCTTAATGGGTTAAAGCCTTACCACCAGAGTAGTGTTGGTAAGTTTCAGCTGTGGTTGCTGGTGGGTTTTAATTGTTCTGGAAACGCCAAAATAATTTAGGCTCCTGTGTATTCTGCTTTCAGCTTCTGCTTTCTTGCCTTGTGGCGAGGCCAACATATTTGATAGTTGTACTGGTGCTGGGATGATGTGGTGTTTGTCTTGTTGAGATGGAGAGATATTTTGACTCGCTCACATCATACATTGTAATATATTACTGGAATACACTTGCAGGGATATGTTTTTCTTATTGACTTTATGGCTGTGCCGGAGCTTGTTTGGCCGGATTACAACAAGGCAACGTCTAGGCTTTCAGTTTCGATGAGAAATGTAGTTTTGAAATTTAAATGCAGGGTTAGTGGCGAACAGTTTGACAGACAGTGAGCTAAAGTCTTGTCAGCAGCCTCACAGTACTCATCATGTGCTTAGAGTTTCCCAGTCTCCAGTCTCTACATGTTGAACGTGTAAGCTTTTTTACACTGGCTGAGAGAGAGCCCAGTGCCAACGCATGCCATTTGACCAGTCAGGTATTTCCCAATAGGTTGACTTTGACAGGGGCCATTTTCGAATTGCAGCCTCCTGAAGGTGTATCTGTAGGGCAGTTTTGAAAGTGAGTAGGGTTTTACACTCCTTTACTCCTTTTGGTAGGGCATTCCACATTTTTGTTGAATAGCATGAGAACGAGTTCATTCCCTTTGTTGAGACAAATCTGGGTTGAACATGATCCGTGGAGCTGCCTCTGGTGTTATGATCGTGGACTACGTTTGGGAAGTATTTTGACAAATACAGGGGGATCCCAATGTTGTGTCGAATCTTGTAGACCAGGCCCATAGCAAGTTGCTGTACTCTGTCCTCAACCCTGAGCCATCCAACCCTAGCAAAGTGAGCAGAGGTTAGATGGGTTGTGTGGTTGAGGCCAAGAAGTAGCCTTACTAGTTTGTTTTGGGATGTTTGGAGCTTTATTTTTAAGGCCTTGGTGGTGAAGGTACTAACCTGATGTTAGTAAAGCAGGACACATACAGTATTATGTGGGAAATGGTGTTGACGCTTGTCTTTTTTTTCAGCTGCAGGGAGGACGTTCATGTCGACTTAGCAAATGGTTTGTATTGTCTTCATGAAAGCTTGCAGGGGTTCGACAGCATAGACAAGACAGTAAATATACAGTGAACGTGCTCTTAAGGTTAGAAGGTTTTATGAAACAAGCGGTGCAGTCTCCCTTGCTGTGATTTGAATTTTGAAACGACACACCAGCAGAATAAAACATTCCTTATCAAAGACAAGTGAAGCATTTGGTCTCTCTCTCTCACACTCACACACACACTCACGCTCACACACACACACACACTCACACAACAGATGTAGGCGGCACACACAACAGTACAACACACACACGTATACACTGCGTTATCTCTCTTTTGCAGACTGTGTGCTCTCCAATACCAGGATGGATGGCTGCATGGTCCACTGGCTTTCAGTGTACTCCTGACACACACACACACACACACACACACACACACACACACACACACACACACACACACACACACACACACACACACACACACACACACACACACACACACACACACACACACCTTTTTCATGCAGATATGTACATATTGTAGATCATACCTGCCAACGTTAGATTGGCAGGTATTAAATTCATAGCTCACTAAAAAAAAGTACAAAACAGCTTAACCCATTGAGACCTGAAGCCAATTCTACATGTCTCCTAAATCTCAACAGTTTTCTGAAAAACGTATGTTTCTATATCAATGGTGCTCAATCTTTTTCATGTCAAGGACCCCCAAAATGATATGTATTTGGCCGCAGACCCCCATCAAAATATTTTGTTCCAGGGACCCCCCAGAAGCAAAGATTTGAGTTAAAAATGTTCGCTTTAAAAATATATATATTCAAAGATTTGCACACATTTTCACGATTTTTCAAAAATAGCAGATCTATGAGCTTGTATATGTGCTATTTTTGAATAGCCCAAAGTGTAAAATAATGCGTTTTTAGCTCAAATCTAAAAATGACACAGTTCCAGGTCTTAATGGGTTAAAATGTTAATGTATTAGAGGTTAGAAAGGGGATGGTCTCTCACACCAAGTGGACTGATGATGCATCCTGTTTCATCCACAGCATCAAGCTGAGGAGAGCAGGCTTAAGCAAGCAGTGACTAATGTCAGTGACGTCAGGCAGGGTTGTACATGGAAATCGGGGGGGGGAGATTAACTGGAGAAATTACCAATTGGGAGTACAGTGGGGAAAAGGGTGAGAAATAGGGAGACTCCTACGAGAATCAGGAGTGTTGGCACTTGCAGATACTCTGTACTGTATACATTGCATGCTAACACATGTTGTCTTTCTGACAACATAGATGTAGCACATGTTAATGTGTTGTTCAGTCAAAAAATGTGATTTGAAAAAGTACGTTTACTGGTTGCTAACAGACAATAATCATGACGCAAGCACAATTGTAAGAGGGTTCTCTTGTTATACATTGTCATTTGAGCATGGTTTCTAGAAAGAACCTCAGCATCTGCTGGCCATGTATGGTTTAGGATAGAATATAAAATAGGTACGATATGCAGATGTGTACAGAATTGGATATAGAATTGACCCTATATGCTCCATATCTACATTTTTCAGTTTATTTTAGTTCATTTTAAAAAAGATTTACTGTTTTGAATCTGACCCTTGCGATCTCTTACTGTATTTCTCTCTTTCTGGGGCAATGTAAACGTGGGTGTGTAGTGTGAATGGAGACACGTTGACAGGAGAGTTCCTGTTGGTTTATTCAGTGCTGGTTATTCAATGATTCATCAGCTTAAGCCTTAGGGGATGGGTGAACCTTTAAACTATAGCTGGCACAACCGTGAAGTACAGAAGGATCACGAGACTTGAGCCACGAGAGTCGCCCGTCCCGAACGTTTGCGAAGTCCGCTTCAGCCGACTCGGTGCCGTTCGCGAGTTACGTCCCGATGGGACAGAATCGTAAATCATGTTTTTGGGGTGTGAGTGTTCTTGTATTTGACACAACTGGCCAATCACAGCGCATCTTTTCCAGGACTTGGCACTACACTGCCGTAGACTCACTGTAATAACGCGTCTCAGCTACACGCCCCCCCGCACGCCGTTTCTACCCGTCTCCACTGTAGTGTCTTAACCCATTAACTTAAGACCTGAGGCCGATTAAAAAATGTTTTCTAAATCCTAACGCTTTAAAATAAAATATATATATTCAAAGATTTGCGCAAATTTTCACAATTTTACAAAAATAGCAGATCTACAAGCTCGTAGCGCGGCACTTGGTGCCGCGCTACGAGCTTGTAGATCTGCTATTTTTGAATAGCCTAAAGAAATCTAAAAAAAATCACACCCTGTGTGAAGGAAGCGGTGCCTTTGATGAGCCCCGTATTGATGTTGTCATCAATATTTGTTTATGGGACAGACACACACCCGGACAGACACACGGACACACAGACAAAGTCAGATATAGAGCGGTTGGCACCGCTAAAAATGACACAGATGCGTTCCCGGTCTTAATGGGTTAACATAGAAGAGATTTAGACATTTATTAATTTAGCATACACCGTTATCCAGGACGACATAAAAAGTGCAGGGTTGGGTAATCTTCTACACAGCCTTCCTACTGTCTATCTATCTTACACTGTCTCCCTGTCAGCTGTCTGTCTCTCCTACACTGTCTCCCTGTCAGCTGTCTGTCTCTCCTGCTAAACTGTCTCCCTCTCAGCCATCTGACTGTCTCTCCTTACACCACCTTCCTCTCAAATTTCTTCCTACTGTCTGTCTCTTCTATACTGTCTCTCCTAAAATGCCTCCTTCTCCGATTCTCTAACGGTCTCTCTCTTAGCCTGTCTATTTAGTCTCTAAGCTCTCCTATTGTCTGTCTCTCCTACACTGTCTTCAGTGGTGTAAAGTAACTAAGTAAATTTACTCAAGTACTGTACTTAAGTACAATGTTGAGGTATTTTTACTTTACTGGAAAATTTCCAATTTTCAGTTCTTTTACTTCTACTCCACTACATCTCAGAGGCAAATATTGTACTTTCACTCCACTACAATTATTTCAAAACTTTAGTTACTAGTACCCTTTGAAATCATTATCAATTATTATATTATAAAACATACATTAACCACTTTATCCCTATTTTATACCTAGGCTATTTGAAAATAGCAGATCTACAAGCTTACAACGCGTCGCTTCGCGACGCGTTGTAAGCTTGTAGATCTGCTATTTTCAAACATTTTAGTACTTTTACTTTTGGTACAATTAAGTACATTTTGATACCAATGCTTTTGTACTTTTACTCAAGTACATTTTCAATTACGGACTTTTACTTGTAACGTAAAGTATTTCTATATTGCAGTATTGATACTTTTACTTAAGTAAAATATCCGACTACTTTTTCCACCACTGACTGTCTTCTATGATGCATTATGGTCCAAGCCAAGGACCGTCCATGCAGTAGGGCGTGGTGGTGCTGGTCACTGGAGAATGTGCACTTGGCTAGTGGACAGAAGTCTGTTAAAGATATGTCAATGCGTGGGAGCTGGCAGACCAGTGTCTCTGTTGTCTCTCTGAGTGTTTTTGTCTTTGTCTTTCTGTCACTATCGCTCTTTCTTTCTTTCTTTTGGAAAATATGCTATTTGGACTACTCTCTAATCCCATCATTTACCTACTCCTGTGTTTAAAAATATTGCCAACATAAATAAGCAAATTACGGGGGAAAAAAAAGAAAAAAAAGCATCCAGCAAAAACAGTTTATATTTTATTTTATAAATATTGTATTATATGTTGTCTGTAGTGTTAGTCCTATCAACAGCTGAGTTAATAAACTAGACAATAAAAACATGTCTCCACCACTACCATTTTACTGTATATCTTTGGTGCTGGGGCTGCTCCATTTGTTTACGTTTGGATCACTGATTGGGCCTTTAATACTATCTATACAGAGTAATGTATTGATATAGTATTAGCCCATTAAGACCTGGAACGCATCTGTGTCACTTTTTCATTTGAGCTAAAAAGCATTATTTTACACTTTGGCCGCGCTATGAGCTTGTAGATCTGCTATTTTTGAAAAATCGTGAAAACGTGTGCAAATCTTTGAATATGTGTTGTTTAAAGCGAACATTTTTAACTAAAATCTTTGCTTCTGGGGGTCCTTTTGAACAAAGCATTTTGAGATGGGGGTCGGCGGCCAAATTCATATAATTTTGGGGGTCCTTGACATGAAAAGGTCCTTGACATGAAAAGGTTTGAAAAACGTATGTTTCTATATGTGATATATAGAAACATACGTTTTTTCAGAATACTGTTGGGATTTAGAAGACAACATGTAGAATGGGCTTCAGGTCTTAATGGATTAAGTGCCCACAAATTCAGTCTTAATAACATTGTGGCTTCCCTCTAAATCTCTGACATCATGCTGACTCTTGCCAAAATATGGAGAGACGGCAGGACAGTGGATATGAGATGATGTGATCTATGATGGGCAGCCATAACTGAATGGCGAGAGACCAGAGAGGCCGCCTGGAAAACAGACCGGTTTCCGGTTCGCCCCCCCCCGCCCCCCGGCCCTTGGTCTATGTGTTGAAGTGTCCCTGAGCAAGATACTTAAAACCTTAACTGCTCCCCAGGAGCTATATTAATGACACTTGCCCCACTGCCACTAATAGTTTGGATGGATTAAATGCAGAGGACAAATTTCACCTACAGTACTGTCAGTGGTGGAAACAGTACTGAAATGTTCTACTTAAGTAAAAGTATCAATACTGCAATGTAGAATTCAGAATTCAAAAGTAAAAGTACAAAAGTATTGGTATCAAAATGTTTGAAAATAGCCGATCTACAAGCTCACAGCTTGTAGATCGGCTATTTTCAATTAGCCACGGTATAAAATAGGGCAAAAGTGGTTAATGTATGTTTCATAATGTAATCATTTATATCTGCAAAGTAACTAGTAACTAAGGTGTTTAAATAATTGTAGTGGAGTAAAAGTACAATATTTGCCTCTGAGATGTATTGGAGTAAAAGTAAAATATTCCAGTAAAGTAAAAATACCTCAAAATTGTACTTAAGTACAGTACTTGAGTAAATGTATTTAGTTACTTTACACTGCCACCTACCACCTACCGCCTACTGCATGTGCGAATGTGCTGTGAAAAAACAAACACACCGCAAAAGGAGCACAGGGCTGGGGCTATGGAGACCATATTATTATCAGAGATTATTATTTCAAAATGTGAAATATATTTGGGGATTGACTTTCTTAGCCTACTGGCAACGTGCCTAAGAATTTGGCACTGGTGTTGTGGTTCGCAAGATTAACCACGGACAGACAAACAAAACATTTGGGGGATATACTACTGTAGTGTACCGTACATGGATGGATACTCTTCTAGACGGCTTACCGCCTCAGGTGCCACGCTATAAAAAAATAATAATGTTTTTTCATTGCATGGAGCTTGCTTTTTCTGCCTCTGGGGTTTTCTCATGCAGCTCACCGTCCTCTGTTCTAAACCACAGGCTCCAGCTAAGACACACATCACCACCACACCAGCCTGGAAGAGCTTTCCTTCTCTAAAAGATGGCTAATATTTATATATTCCTCCTTTTGTAAACATTCCAATCGTTACACCTTACATGTTCAAATAACACGGTATTAAATGACGCGCACACACACACACGTTTCGCTATCAATACAAGTTTCCATGCTTAATCAATAACAGTGAAAACCACTGGTGTGTATATATAGCACATTTAAAAACAACAGGAGTTGACCTACAGTGGTTTCCAATCGAGGATGACCAACAGCAACATGATAGCCATAATAATCAGATGAAACTCATTTAAAACTAATCACAGTAAAAACATAAAATAAAAGTTTAATTGAGTTAAACTCAAAGTAAAACACACTACAGTATCTAAAAGGTTTGCATCAGAAGTTTGTGTGAACAAATTAATACATGCTGTACAATTGTTTGACAACTATTTATGTGTGTCTCTCTGTCTGTCTTTTCTGCAGGATGCAGAGATCTCCAATGACTGCAACCATGTAAGTTCATCCCCTGAGTACCCCTTGCTACTTTTGATGACATTGTTATATTTGTTGTACATGTAATGACCTGGCCTGAATATGAGGTAGCTGTTAACCTAGAGTTCAGAGAAAGCGGCTTGACATTGAAATGTTGCTGGTTTGAAACCCCTCAACCAGCTTGGGACAAATCACACCGAAGCATGATCTGTTACAGCCTTTGACTCACCTGTCACTTCATTGCTCCGGTGGACCTGTTCACTGGCCAAGAGTGGTCAAGACACACACACACACACACACACACACACACACACACACACACACACACACACACACACACACACACACACACACACACACACACACACACACACACACACACACACACACACACACACACACACACACACACACACATACTGTCAAGGTTGAAAGACCTCGTTAATTTTGTATTGCAGTGCTTTGCTGCTCTACAGGTGGCAGTTAAAACCTCTCTCTCATGCTCAACACAAAAGCACTCACACTCGCACATACTCACACCAATGCCCACACAGTACAGGCGCACACCCTCACACCTTCTCTCATACACAGAAACATGCTACATACAGTACAATATTGACACACACACATCGGACACCCACGCATGCGCGCGCACACACACACACACACACACACACACACACACACGCTTACAGGGTTGAAGGATTTTATTGGTGGTTCATTTCAGTTCTACTGGGTGCCAGTTACAATCTCTGCAGTTGAGCCTTGCAGCACTGTTGTTGGTGCTCCCAATAAATTCACTGATTTTTTTTCCATAACTACATGAAGACAATGCAACATTTTGAGCGCCCTCACTGGCTTTTCATCAAGTACATAATGATGGAATTTGGGTACAGGTGTTGTCATTTTAGAAAATGAATAGCTTACACACAAGTGGTTCTCAAAGTACCTTGGTGGTGTTCTCCAAATGGACCTTTACTGGTCTGTAACTCTCAGAGTTATGGGAGTCCTTGAAATTATGTTTGAGAACCTGGCTTACACCCACAGTTGAATTCACAAGCGTACTTGACCAGCATTCAATTGGCAATGAGCACTGTTGGATTTCAAACTGTCCATTTCAGAGATCCCATTGGCTTTAGAGCTTTGCCGTCTAGCTGATCCTACCGCTAAAGTTTAATCTGATATCAATGGCAAACACATCAAAGCTGCCTGTTGGACTGCCTAACCTCCATTGTGACCGAAGCCCAGTTAATCTTTCGTCATATGACTTTCTTTGTTGATAGTTATTTGAAATGAAAACTTTCAGCGAGCGTTGTATGATGTGTAAATTTGGCTTTACTCCCTCTTTCTCCTCTCTTTGTCTTTCCCTAACTTTCTCTCGTTCTCTGTTCTTCCCCCCTCTCGTTCTCTCTGCCTCTGTCTATCACTTTTCTAAACCCCGCCTCCCCCTGTCTCTGTCTTTCCTCATCAGCTTCTATGGAACTACAAACTCAATCTGACCACAGATCCCAAGTTTGAGTCGGTGGCCATGGAGGTCTGCAAGAGCACCATCGCCGAGGTCAGTCTGCTGTACTCTCTCACACCAGGGTTGGGTGTTGAGCTCTGTGTGTAGAGCATGAGTCATCATGACAGACTGTGACTTTCCCGAGGGTTATTATTATGATTTACACTCTCCAACACTCTAAAATCTAAACCTGGTAGGGTTGGGCGATATAACTTTTAAAACGTAAAAAAATAAAACCTTTTCCTCTATTATGATTAATGAGCGATTATTTAAAAGATCCATCGTGAAAATAGCAACAAGCTTGTGACACGTTGAGAAAAAACCTTCTCGATTATTTCATTAACATACATGAGCAAGATTAAGTCGGTTATTGGTTCTAAACAGTGGTGTCGTGGAGGCCAGGACGGTGTTTGGCCAGTCATTCTTCCACGCGCAAGGTACGGTACAGTGCACGCTAGAACGTGCCCCCCCCCATAGATTCACAAGCCAAGTACCCAAATGGCTACTTTGCATAACAGGTTTATAATAATGAAAATGTTCCCTCAGTCAGATTCCTCACACCTCGCATCTAGGCTACACGGTAAGCAAGCAACACAGCATGTTGGCTTCAGTAGGGCTGCTGCCAGTAGCCTATCCTATCTGTACGCCTCAGCCACCGTCAAAGAAGAGAAAGATACTCGTTCAAAGCAAACTTTTAGTTTCAGCTCATGGCATTCCTTGAATTTGTATTAGTTTAAAAAGACTGAAACTAAGCTAAAAAACATTTCCTATACAAACATGTTTCCTAATTTGAGGTAAAATATAATTAAAATACCGTCCTGCCAGTAAAAAAATCACCACGACACCACTGGTTCTAAATATTGTTTAATTTGTTTTTCCGATATATATTTGCTTACACAGTTAGTGCCAGAGGTTTTTTAAAACGGGGTACATCTAATGCCAGCGTTCTCACCGTTTACGCTGAGCTGTTTAGAGCTGTAGACGGCTCCACGAGGACCCGGATGTAAACAAAGAGTGCGTGCGCGATCGTCGTGGGTGCCGTCTAAGTACTGGAACAAAAACATTTCTTAACGCGATCCGCCATTGCAGAGTGATCGCCCGTCGAAAATGGCTCGTTTTCACCACGGTAAAAAGATATGGAGATATGAAGCTTTTTCTCAAGATCCTATAATGGGAGTGGACGGGAGGTAGGTTTTTTGACAGGATTCACATCCGTCCATTCCATTTTACAGGGTCCGGATCATTCCAAAGTTGCATTAGAGTGCCCCACGCAGGGTTCCCAGATCTGCTTATTATAATTTCCCCGAAAGATTTTATTTGAAAATAGCCGATCTGTAAGCTCACAATGCGTCGCATCGCGACGCGTTGTGAGCTTGTAGATCTGCTATTTTCAAATAGCTGATGTATATGTTAAAGTGCACATGTGGCCCATTGTCGCTACTTTTGGGCTGGTTTTCCTAGACCTGGTTGCTTGTTTCTCTCACAGAATCTGGCAACACTGGTCCCACGTGGAAAGAAAAAAAAAAGGAAAAAATCTCCTCTCGTAGCTCTACGATTATAGCACTCAACTCATGTATTTGCAAAACCGTAGATCTCCGGTTTTGGCACTCAATGTGTTAATTGCCCCGGCCCTAAAACCTGTGTTTTGTTCCTCCGGCGTTGTCGTGTGTTCGATTCCCACACCACGGCAGACAAAGGAGTGTAACGAAGAGGAGCGCGGGCGAGGCTACCTGGTGTCTTGCCTGGTGGATCACCGCGGCAACATCAGCGAATACCAGTGCAACCAGTACATCACCAAGATGACCGGCATCATCTTCAGCGACTACCGCCTCATCTGTGGCTTCATGGACAAATGCAAAGAGGACATCAACAGACTGCACTGTGGCAGCATCAGCACGGGACAGAAGGTATGTGTGCATAGGCCTGTCACAATTATGACATCATCGTCTAATCGCAATTATTTTATATAATCGCAATTATTTTTGCATAATCGTCACAATCGTCATAATCAATTCTATATTAAAAAAAACAGATAATTTCAAAAAACGTCAAAAATAGTGGAAATAGCAGATCTATAAGCTCAAAACGCGTCGCCTTGCGACGCATTTTGAGCTTATAGATCTGCTATTTCCACTATTAATGTTTATTTTTAAGTATAAAGTAATTAAATATGTGTTAAATGTCATATCTGCCCTGTGCAACTTTTGTTTACGAAAGCTAAAAGCCAAACAGAAATTTATTTTTTATTCATAATGTACCATTAATTTTCAACGACAGAAACTCAATTAAATCGTTAATCGCGATAATTAATTGCCAACTTAAATTTGTAATCGTGACAGCCCTGTGTGTGGATGTCATTTATTGATGAGCGCTTTTTGTGACCACATTTTTTATTAGATGTTTCGAACGGTAGAGACAAAGCATTGCATTTATACAGTATCTTAGCAGAGAAGAACAATATACAGCAGCGTGTCGGAAATCCCCCCGCCCCAAAAAGGCATTACAGTATACACACTGAATCAAAATAGGTTACAATGCACATCAATATATACACATACAATTACATGTGACCTGAACGCACAATCTATCTGTGCGCACAACTGTGTTAAAATTGCCTTGTGGGTGGACGCATGCGTGCGTGTCACAAACATAACGTGCCCATATGTGGAGGTTTTCTCCATGGAAACACAACATAAGCGCCCTGAAAATCTCCATGGAAACGTAACATCCCCATACACTATATAGAATGGAATCAACGTTATTGTCACATTACTATCTAGAGGTGTGAAGTGGGAGAAATTCGTTTTTGTGCGAGCTCCATCTTTTGTTTTGTCTTCAGACAGAGGAAAGAAGAGGGGTGTGGGGGAGTAACACTAAAGAAAAACATGCCCAGGCGAGGCAAAAAAAGGATCTCTACAATGGAGACTATTCTGGTGTGCGGACAGTTGTACATACAGTACATGCTCTGATATTGCTCTGTAACATCACAAGCTCACAGAGGTTACTATAGACTATAAGGAAATTGTTCTGGCACACAAAGTGATGGGCAGAGTGCAAAGTCAGTTGGATCACCAAAAAATATAGTTAAATCTGAAAATCGCCATTTATAGAGTACCATGATGTCATCAATATGATGTCATAGTACTGACATCATAGACTGTCCTGGACTCCATATTTGTGCATGCCTCTCACGGAACTCCATATATGAGCATAATAGGGACAGATGCAGAAATCTCCATGTATGGGCATAAAAGGGGGACAGACAAACAGACGGGTACAACGGGTATGGTATAACCGTTTAGGGCATACATTCCAAGCTTGCATTGTTCCCGAGTAGGCGGTGCCCGAAGGGCAGTTACATTTCCATAATTCTGCTGCTTACAGTGATAATGTCTTTATCCCTTTTGTTAAAAAAAGGCATCCATATGTGTTGTTATTAAGTCGTCATGGTTACCCAATACGTCTGAGTGATACCAGGTTACTTATATGGTTGGGCCAATACATGCTCCTTCCGACGTCGGAAAATCTTCCGGTTCGGACAGGCTTTCCGAACCATAGTTGGGAGAGTCAGGACGTCTGGAGGTGCACAAGGTCTGAGAAAAAGTTCTGAGATCGTCGTGAATTTGTAGTTATATTACCTCCCTTTCTAAAGTAGCATGTACCCGGGCTTTAGAGCCCAGTCTGGCATCATGGACCCCGTATTTGGGCACGTCTGACTTAGAATTCCATATTTGGGCATGGCCCTCATCATGACACCAAGAGCTCCACTCCCAAAGTTTATAAGCCACCTCAGTGCTAGTGATAGAGCAGACCCATCGACTGACTTCTCTGTATTGATATGCAGTAGTAGACCTCAGTGAATTCACCCCAGGAATCTCCAAGGCGCTCCATTCAAGACCCTGAACACGTATTGTACGGCTTGCTTCCTTTCTTTGGCTCATGCCCGTCAGGCTACCTGCTTGTTGCCTGTCAGGAATAACGCCTCAAGAAGAAGAGCTACAACTTAAAAGAATTTGTCAACATAATATTGGCACCATGCCCATGTACCAGGTAATGCCTGTCTGTGGTGAAACAAAGGTAGATTTTCTCGATAATGATATCATGTACAAGTTACCAAATATCCACCAAGACCTGGCTATTACAATGCCGGATACTCGTCAAGATGAGATCATGCCGGAGCTGAAGGTGGCCGCGGAGGGACTGGTCAAAACTGTCACCAGCCCCGATGCCGACCAGGACCTGGTGGTTAGCGACCGCCTCTCCGCCACTCACAGCCCTGGGTCCTCCACCACAACCACCCCCTTCAGCGGCGCGGCCGCAGACCTCGATACGCTACTGGGAAAGGACCCGGGCGCTCTCCCAGACGTTGTCATAAACGCCAACCCGTCGCAGTCACCACCCTGTGAAATACAGATTGATTTCCTTGATAATGATATCATGTACAAGTTACCAAATATCACCCAAGACCCCATTAAAATGCTGGAGACTCGTCAGGATCAGATCATGCCGAAGCTGTACGAGCTGAAGGTGGCCGCGGAGGGACTGGTCAAGACTGTGACCAGCCCCGATGCCGACCAGGACCTGACGGTTAGCGATAGCCTCTCCGCCACACACAGCCTCGGGTCCCCCACCACAAACACCCCCTGCAGCGGCACCACCACAGACCTCGATACGCTATTGGGCAAGGACCCGGGCGCTCTCAGTGACAATGTCGTAAACGCCAACCCGTCGCAGCTACCACCCTGTGAAATACAGGTTGATTTCCTTGATAATGCTATCACGTACAAGTTACCAAATATCACCCAAGACCCCATTAAAATGCTGGAGACTCGTCAGGATCAGATCATGCAGACACTGTACGAGCTGAAGGTGGCCGCGGAGGGACTGGTCAAGACTGTGACCAGCCCCGATGCCGACCAGGACCTGGCGGTTAGCGACCGCCTCTCCGCCACTCACAGCCCCGGGTCCTCCACCACGTCCACCCCCTTCAGAGGCACCACCGAAGACCTCGATACGCTACTGGGCAAGGACCTGGGCGCTCTCCGCGACATTGTCATAAACGCCAACCCGGCGCAGCCCCTACCCTTGACCCTGCTGGTCCTCCACACACTGCTTAGCCAGCGCTACCGGGTGTTGTCCACTGTTTACGTCCACTCCTCTGTGTCCGGCGTCTCCCCAAACCTGCTCTCCTGCCTCGGCCCGCGTCACTGTGACAGCCACGACCGCCAGCGCTTCCAGGTAGGGTTCACCCTCATATGGAAAGACGTCCCCAAGCTGCAGATGAAGTTCTGCCTCCAGAAAATGTGCCCCATCACGGGTGAGGCTAATGCGGCACGCTTCTTGTTCCAGCTGCTGGCAGAGAACCCCAGCGACCCAGCCCTCGCCACGCTGGTGGACAGCTGGGTGGACAAGGCGTTCTTCGAGCTGGCCGAGGGCAGCGGCGAGCAGCGGGCCGCTGTGCTCCGCGCCCTTAACGCCGCCCTGGGCCGTAGCGCTTGGGTGGCAGGATCGGAGTTTACCTTGGCAGACATCGCCTGCTACTGCTGTGTGCTGCGGTGTGGACTGGCCTCCTCCGCGGCTAACGTCCAACGCTGGCTCAAGGCCTGTGACGATCTGGGTCTCTTCCACCAGGCTTCTGCTGCGGTGACCAATGTGTCCCACTGTCAAGACCAGACTCCTGCCTCAGATCGCTGTCATTGACCGAGCTCTGCGGTACAGAGAAAGAAAGACGGCATTAGAATATCCAAATACATCTGCCGTGTTTGTCAGTTTAGTGATGCATTAACAACCCGGCATTCCCATTTTGGGTACAAGCAAATGTTTTCAACAGATTTTGGCAATTATTTAAAGATTTTGAACATTTTTCAAAAATAGAGCCCGGACTGTTGCCGTAACCATCTGGGCCCCTAGGCTGGTAATTCAGCTTGACAGCGTGTCGCGGGTTCGACTCCCAATCCTGACAACCTTTTCTGCGTATCATCCCCCCCATCTCTCTCCCCATTTCCTGTCTGCCGAAAAATATCTTAAAACAAAATAAAAAAGAGACTCATTGTCTATTGGCTATTTTCGCTATTAGTCCTATGGCAAAGTATATACTGTAGGTGCTTAAGTGGTTTAAATAAGGAGGGAAGCATTAAATGTTGTGAAAGCAATATGATGAATGGTTAAAATACAGTAATGTCATGTGTTGCCACCCTGCTGCTCTCCTGTAAGAAAGGGGATCCTAGGCAAAGTAATTATTCATGAATTAACTGTTATAATACAAATGCTGTTTAATAACCTGTGTACACATACTGTTCATCTCCAACCCACCTTGTGCCCAAGACCCCAAGTAGAAGTTACAGGTGTGATATGTGCAGTATGGACAAAAGTCATATTTTGTAGCAGTTTCTTTCCTAAATCATTAGAATGTTTAGGCGTTAAATACTTGACCTTGTGGTGCGCAATGGTAGAAGATGGAATAGATTTTGTCTTCACTCCTTTTGCGTGGGCAATAGAAGCTTCTAATCTTAGGACCTCCCTAGAAGCACAACCTCTAATAACTGAGCATATGAGCCAATTTCCAGCTCATTATAAATATTTTCTTTGCAGCTATTAAGCCAGCCAAAGAACTCTGAGATGACTCATCGTTCAGTAATAAAATGGAGCAAACAAGGTATATTTCTCGTGGTTATGTCAGAGAGAAATCATTTAGTCCATCGGTTGGTTGTATGATAGTGGGTACCACTACACAGTACAGTGAGAACGGGTACAACAGCTATTATAACTGTGTGGGACATACATTCCCAACTTACATCATCCCCAACTTAGGCTGGTGCCTAATTAATTGAATTTAATTTAAATCCTTTTTCACATTCATCTTGACTGAGGAACATAGAGGACCTTGAGTATTTATAATGTATCAATAAGCTAAGTGAGTAAATACCATATGTGTCCTCGTAAAATAGGGCTACCTGGAGGTGTGCTTAGTTCAGACCGGTGGGTCATTGCCTTTTAAATGAGAGTCTGATAGTGTGTTTCAGCCCAAGATTGCACTCGTTTGTTTTGGGCATTTTCATCACGTTATATACAAACAGACAGTCATTAGTTATATAATTATTATACACTCTGTGGCCACTTTTATAGGTATACTAGTTCATTAAAGCAAACAACCTACTCCTCCAAACAGAAACTGTGTCTCAATTCAGGGGTTGGACCCTCTGAAGTGCGGATTTGAAGGGCGATTGCATCACAGAGGTGCGCCAAGGGCTGTCCCATTTCGAGGAAGACCCCTCAAAAGCACCTAGGCCTGTCACACATATTACATAATTGTCTAATCGCAATTATTTTATATAATCGCAATTATTTTTGCATAATCGTTATAATCAATTCCATGTAAAAAAATGGCATATTTTCCAAAAATGAAAAACAAAAGCTAAAAGCCAAACAGAAATGTAATTTGTATTCATAATGTTCCGTTAATTTTCAACGACAGAAACACAATTAAATTGTTAATCGCAATTATTTGAGTGATAATGAATCGTCAACTTAAATTTGTAATCGTGACAGCCCTAAATGCACCCTTCGAATGCGCCCTCTTTTCTCCTCGTTTTGAAGCGTGCCTCTGATGGACACTTTACTTTTTGTCTTGTGTCTCCACTAGGACGTCCATTCTCAGGGGGAGGTGATCGCCTGCCTGGAGAAAGCGTTGGTGAAGGAGGCCGAGGAGAAGGAGGAGCACTCCATCACAGAAGACTGCAGGAGGTCTACGATGCGCGTGGCGGAGCTGTCCTCCGACGACTTCCACCTGGACAGACATCTGTACTTTGCTTGCAGGGACGACCGTGAGCGCTTCTGTGAGAACGTACGACACGACGGCCACCTCTGACCTCTTTAGCTCTATCTCTCTCTCACACACACACACACACACACACGAGCCCGCACGCACACACACACACACACACACACACACACACACACACACACACACACACACACGCTTTTCTTTCTCTGACTTTCATTCCTTCTCTCTCTCTCTCATGTTTAACAACTTAACGTACTTTGATGACCGGAGTCGCCTAGGGGTGCATACTTGGTCCACTCCTTTTTTCTCTGTACATCAAATCTCTCCACGGTCATTTTTTTTGTAGTTCAGCTATTTCGGCCATATGTTGATATGAATCAATGTTGAATTAGTCTAATTTGAAACTTCTTAAGATATGAACGAATCACCTCTGTCTCAATCTCTGTCTGTCTCTATCTGTTGTCACCTATCTCTGATAGTGTGTGTGTGTGTGTGTGTCATTGTTACTTACCTAGTTATTTCCTCTTGTGTGTCATTGTTCACCCTGTTACTTACTTAGTTATTTCCTCTTGTGTGTCGTTGTTCACCCTGTTACTTACCTAGTTATTTCCTCTTGTGTGTCATTGTTCACCCTGTTACTTACCTAGTTATTTCCTCTTGTGTGTCATTGTTCACCCTGTTACTTACTTAGTTATTTCCTCTTGTGTGTCGTTGTTCACCCTGTTACTTACCTAGTTATTTCCTCTTGTGTGTCATTGTTCACCCTGTTACTTACTTAGTTATTTCCTCTTGTGTGTCGTTGTTCACCCTGTTACTTACCTAGTTATTTCCTCTTGTGTGTCGTTGTTCACCCTGTTACTTACCTAGTTATTTCCTCTTGTGTGTCATTGTTCACCCTGTTACTTACCTAGTTATTTCCTCTTGTGTGTCGTTGTTCACCCTGTTACTTACTTACTTCCTCTTGTGTGTCATCAGACCCTGGCTGGTGAAGGGAAGGTGTACAAGTGTCTGTTCAACCACAAGTTTGAAGAGGCCATGTCAGAGAAGGTACAGTATGACCTGGCACATTGTCATTGGTCCTGAAAATGCAACTGATCCAGTTCATCTAGATTATCGTTATACTGAATTCTTTACTCATAATGGTGATGATATTGTGTGTGTGTGTGTGTGTGTGCGTGTGCATGACAGTGTCGAGATGCATTGACCACTCGTCAGAAGCTGATAGCTCAGGACTACAAGGTGAGCTATTCTCTGGCCAAGGCGTGCAAGTCAGACCTGAGGCGCTATCGTTGTAATCTTGACACCAGCCTGCCCAGAGCCCGAGAGGCACGTCTCTCCTACCTGCTGCTCTGCCTGGAGTCCGCCGTGCACAGAGGTGGGTGGATGCATGTGGAATATACAGTAGGGGTGCAACAGTTAATCGAACGTAGTGTTTTTTTAATTCATTTTTTTGGGGGGCTTTTCTGCCTTTTATTTATAAGACATGCAAACTTGTAGCTTTTCAGCTACAATAGCCATTTTGAATCCAAATAGGGCAATTGTGTGACACCTGACCCGAAAATGACATGAAAAAACATGTTGTCACCTTTTTCACCTTTGGAGCTGTTTGCATGCCTGATTCATAGTGGAGATGGACAGGAAACGGAGAGAGAAAGATGGGGAGAGACGTGCAGTAAAGATCGTCGGGAACGGAACCCGCGATGCACTGTCAGGCTACTTTAGAGCCTAGGTGGCCGGACCGCTAAGCCACGGTCCAGGCCCGAACTAATTGATTTAATCGACATTTGATTTTAATAAAATTACATATGTTAAAAAATAGCCGATCGACAAACTCACAATGCAAGCTTGTGAGCTTGCCATGGGTCATGGCAGCCATGAATGAATACTTTTCCCTGTGTGTGTGTGTGTGTGTGTGTGTGTGTGGGGGTGTCCAGGTCGTGCTGTGACCGGGGAGTGTCAGGGGGAGATGTTGGACTACAGAAGGATGCTGATGGAGGATTTCTCTCTGAGTCCAGAGATCGTGCTCCATTGCCGCACAGAGATCGAGGCCCATTGCTCCGGACTGCACCGCAAGGGACGCACCCTCCACTGTCTGATGAGACTGGGCCGAGGGGAGAAGGGCAGCACCATGGACGCTCCCTGTCAGAACGCGGTGAGGACAGGGTTTTCAGACTTCCATCCATCTGTTTTTATACGACTTGTCATTTGAAGTATAAAGGCTGAGTGGAAAGAGCAGAAATAAAAAATATTTTGCTCAACATTTCTGTTAAAAAAACAATGGACATAATTCTTTGACAAAGACCTCTGTTTGCATCTTTCAACTTCACAATCAACAGTGATGTAGTATACCTGTTGGGGGCTGTTAGGAAAGCAAAGTTAGTATAGATGCATAGATACATGATACATGAGAACACAAACATGGCTGTTTGTGTTTGGCCAGCGCTCTTTTGATCATGTCATTTTCTTATCTTTTGAAGTAGTCACAGAATATTTATCTCCAGTATGATCGATCCCCTGATGGTTGCTAATCACAGCGGGTTTCACTGTGCTTCAGAGAAAAAACAATATGTCATCGCGACCACCCCGTTCGCTTTTATACGCCTTTGAAAATAACATGTCTCGGCCAAAAATACATAGTAAAACCCGACCCGAGTTGAAAAACAAGAGTTGAGATACAGCCTTTTTAAGTAATAAGTTAACCAAGAAGTGAATGGAGCAGCAAATCTCCAGATCACGATATCTTGGGTTCTGAACGTTTTAACCCCCCCCCCAAAAAAAAGAATAAGTCGTCATAAGTCGTTCTTGGCAGTGAGAGAGTTAACAGCAAATGTATAACTTGATTTATATAACACTTTTCAAAACCAATATCATAACGCACTTGACATAATAATTAAAATGTATGACAAATTATACACTCTAGTAAATAGAATAAAATAAGACGACATGAATACATTTATTTTTTTAAAGCAATTGTGTATATATATACAATACCAATAGGTGAGTCTTAATAATTTCTTTATATGCCACACTTTTAGTGTAATATAAATAATAGTAAGGGACAACACATTATACCGGCTAGCGTAAAGTCTAATCTATGCAACGCATCAGGGACACAACTAACTGCAATAAGACAGTATTTCTACACACAAGTGACAGGTTGTGGTCTTGGGTCTCCCTGCAGCTCCAATCTCTGATCCAAGCTGCGGACCCCGGGGCCGACTACAGGATCGACCGGGCCCTCAACGAGGCCTGTGAGTCTGTCATCCAGACAGCGTGTAAACACATCCGCAATGGAGACCCCATGTGAGCACACACACACACACACACACACACACACACACACACACACAGACCTGTATAAAAGCATGCATACCCTGGTACGAGCACAGGCTAATGGCGTTAGTGTGTGTGTGTGTGTGTGTGTGTAGGATCCTGTCTTGTCTAATGGAACACCTGTACACAGAGAAGATGGTGGAGGATTGTGAACACAGACTGCTGGAGCTGCAGTACTTCATCTCCAGAGACTGGAAGTAAGTGTACTCATTTATTTTTTTCTGCTTGAAAATGTATATTTTAATGACAATATAGAACTAATGTAAGCTAATTTTATTCCACTGATATAGGTACATGTTTGTGATTTGTATGTATTTATATTATATTAAAATTCATATATTTGCGGTTGTAATCCTCTGTCAGGCTGGATCCTGTCTTGTATAAGAAATGTCAGGGTGATGCAGCGCGGCTCTGTCACACACACGGCTGGAATGAGAGCAGTGAACTGATGCCGCCTGGTGCTGTCTTCTCCTGTCTGTACCGACACGCCTACCGCACTGAGGAACAAGGCCGCAGGGTACGCACTGTGTGTGTGTGTGTGTTTGTGCGTGCGTTTTTGTGTGCGTGCGTGCATGTATGTAGCTGGCCACGAGGGCTTGACCACCAAACACACACTCCATACGGTACATAAGTTGTACCTCCAAGTCCAGTGAAAGGGAGACAGGCAATAGGAAAGTTGAGAGCGAGACAGTGTAGGAGAGAAAGACAATAGGAAAGAAAGCTGAGAGCGAGACAGTGTAGGAGAGACGGACAGTAGGAAATGCAAGACTAATACGACATCAAGGTAAAGTTTCACTTTAGTCCACCATCAGCAAACTCCTCAAGCCCATGGACACCACCAGCAAATGTGAAACATTCCTATCATTTCTTTGAGTCAAAGATCGACTCCGTACACACTGAACTGGCCACCTCCTCCTCCACACCTGATTCTGAACCAGCCTCCCCTCTATTCCCCAGCCACCCACTCACTTCCTTAACTGAAATTACAGCAACCGACCTATCCTCCATAACCTCTGGCATGAAAACCTCCACCTGCATCCTTGACCCAATCCCCTCCACCGGGGTGCATTTCTCCTTTCCGACATGTCGCCTTTCCGACGTTGACGAACCCTATACCTAACCCTAACCGCACGCGGAAGCCACTAGTCGGAGTGGTGAGATGTCGGAATGGAGAGTGAACACCCCTCCACCTTTAGTTATTACCCGTCTCCCCGTACTCTCTCCACTTATCACCAATATTATAAACTCCTCCCTGTCCACTGGCCATGTTCCCCCTGCTCTCAAGGTTGCTGCCATCACCCCAATTTAGAGAAAAACCTGGAGTTGATCCCGACTCCTCCACCTTTTACCGGCCCATCTATAACCTCCCCTTCCTCTCCAAAATCCTTGAACGAACTGTTGCATCCCTGCTCAAATCTCACATGGACTCCAATAACCTTAATGAATCATTTCAATCCGGTTTCCGCTCATCACACAGTACCGAAACTGCTCATAAAGGTCACCAACGACATTCTCCTGTCTGCAGACTCCATTAACCACTCTATCCTGTATCCTCATCACCCGCCTTCAGACCTCCCTTGGTTTAACTGGCACTGCCCTTTACTGGATAACATCTTACCTATCCGATCGACAACAATTCAACTCCAACAATAACTGCAACTCCTCCACTGCCCCCAGTTACCCACGGAGTACCCAAGGCTCAGTTCTTGAAACATAGAAGACTGAACTTGAGCGAAAGAAGACCATGCAATTAACAAATGAGCATTTTAGATAGCTGACCCTAACCTTACAGGCACGCAAACAGCCCCGGGGGTGACAATGTGCTTCACCCATCTCCACCCACCTCCTCCCACACCATGGACCATCTTGTATGAGGCTGCTGTCGTAGAGATCTTCATTCCCATCAGAGCTTATTTTTTCATGTCCTGTTTGCATATAGGAGTGGCAGGATGTGTACAGGACGCTACTGTCACCTCGCGTGATCTTTTATTCAAAATCATGCCAAGCTGTTTGTAGACTCCTCACCATCCAACCCCGCCTGTTTGTGGACGAACTCTGTAAACTACTTTGGTGTTGACTCTAGTTGTGTTGATTGGATCCTCTCCAATAGAAGACGGGTGAGGTTGAATGAGAGTGTGTCAGGTGAGCTCTGTTCATCTGCTGCTTCACCCTAGGGGCTGTCACGATTACTAATTTAAGTTTAAATTCTCACTCAAATAATTGCGATTAACGATTTCATTGTGTGTTTGGCCATTGAATATTGGAACGTATGAATACACATTTAAATTCTGTTTGTCTTTTAGGCTTCGTAATAAAATAATGGCACAGGGCAGATATGACAAGTAACTTAAATATACAAAGACATTGTTGACAATAATTTTGTACATGTAAAAATAGCAGAAATGGCTGATCTACAAGCTTACAACGCGTCACAAAGTGACGCGTTGTAAGCTTGTAGATCAGTTATTTCTGCTATTTTTAATATTTGAAAATGCGTGAACATTTTTCAACATGGCAACGATTATGACGATTATGCAATAATTGCGACAGGCCTACGTTCACCCCAGGGCTGAGTTCTGTAATTACTCATTTATATTATGACCGTCAGGGCCAGTTCGACAACCGATACATCCTGAAGATTGACAATTGACCATGACGATGAATCATTCATGTCCTCTCCCGCTGCCTCAGGTCGGGTGACGTCGACCTCCTTGAGGTCTCCAGGACCAAGTACCGTACCTGGGGGCGATAGGGCTTTTAGCTTTTATTGCCCCAACCCTGTGGAATGCATTCCCCAATACTCTCAAGAGAAGCCCCCCACCCTCCAAACCTTCAAAACCGCTCTCAATACCCACCTCTTCAATATGGCTTTCCTCAGCTAACTGTACCACACAATTCCACCGTTTTTATTGATTTGATTCCTTAGTCCTAGCCTTTTCTTTGTGTTTTTCCTATTAAAGTTGTAAAGTGTCTTTGGGTACTTAGAAAAGCACTATACAAATTTTAGATATTATTATTATTATTATTATTATTAAGAAGTATTTCACAAGGATGATTCCAAGGAGGTGTATTTCTGTCGTCGATAATGTTGCAAGAAGAATGAGACTGTTGCCTCATCAGTCACATAGTTTAGATTAACACACTCTCACTCTTTGTCTGACAGCCAAGTTCAGAAGACAATGTAAGTCTCCACCCAATCGCCCTCTTCGATGAAAAGTATTGATCATGGTGGCGGGTTGAGAAATTTCCCCATCTGGGATCGATTAATACAGCATGTAAAAGATACAATCCAGTTGAACGGCATACTGCCAGTTCATAAATAATTGAGTCCACTTCAGCTCTTATCTGGTTTTGATTGTAGCCTGTGTCCTGCCTGGTAGCCAATGAGGTACTAGGTACATGTAGAGGGACTTGCTGATTGGCCTCGGTGGTGTAATTACACTGTCTAATGGAATGACTCATGATAAACTGATTCTGTATGATTATTTAATCCCCAGCATTTGTGTGTGTGCTTGTGTCAGCATGCTTGTATGTCTGTCTGTGTGTGTGACTGCGTGTGCGTTTGTACGTGTGTTTTGCACTCACGAATTGTGTGTGTATGTGTGTGTGTGTGCAGTTATCTAGGGACTGTAAGGTGGAGGTACAGAGGGTTCTCCACCAGAGGGCGCTGGACGTCAAGTTAGACCCTGAACTCCAGAGACGCTGTATGACTGACCTGGGGAAATGGTGCAGTGACAAGACCGATACTGGACAGGTAATACTTAATATATACATACACTATTGCAACTACGAAAAGTCATCTAGTTTCAATTTTGCTAGCAACAACAGACAAACCAAGAAAACAAACGAGAATAAATAGAATGGGGTGAAAACTTCTCATTTCTGTCACACTCACACAGACAGTCTATAGGTGTGTATTTGCAGCACCCTCTGGTTGACAAAATGTGTGGACAAACTGTTGTGTATTTTACACAGACAGACTAGTTATAAGAACTAGACCATACCCGTGGGGGGATATGCGCACATGATTTGGCAACCCGGGAGCAAGCGAACAGAAAAAAACGCTAATAAACAGCTGACATTTGGGGAAAGCAAAAAACGGGCTCCGCTGTTCCGTGCACATGGTAATGGTGAATGGCTGTGTGCAAATTCAGATCAATTGCTCCAGCCACCGAGGAGAACCGGGCAGAACAGATTTTGGGCTCACCGCACAGAGCTTTGTCAAATTATAGGAGGATACTACGACCACCACCACTGCAGACACAACCAGTCATAATCCCACTCATACTGGTTTACTCATAGTGAAACTACTGTGTTGTTGCAGGAACTGGAGTGTCTTCAGGACCACTTGGAGGACCTGGTTCCCATGTGTAAAGAGGTGGTGGGAAACCTGACGGAGTTGGAGTCAGAGGTACAACCTGATTCCATTATTTGGGTTAAATCAGGGTTAAATTACCACCATGGATTTTTACTGTGTATTACTGTATGGTCCACCATACTGCACCAAAGGTTCAGTGTTGGATGTTGTGTGTGTTTGACAGGACATTCAGATAGAGGCTTTGCTGATGAGAGCCTGTGAGCCAGTTCTACAGGCCCACTGTCACGTGAGTATATATCCACCCTCACCTAGTTCAGACTAGAGCCTGTCCCGACCCATATATCAGTCTGGCCGATATATCGTTCATTATTTTACTTTTCTGACAACAACGGTATCGGCAATTATGCAGCCGGTGTGTCCCGATTTTGTAACCACTTTCAACTACGTCCCTAATTTGGGCATATCATTATAGGCAAAAAAGCTCACAACGCTGTTGCCATTGTGAGCTTGTAGATCAGCTATTTTTTAGTTATTTGTCTTTATTTTTATTGATTCTTTGCTTAGAAGTTAAAAAAAGTTTTAAATAGATTTTTACAAAATATTCCAAATATCAGTAATTGTTGTGTTTTTTACGTAGAATGCCTCCCGGCAGAGATTTTTGCTCTATTAATTGCACCTTAGTTCTTGTTATATCTCTCGATCCTACTCTGAAATCTTGACTGTCCTGCCTCAATCCCTATCCATCATGTGTGTATGTGGTGTGTTTTTATCTGTGTGTGTGTGTGTGTGTGTGCGTGTGCGTGTAGGATGCTGCTGATAACCAGATGGACACAGGTGAGCTGATGGAGTGTTTGGTTCAGAACAAACATCAGAGAGAGATGAACGACAAATGCTCTGTGGGAGTCACGCACTTTCAGCTGGTCAGTAAATAACAGCCTCTGTCTGTCTGTCTGTCTGTCTGTCTGTCTGTCTGTCTGTCTGTCTGTCTGTCCTCTGTCTGTGTCATTTTAAGATTTCTTTGGCTATTCAAAAATGGTGAAAATGTGTGCAAAGCTTTGAATATATATATCTTTTTTTTCATTTTAACTCAAATATTTGCTTCTGGGGGGGTCCCTGGAACAACACATTTTGAGATGGGGGTCCGCGGCCAAATACATGTCATTTTGAGGGTCCTTGACATGAAAAAATAACCACTGATATTATAGCAACATACGTTTTTTTCAAAAAACTGTTAGGATTTAGAAGACATTTGTAGAATCCCCAGAAGCAAATAATTGAGTTAAAAATGTTCGCTTTAAAAAATATGTACTGTATATTCAAAGATTTGCGCACATTTTCAAGATTGTTTAAAAAAAATAAAAAACACATCTACAAGCTCTGCCACACTATGAGTTTGTATATCTGCTATTTCTGAATAACCCATAGAAATCTAAAAATGACAGATGGGTTCCCGGTCTTAATGGGTTAAGCTAACACCATATCCTATGTGTGTGAGCCACCGTTATGAAGATATGAACTATACATGTTCTGTCTGTCTCTCTCTGAGGCCTGCTAATATGCCCAGAGAGACCAGTTGATGGTTTAATGCTTCATGGTTTCTGGATTAGGATAAGAACATTGATAGAGTTGATCTACTGTGACAGAATGTGTCTGTATCTCATCCTCTCCTCTCCTACAGATTCAGATGAAAGACTTCCGTTTCTCCTACAAGTTCAAGATGGCCTGTAAGGAGGATGTGCTCAAGTTGTGTCCCAACATCAAGAAGAAGTGAGTCCCTCAGGGTTTGACCTGTATGGGTTTTTGAACGTGGATGCTGATGTCTTTTCAGATTAACATGGCTTCCAGAAATGTATGTGAATATTTAACATGGTTGCCTAAAAAGGCCCAGGGCACTTGTTTGGTGAAAATGAAGGCTAATAAAGATGGTAGTTGTCTCACCATGTGTGGACACAGCATTTGGCTTCCTCTTTGGTCATGAGAGCGTTTGTTAAACAAAAACAGATGTGTCCCTCTTTGGGCTGCCTTTAGCTTATCATGGATTTTAGGAAAGGGAGGAGATAATACTATAACTACGTTTTGACATCATTCAGAACATATAATAAAAAAAACAATTTGGACGCTCCTGCGCTCCCCAGATATCCAGACTTTCTGAACTAGTTCGGAAAGCTGTCGGAAGGAGCATGTATTGACCTTAAATCTATGTTCATGGTGATGGTGTTAATGTACAATATGAATCTGGTGACTTTTATCTACATTCATGGTGATGGCGTTAATGTACAATATAAAAATAATTGTTGTGATTGGCTGAGATGCGTGGAGGGAACGTTTGTTTTTGTTCACGTGATGACCTATTCCGTCGGCTTGCCAACTCGGATGGCGAGAGCATTGACGCGTAAGGCCGACGGCTGCTCGCCGCAGGCATTTTCTCGCCTAGCAGCTTACTCAGGCATGCCTCTAGAACCAAAACGTGCCAGAGTTGCTGGTTTTGGAATAGTTACAATGTGATTCAAACAGAAACATCTGTCCCGCTTTCTCTGTCTGCATGTCTGTCTATCTCTCTTTCTGTCTGTCTCCGTCTCTCACTCTCTCTTTCTGTCTGTCTGTCTGTCTGTGTCTGTCTGTCTGTCTCTCTCTCTTTCTGTGTCTCTGACTGTCTCTCTCTCTTTCTGTGTCTCTGACTGTCTCTCAGGGTGGATGTGGTGATCTGTCTGAGCACCACAGTGAGAAATGACACGCTCCAGGACGTCAAGGAACAGCGCGTTTCCCTTAAATGCCGCAAACAGCTGCGTGTGGAGGAGCTAGAGATGGTAGGAACACTCATCCTCTCATCCATTGACTATGACTCACAGTGCACTTGACATTACAGCTGACCATTTTTAAAAGCATTCCATGGTTCACCTTGTAGGGACTTGAAACTTGCTTGAGATGGGCAATCCAACACATTAAATATCATTGCCTTGTTATTTTTTGTTGCTTATTGCATTTTAAGCGTGGATTATAACCAAATATAGTCCATGCAGAAATGTTTTACAAACAAAACACAAACGTCCATGACTTACTAACCACGCATTGACATTTAACCAGCACTCATTCAATTATTCTGTTAATTTCTGTAACTTTTAATAACTTTTAAGAAAATGTAAATGTATGGAAAATAAAGAATAATCCCATTAACAGAAAAATCTGTCTGATTAGGGGCGGCCATAGCTGAGTGGTTAGTGAGCCCGCCTAGGGAGCCAGAGGCCCTGGTTGCCCCAGGTTCGATTTCAGGCCAGGCCAGCATATGTGTCGATGAAATGAAATTTGTCCCTGAGCAAGACTCTTAACCCCTAATTGCTCACAGGTTCTCATTGGAAACAAGACCGCAAGGACTTTCATGAACGACCTGTTAAAAGGAATTATCCTTATCCTTATCCTTATTATGTGCGATATATGGCCAAAGCTACAGTATTTACAGCTGTATGATCAATTTCACAGACAAGTCTAAAGTCCAAAGTGCTGGCTCTACATAAAAGCCATGCGTTCTCTCAACAAAAATATTCATAATTTGAACTTGAAATTGCAAACAAATGTGTAAAAACTGTGTCCTCTCCTCTTCTCTCCTCAGTCTGAAGATATTCGCTTGGAGCCAGAGTTATACGACTCCTGTAAGACAGACATCAACCGCCTGTGTTCCAATGTGAATTTTGGTAATGCCCAGGTGAGTCTTGTGCAAATGCACTGACATTCAGCAACTGTTTTCAGCAAGGGAAATTTCCTTTTTTCAATGATAATTTCAGGATATCAAAACGAGAGAACGTTGTAGGCGTGGTCAGTCCTGGGGGTGGTGTGAGGTGAAGGGGAGGGAGGAGTGTAGTGTGGAATAGTTATAACAGTACTTGACAGCCCAGAAAGACGGATGAATAATTGTGATATCAAAGTTTTTCACCAGCAGTTAAATGCTGGTTAATGGTAAAATGTATAAATCCTTTGCAAACAAGATGTCAGAGATGAACGTCCGCTGTCTCAGTAATTCTCTCCCCTGTCTGTTGAGCTGTCCTCCCGGCTACACACAGCTGCTGGTTAATAACCCTGCTGATTTACAACGCTGTTACTGCTGCTCTGCCTGGATTCTCTTCTCTTTCCAAACACAACATGTCATAAATGATCTTTTGTGATGAGAGAGATTAGAGAATAGAGCATCAGAAGAAATGCAAGTGAATCAGCTCGTCAGACCCTGGAAGAACAGGAAAAAAAAGCAGATTTAGCTACAAAGGATTGCAGCAAACCTATGCAGAAAACTAGAAACAGCTGTATATCTGTTAACCTCTAAAACAAATGGTTTTAGCGGTTTCATGCCCCTTGAAGTGTTAACAGGTGTACAGTTGTGTTGAAGTGATTATTCTAATAATAATGTTACATGGTTTGGTCAATAGTGACTTTGTGTTCTCTATTCCGTAATGTTTTTACACCTTAAAACATTTCTCTCTCTCTCTCAGATGATAGAGTGTTTGAAGGAGAATAAGAAGCAGTTATCTCAGCGTTGTCATCAGAGGATTTTCAGACTGCAGGAGGTGGAGATGAGCGATCCAGAACTGGACTACCAGCTCATGAGAGTCTGCAAGCAGATGATCAAGGTGTGTTATTGCACAGTAAAATGCAGACAAGGGAAGGAACCGAGACAGGATTTAGAAATAACATTACATTTTCAGTTCAATTCAAAGTGCTTTATTCATCTGAGACAACACCTAGTCAAAGCAGGTACATAACATGACATTCATTTGGACATGGAAACTAATATTACACTGTTTCTCTTTCTTTGATGTCCACTTACCTGCGTATCTGTTTGTCTTTCTATCCATTGGTCCATCGGTGTGCATGTTTTTTGTGTGTGTGTGTGTGTGTGTGTGTGTGTGTGTGCGTGTGCGTGTGTGTAGAGGTTCTGTACGGATGCAGATGCAAGGAACGTCCTTCAGTGTCTCAAACAGAATAAGAACAGTGAGCTGATGGACCCCAAGTGTAAACAAATGATCACCAAGAGACAGATCACACAGAACACAGGTAAACACACACACAGACAGACAGACACACGCACGCACTAGAGATACAGTCACCAATACCAATCATAACTCTGTGTGTGTGTGTGTGTGTGTGTATCAGACTACAGGTTGAATCCGGTGCTGAGGAAGGCGTGTCGGGCAGACATCCCTAAGTTCTGTCAGAGCATCCTGAACAAAGCCAGTGATGATTCCGAACTAGAGGGACAAGTTATCTCCTGTCTTAAACTCAAATATGCTGACCAGGTCTGTTAACTCTGATGCTGCGTTCACACTGGCAGCATACATACAAAGCTACCATTCATTTTCACTGGAACTCTTAGTCTTGTTTTTTGCTTGGTTTTACATTATATTATTTGATCATCTCTAATCCAAATTAAATACAATGATAAATAGTAAGTACAGCTAAAATAACGTGTATGTTAATGTGTGTGTGTGTGTGTGTGTGTGTGTGTGTGTGTGTGTGTGTGTGTGTGTGTGTGTGTGTGTGTGTGTGTGTGTGTGTGTGTGTGTAGAGATTGTCTCCAGACTGTGAGGACCAGATAAGGGTGATCCTGCAAGAGTCTGCTCTGGACTACAGACTGGATCCACAACTCCAGATCCACTGCACCGATGAGGTACATGAATGCTGGGGGTGGAAAATATAATAGATTCAGCAATTAATCGCGACGTGGACGATTATGAATCGATTCACAAATGTCAACAATCGATTATTAAAGAATAATGTAGATTATAGAAAAAAGAATTGCGCAGAGCAGCAGCCATATTTTGGTTGGTTATCAGAATATTGAGAAGCCTTTTTTTTAAGTCATTAAGTGGTTTTTTTTTTTTTACAAAAAAGGACTCATTTATTTTCTTGTTGGTACAATTATTGATGTTGGCAAATATAACCTTCCAGCTGACAGTGACACATCTCTTCCATTATATTTTATTATCAATAAAAGATAATTAAAGTAAATTAATCGCTTATCGCAATAATCGCAATTTAATGGAATCGTAGCTCTCAGAATCGAATTGAATCGTCAGGTACCTACCAATTTCCGCCCCTAAAATACACACACGCACACACACAAAGAAGTACAGTAAACCGCAAACATGTAGTTCCTGTCACCTCTTCCCTGCTGTAGATCTCCAGGCTGTGTGCTGAGGAGGCTGCAGCTCAGGAGCAGACCGGACAGGTGGAGGAATGTCTGAAAGTCAACCTGCTGAAGATCAAACAGGAAGCCTGCAAGAAGGTAACTGCATCATACCACCACCTGCTACAACCCTAATAAACAGCCTCTACTCTAACTTAACCCATTAAGACCTGAGGCCGATTCTACCAATGTCTTCTAAATCCCAACAGTATTCTGAAAGAAAACGTATGTTTCTATATCAGTGGTGCTCAAACTTTTTCATGTCAAGGACCCCCAAAATGATATGTATTTGGCCGCCGACCCCCATCTCAAAATATGTTGTTCCAGGGACCCCCAGAAGCAAAGATTTTAGTTAAAAAATGTTCGCTTTAAAACAATATATATTCAAAGATTTGCACACATTTTCATAATTTTTCAAAAATAGCAGATCTACAAGCTCATAGCGCGGCACCGAGTGCCGCGCTACGAGCTTGTAGATCTGCTATTTTTGAAAGTGTAAAATAATGCTTCTTTAGCTCAAATCAAAAAGTGACACAGATGCGTTCCAGGTCTTAATGGGTTTAATTTGATCGTCACAGTACTGTTTAAAAGCAGGTTGCTAATTATTTGACTGATGTTCTTGTGTTTTCCAGGAGGTGTTAACCATGCTGAAGGAGAGCAAGGCGGACATCTTTGTCGACCCGGTCCTCCACACAGCCTGTGCTCTTGATCTGAAACATCACTGTGCTGCCATCACTCCAGGCAGAGGACGCCGTTAGTACACTCTGTTACTATGAACTCTCATTAGAGATTAGAGGATGCCATTGGTACTCTGTTACTATAATACTGTGTTTCACACTGGTGGATACAAATCTACAGTCTACCATTCATTTTCAATGGAAGCCACTGACGACGGCCGACGTTTGTAGCTGCTACAAAGTCTAAAGCTACAATCCAACTTGAGCTGGCTTCAACTACAGCTAAAAAGCTACAAAATGACCAAGTGTTGTTCCTACTCACCTTCGTTCTCCACATAATTCCTGCTTTTAATGGGGGAAAACAAATGATTTCTGTCCGCTAGTTCCATGTCCTTATTAACCCCAGGCTTTATTTTCCTTTATATTTTTCTCACTCGTCGTACACGCGCTTGATTACGTCAACAAGCGTGTTGATCAATACTTCAACAGCAACTCGCCGACAGATGCACTGCGTCGCTTTGTAGCGTTGTTTCTTTTTGTAGCTGCCAGTGTGAATGCAGCATAAACCCTCATTATAGATTAGAGGGCGCTGTTAGTACTACGTTACTATAAACTCCCACTAGAGACGAGACACAAGGATAACGTGTTCAAATGCTACACCATTTAACACAAAGGCTCATGCTTGGTAAATAGATCCAGTAAGTGATGTTAGTATGTGGATTTCATAATTCATTTTAAATGTACTGTGTATTATTCACCAATACAAGCTGATGTGTCCTGTGTGGAGGAAAGATTTCCTGGCCCTCCAATAATATTTCACTGTCTCTTTCCCCTGCATCCATTCATCTTTCTATGCATCCGTCCGTCCGTCCATGCAGAGATGTCTTGTCTGATGGAGGCGTTACAGGACAAGCGAGTGCGTCTGCAGCCAGAGTGTAAGAAAAGACTACAGGATCGCATCGACATGTGGAGCTATGCTGCTAAGGTAACTGCTGAGGGCACCATTTTGTATGAGTATGGTAACGATTTCACCTATTTATATAAAACGTATGTTTTATATAAAGTTTGGCATGCTGCTCCTCCTATAAGATTTTTTGATTTTTTTTGAAATTTTTGAAGAATTTGACACCATTGGTAGTAGTTCATTTTAACCCATTGAGACCTGAGGCCGATTCTACAAATGTCTTCTAAATCCCAACAGTTTTCTGAAAAACGTATGTTTCTATATCTGTGGTGCTCAAACTTTTTCATGTCAAGGAGCCCCAACATTATATGTATTTGGCCGCGGACCCCCATCTCAAAATATTTTGTTCCAGGGACCCCCAGACGCAAAGATTTTAGTTAAAAGTGTTCGCTTTACAAGAATATATATTCAAAGATTTTCACACATTTTCACGATTTTTCAAAAATAGCAGATCTACAAGCTCGTAGCGGTGCTGCGCTATGAGCTTGTATATCTGCTATTTTTGAATAGCCCAAAGTGTAAAATAATCCTTTTTAGCTCAAATGAAAAAGTGACACTATGCGTTCTAGGTCTTAACACATTGGGTGCCAGAGGTTTATTAAAATATTATACGTTCAGTGCCTGCATTTCTTCCATCCACTTACGTTGATACGTTTCGTGCTGTAGAAGCCCCAACGCGGAAGTGCATGTAAACAAAGCGTGCGTGCGAGACGGCGGAGGGTCCCGACTAACGCCTGGAACAATAATATTTCTAACGCGATCCTCCATTGCAGAGTGATCGCCAATCGAAAACGGCTCGCTTCCACCACGTTAAAAAGAAATGGAGATATTAAGCTTTTAGTCAAGGAGTTAACATTGGAGCGGCCGACCGGAAGGATTTTTGACATGGATCCACACCCGGCCTCTCCGTTTCGTTAGAGCGCCCCACGTGGGCCCCACGTATAAAAATAAAATTGGGTCAAAAACGGTCCGGACCGTTTTCGGCACTCCCCGCATGGATTCTCAAAAACGGTCCGGACCTTTTTTGGCACACAATGTGTTAATGGGTTAAGCTCCTTTTTGGTTTTCAAATACTGAAATTTTAATTTAAATTAGTTTTAAATTAGCTAATTAAGTAATTGCTTGAAATGACTAATGGCTACTATTATTGTATCATTTGGCCACAATGCTTCATGCTGCCACCCTGGGCAGACAGTTGAATATTGTGGTCACTCACTCAATCATTCACTATACTGAATACAAACGATAACAAACAAAAACTACAGGTAGGTGTTAAACCATTTAACTCAATAAATAAAAGTGACAATAAAACAAAACAGAATTAAGACAAGCTAAATAAAATATGATCAATACGATAAAAGGTTTTAGCAAAAAATCTAAACGGCTACAGTATCTTGCATCTATTATTACAGTATCTATCTATATCTATAAATTCACAAGGTGTGAGCGTATACTGTGTGTGTGTGTGTGTGTGTGTGTGTGTGTGTGTGTCTGTCCCCCGCACAACTCGAACTGTGCGACCGATCCACTTCAAACTTGGCATGTGTATCACTGTAGTACCCAACGGCGTGTTGTGCCGAGTGGAAATTTGGTTGGACCATGCATTTCCAACTTGCATCATTATCGCCTTGCATCGTTCCCGAGTAAGCTGGTGTGCATGCACCTGGTGGCGATCAACTGGGAAATCATGTGGGGGATCTCGGGGATCCACATAGGAACGACGTGGCTCCAATCTCAGACTCCATGTGACCAGCCTCTGACGTCAGTCACCTGTGACATATCTATGACATGACACACCAAAACTGGGCAAGGTTTCAGCCCTATCGGAGGCCCATTGACTTCCTTTATAAGATTAAAGTTGAAACATATTATGTGAAAATGAATGGGGGTACTTCTGTGGCCTACTCACAGTGTATACAAAAGCTTGGCACTGATCGGTCCAGCAATTTGCAAGATTAACAAACGCGGACAAACCCATACAAAGACACACACAGCGACCGGCTAGCCTCTTTGGATTCCAACCAGATTTTGGAAAACAAATTTAGGGGGTCCATTATTACAGACAACGGTTGTCAGTTACTGCACTATTGCTCGCTGTTCATGGGCTTGGTCTTCTTCCTCTCTGTTCCTCACACAAGAGTCAGGTATCAGTTGCCCTTTGTACTCTAGTTCTAGTTAAAGCCTTCATGAAGAAAGTGGAAAATGCACACAAGATCATAGCGATCACACTCAAGGGATAAAGGATAAACAAAGCTTTTATCATGTCTAGAAACATTGTTCCAGGCTCCTGTCTCTCTCTCTCCTTGTCTATCTACGTAGGTCTCTCTAGATAGCTATGTCTCTACTTAACTCTCATTGTTTGGCTGTATACATATATCACCGTCTCCCTATACAGTTAATGATCTAAGTCAATGTCTTAAGGAATTTAGGCCCTACAAACACCTTTATGTAGGCTGACAGGGCTGTGGTCTGACAACACAAACTGTTGCCTAACTACACTACGATTTGTGCAGGTGCTTTTGTCGAGATTAGGTGCTCACAGACAGACAGCATGTTTTAATATTGTGGTATTTATGCTCTTCTCACCTCCAGGTGGCGCCAGCGGAGGGTTTCTCAGACTTGGCCGTGCAGGTGATGACTTCACCCTCCAAGAACTACATCCTGTTGGTGATGGCACTGAGCGTGTGCATTCTCTTCCTGGTGGGCTTGCTGTGCGGACGCGTCACCAAACGCGTGACCCAGGAACTTAAGGATAGGTAGAGAGAGAGAGGAGGGGGACCCCCCTGCCCTGGAAAAGACTATAGCGTCTAATCCCTGTGACCCCCCTGACACCCAAAGCCTCCACCCATCCCACTGGGGCCCCAGTGAGGTGAGTGGAGGAGGGTTTGAACTCCAACCACCTTCTCCTCCTCTCCGAAGCACCGACGTCTGTGTGAGCAGCCACTCAGCACAGTGCCAACTCCTGCATATGGATTTGCTTTTGATCCTGTCCTGCTGTTGCTGAAGCCTATTGGTTAAATGTGTCGTTCTGCTGTAGAGGCCCTCCTACCTCTTTCTCTCCCTCCCTCTATCTCTCTCTCTCTTTCTTTCTTTCTCTCTCTCTCTGTCTGAATTAACCCAGGACGATGCAGCCCTCTGTGCCCAGAGGGACATGTTTTTCTAGAACCTTGTAGCTGTGCATCTTTTGAACTACTGACTGACCCTGCTGTAACTATGAGCAAGCCTTCTTTTACTGACTCTTTGGGGGGTTTTCGGACCGAAGGTGAGCATCTGGCGATTTTTTGAGTTTCAGCTTCTCAGATTACTGACAGTCAAACAAGCGCGCCTTGTCGCTTCTCTCTTGTAAGAATGGAATGAGTTGAAGTCAGGTATTGGGGAGTGTGGACCCCCCGTCCCCCCCGCCGTCCAGTTGCTTTGTCATGTTAAGGAGGCATTGAGCTTGCGTCCTGGGGGTTCGTACCACATGTTAAAGTCCCAGGAGATTGAGGCTCCCTGATTCTCTATAATGCGGTGCCTCTGTAATGCGGTGCCCTCACAGAGGGTTTTTGGGCTCCTGAAATGTAAAAAAAAAATCCTTGTTTTCACTCAAGGTTCCCCTGCTCCCCAGGTTTGGAGCACTTCCGGTCCAGGTCACTGACTACTGAAAAACACCAGTGGACGATGATGATGATGGCGACGATGATGAAATCCTATGCCAAACAGTCAGTCCCTGCATCGTTGGGATTTTGAGTGGACATTTTCATTCAGAAGTTTTATCTAAATGCTAACTGAATCATTGCACTTTTTTATTTTTGTTTGATTGTTTTTTGCCTTATTTATTGTTTACTAATGATTGATACTGATTTCAGATGAACTACTTGTGGGTGTATGTGCGTGCGTGTGCGTACGTACGCGCGAGTGTGTGTTTGTGTGTGTGTACATTGTAGTTGTACACTGTAGGTGTTTGCATGGATGCACATGTGCAAGCACTCTGTCAGGCGATCCTCACTGGACATTTTCACCATGAGTTTAAATTGCCCTATCCACTAGTGATGCATGGGTCAACCCTCAAACTGCGGTTGCCGCAGGTTGACCCGCGGGTTCGGGTGGGTTTGGTTAAGCTTAAAATATCACAGGTTCAGACGGGCGTGTCAACACACACACACACACACACATACATGTGTGTTTTAGAGTGTTTGAGGCTTCACCTATGAGTTTTTTGCGCCGGTGCCAAAATCTTTCTTTTTGGCTGACTTAATCAGAGAAAAGTTATAAACGGGCGTTTTTAAGGTTACAATGTTGCATAAAAAGTGAGCCAAAAAGAGTAAGGTGTGAGAGAGATTCAAGCAAGTTATCCTGTCAAATGACACCATTACAGACTGTTATCTGCTTGAGTTGTGAGACATTGTACAAATATGATGGCCATAATACTGGTATATCAAACCTGCATAGGCATTCGTGTAGTGGGCCCACTGCCCCACAGCCTAGTAAGCCCACTCAACATGCTCCATCAAATCGGCCCAAATCAGCATTCGTGAGGAACAGGTTTGGCCTTGGCTTGATAGCGGCGCTGTCTCAACGGTCTCTGATTGATGCCGACTGATTAGTCTGAATCCTTTTGAAGGAAATGGTTTTGCATGGAAGTAACTGAAAGTGAATGTGATTGAGGCAGGCTTCCAAAGCATGTACTGTATGTATGTCATGACCTTTTAATGTTTTCACAGCTCATGCAACAACATTTGTGTTACAGCCATGTGTTTGCATCCATCAGATGACTCTCTTAACAGCTTCAGCTTCCTACTTGTTACTGTACCTACATGACAGCACTGGTCTCTTTTTAAAACAATCTTTTTGGGGATTTTTTTTCTCTTTGCTTCACCCTATTCAATGTGTTGCGATTGGACTCGTATAAATTACACGTGAGGGAGGAGTAAAAGTGCTTTTACATATATAGAAGCAAAATGGTACGGCCAGCGTGTTCACATATTGGATATGTCTAAATGGAACTATTATTTTCAGGTCGTGTGACTATCGATAAGACAGGGTCTAATGATGGCGTGGCATACATGTGGATCTCGGATGTCTTGTGGCCAGTCCATGACGTTTATGTCAGTACTACAACATAAGTAATTGTTAGCAGTCATCTCCAGATATGGGCTAAATTTCAGCCCAATCTGACCTCTTTGACTTAAAGTAGGCCTATGTATGCAATTAAAATTCAAAAAAGTGAAAGAAAATAATATTCACAATGTGTGAAAAGAGGAATTGGGGGGAATTACTTCCTTGACCCACTGGCGGCGTGCACCAGAAATCTGGCAGACACACAAGGATCACAGACTGATCTCTTCTAGACGGCTCAGTCCTTAGGAGCCAATCTGTAAACAAATATTGCAGCTGTAATATAATATTTTATTTTATAACACCCTGGTTGTGTTTTAGTTATCACTGCAAGATTGAGGAAGATTTTTTTTCATGAAAGAAGAAAAAAATAGGGACTTCTTTACTAAAGTCAAATTTTCAGTCACTTTTTCAGCTCCCAGTTTCAGATGTGAGGGCCGCTATGCAGCCCTCACATCTGAAACCGATATGGACATATTTGTCAGATCAGCGGCTGGACAACCGCCTATCCGAATGACTCGACAACGGGCTCTTGAGTCCTTGCGTGCCGAGTTTGAAGTTGGTCGGTCCCATATGTACACATGACCATATGGCAAAGTGGTCGGATCTCCATATATGCCGTTTGTTTATGGTTATGTCAGACTGACATGGCCGTGGTCCGCCAGCCCTCCCATTAGCCAATTTTAATATAGGATAATAGTCTAATAACGGCATGGCCTCTCTGTCCAATCTTGAACTATTGATAATAAGTACTGTGTGTTCAGTTAGTGAACAAAGTCACACAGATCACAATGTTCTCCTTCACTTGGTCTGATGGAAGTAGTCATATTTACAAATATTAAAGCTGACGTAAGTGATATTCTTTTGTTACAATAAGTTTTAAATAGAACCATATTCCCATAGTAATCATTGCTATAGAATCTCTGTTCGGTAATAGGGGTCTCCTCATCTCTAGCTCTTTAGTGAGCAGAATACATTTTCAAGTTGGGATACTAATTTAATCCAATCAGGAGAGAGAACTTATACAGGATAAACAAGTGAAATTGGAAGCGATGGAACAAACCAAATATTTGCAGACAAAATGTGAACTGCAACACTATAAACTTGAAGCTGATAAATGGGTTCTCTCTCCTGAATGGATGAAATTGGTGATCCATAAACTGTATTTTCTCTTTACTAAAGAGCTGGAAAGATTAGGAGATGCTTGTTACTGAAATGATTACTGTCAAAATATAGCGCTTTAACATAACAAAAAAAAATGTTAAAAAATATCACTTATAATAACTTTAACCGATAACAAAAGTCACTATTGGTAATTAGAGATTCACAAAAAAACATGGATATGCTATTTATAGGTTTCGCTTTTATTTCTGCATCTCATTTGGCCAAATGGACATACCGATCTTTATACATAAGATGTTTTTTACATGCATAGATTTTCAGCTATGACCCAACATTCAACAATCAAATTTAAGCTTTCTATATACTGCTATAGTCACTGTAGAGGAAACCCCAAATATGTCAATATATCCAGCCCAATGAGAGAATAATAACGCACACATCAGGTAACCAACCATTATTTGGAGGTCATATTATTTTCTTTTTTTTAGATACTGTAGTTGGCTGGGAAGTTTGGTATTATACCACCCACTTCATCTCACTGCCAGCAGATGTGCAATATTGCATGATGAGCGGTCCAGATATTGTGGAAACAATGAAGTTGGGGTGATATTTTCCTATATCTGGAGGCCTCAAAGTGCTTTATCGTGCTTATACCATGGCCAATACCAAATAAAAAGAGGAAGCTGATTATTTCATTATTGAGAAAAATGGACAAAAGCCTAGTAAACACCTTCTAGCCCAACACATTGTTTATTATTGTTGTGAAGAGCTGGAGAAACCCATTGATACAGATGTAGCCCAGCCACTCGCAAAGAAAGCGTCTACCTTCACAGTGAGCGAGACAATTCCCTCTGCTTGAATGCTCTGACAGCCTGCACCTGAGCTTTTTTTTCTGTTTGAATTTTTCTGTTGTCTGTTGGAAATTTAGATTCCTGGAATCATCTTGACTAAACAAGTGATATTGATGGAGAGAACAAATGTCTTTTCTAAGTTCCTCTGTACAAAGATCATGGAAGTGTGTCTTTTTGTTTTGCCTTGTAATATTGCAACAGATTAAACATTGTGAGATTGTTTTGCTGTACATATCAAATTTGTCAGTTTAATAAAAAAAACTGCAGAGTTTTCTACTATATTTTTATACTATTTTAAGTCCTCATTTAAAGAATTCAGAGAAAAGACAGTCAAGCGGTGAAATAGTAACACCTGCTATCTGGGTTGTTGGCCTTTCACCTGATATGACTTGTGTCAAGGAGAAACAATTTGATCCAACTCATTTCAAACTCTCCTGCTCGTCATAGTTTTAAACAGAGTCCAAATCAACTCTTTCTTTAGTTCGTTTTCCCCTTTGGGCATCAGTAGATCCCGCTGTCAATTCAGGAGCAGCTCGCCTCATTTGTCTGCCTTGAAATCTATTTTTTGATTGGTTCTGGTGTGAAGACTGAGCTGGATCCCCGTCAGGCCCAGGGGCCCAAATGTAAAATTGGGATGACTTATACCCACTTCCAGAGCCTTACCATGAATTTCAGGTTGAACTAAAAAGGCCCCACATACAAAGACACATTTTATGAACAGGCAAAGTAGGCAAGTACCTCGGGCACCGAGCAAAACGTCTCAGGCCCAATAAACTCTGGATCCAACCCTGTGTGAAGGTGAACAGATACGAAAATGAGCTCTGGATGAGTCCCTGTTTTTAGCATGCTGAATTTGAAACACAGCATTGTGCTGGATTTATCTAGCCTGGCATGGCCAGACTAATATCACTGAGGGCTTTTTCTTTGCACTGGCAAATTCGTCTGGTTTCCAGGCTAGGATTTCTTACTAGCATTTAAAGCTGCAGCCTGCACTATGCAGTACTAGCCTAATTAAGCTGCAGACTCAAAGAGTTCCCAGAGGTGCTGAGCACTTCCTTAGCTGCTTTTCCTTCACTGCGGTCCAACTCACCTCAAACCATCTCAGTTGAGTTTAGGTCAGGTGATTGTGGTGGCAGGTCATTTGACGGACTGACGCAGCTCAAAAAATTGCCCTTGCAGGGATATCAGTCTGGCCATGCCAGGCTATGGTCAAATTGCCCTTACATAGCCTGGGGGTGTGTTTGGTCAAATAGCCTTTATATAGCCTGGAGGTGTGTTTGGTCAAATAGCCCTTACATAGCCAGGCGGTGTGTCTGGGTTCCTTGTCTTGTTGAAAAACAAATGATGGTCCCACTAAGCGCAAACCCGATGGGATGGCAGGTCATTGCAGAATGCTGTGGTAGCCATACTGGTTAAGTGTGCCTTAAATTTTGAATAAATCACCAGCAAAGCACCCCCACACCATCACTGCTCCTCATAGCCCTGGTCCAGAGCATTAGTGAGTTCTCTCTAACGCTCTGGACCAGGGCTATGCTCCTCGATGCTTCACGGTGGGAACCACACATGCAGAAACCACCCACTCATCCTCTCTGCAGACTGTGTCTCACAAAGACACAACGGATGGAACCAAACATCTCAAATTTGGACTCATCAGATTTCCACTGGTCTAATCCATACAGGTCCATTCCTTGTGTTCCTTGGCCCAAATTATTATCCTATTCTTGTTATTCCTCAGCAGTCACTCATGAATGCCTGATTCACACTGTCTCCTCTGAACAGTTTCTGAGGCTATAGAAAACCATTCCAGGTTACCTCATGAATCTGAAAATATCAAGAGTGTGCAAAGTGATGCACAATGCAAAATGGAGCTACTTTGAGACATTTTTCAGAAACTTAAACTTTTATTTGACTTACTTTGATAACATTCTTGTTTGTTCAACAGTCTTTTGTTTACTACATCATTCTATATAATGTTCTTTCATGTGCGTAGAAAATAATAGCCTACAAATGAAGAACCACTGAATGGAAGGTGTGTCCAAACTTATTTTATATATATATATATATATATATATATATATATATATATATATATATATATATATATATATATATATATACACATACAGTATATATATATACATACAGTATGTATATGTATATGTATATATATATATATATATATATATATATATATATATATATGTATATATATACTGTATGTTTGTACACACCCACCCCAGTGGTGTAAAGTAACTAAGTACATTTACCCAAGTACTGTACTTATGTAAAGAAATTAGGTATTTTTTACTGTACTGGAGTATTTCCAATTTTCTATACTTTTACTTCTACTTAGACTACTCCACTACATTTCAGAGGCAAATATTATACTTTTACTTTTACAAATATTATACTTTTACTACTACACACATTAACCACTTCAGCCCTGCAATGTGAGCTCGTAGATCTGCAATTTTCTAAGGATTTTTATAATTTTTTGACATTTGAAAACGTGAAGAAAAAAAACACAGCAAAACACGAACAACTCAAGCAAGGTCTTCACGTCACTTGCCACTCCAGAGCTTTTATTTTGAAACACCCAGAGCGGAAGCGGAAGTGACCGTGGTGTAAACAGAGACAGCAGTTGATCCTTATCTGTCATTGGACTCAACATTGTTATTATCATAATAACCTCACATAATAATACTATCATCTGTGTGGAACGTTCTAGGTGAGTTGTGTGGTGTTACACAGACTGAACAAAGGTCTGCATGCAGTGTCAATGTCAACTAACGTGAAGAGCACTAACATTAGCGGTGTCTTGGCTAATGCTAACTGTTATTATAAAGCAAGTTGGAGGTGATGTCTGTCAGACAACTTTACATTATGCAACTAAACGGCCATTCATTTATGCACAGACCAGTTTAGCTGGAAATAGACATTGTTAACTATTGACATTGTTGTCAGTAAAATTAAATACCCGCTAGCTAGCTAACCATTAACGCTTAGCACTGTGACTAATATAGTTCCCTGTGTTGGTGTGTATTCATGTCACAAATAACTCTGAAAATGCAGTGATCTTCATTCATGTTAAAACAAAAATATATATATTATTTTGTCATTATTCATTTGAAGCGATACTCATATAACTGTACGGTACCATGTTTACTTGGGATTATATAATATCATGTTGATATCTAGCCCTGAAACATGACTGTCATATCATGACAGTCATGGATGAACTTCAACCTGGTGTTTGCACGTTCTTCATTACAAATATAATTATATAAAGGGCTTACCCCATGGCCATGGATGTTAAAATTATGTACGGGCCCTCCGAAGTGCATGTATCTTCCGTATTGTTCAATAAAAAGCATTTATAAATGCAAAGAAAATGGCCACCGATCGGATTAAAATGCTTTTATTGAACAATACTGAAGATACGGGTACTTCTGCGGGCCCGTACAGTATTGTAACATCCGTGGCCATGGGGTAAGCACTTTATATTTCACATCTGAACGTTTGTGTAGATGTACGGGCCAAAAAGGGAGACAGTGCAAAGTCATCCATGACTGTCATGATATGGCAGTCATGTTTCAGGGCTAGAAATCGTGCCAGACAACGAAGGCCAGTTCATTATCGTTCCCTATAGAAAGGTTATTAATATCATGAGTGCAATAAAACGTTGAGCCTAATCCACCTCTGTTATCACTTGGTCACCAATTTCGATGTTACATTGTAGCAGCGCCTTAGATTGGTCGTGGTCATTCTGTAAACAACACACATGAACATGAAGTCACCTTCAGGGCTCTTTCTACTGTAATCTCATAGTGTGGAGCCACAAGTCACTAGTTTCATTTCTCTATTCCTTTATTTGGCATCTTTTGTTCTTGTTTTGATCTCTTCTTGCCTAGTCTAATAATAATAACTTAATAATTATATAATAATGATAATATAAGGTGTCAGTCAGCAGCACTGACCTGACTAAAATGTGTGTTGGAATTCTTTTGTGGGGTATTTTGAGTTTGACATAGATTCCAGAAAATGTATTTTAGATTTTCTTTTCTACATACCGGTAGTGTAAGGTTCAGAAAATAAAGTATGGAAAGGACAGGGGTGGCTCAGAATCATCTTGCCATGACATTGTGCCCGACTTACTTTTAATTGATACTCAACTTTAATTTCAAAGCAATTTCAACGTTTATTATTAAAGGTGCAGCTCTCTTGTACAGCAGAGGATATATAGCCAACTCTCACCTTGAGGTTCAGAGGGCTCGTGTTCTCTACAGCTCAAGGGTTGAGCTGTAGACGAACACGACCCCTCTGTTTTGTCTCTGTCAATGTCTCACTTTTATATGCAGTGTTAAACCTAATGTACTCTGTGCTGCCGGCTGGGAAATTAACACTAGCCACCAGCCAAATGCTATTAGATTTAGGGATGGGATCCTTTACGATTTTTACGATCCTTAACGATTCCCTCTTGGCGGTCCGATTCCTTAACGGTTCCCTTAAACGATTCCTATGGGGGGGTTCAAAATGTTCCCTTACAGGTCTGTAACTCTGAGAGTTATGGTGGTCCTTGAAATGAAAACTATTGAGAAGTTGAGAACCACTGGTATTGTAGTTGTATATCAGACGTGAAGTCCACATACCGGCTCTGACGGTGTGATAAAACTGGTTGCGGAAACGGTTCCAAATGTGACGGAACCGCTTCCGGTTCCTCAATGTTGGATCCGGTCCCTCTGGTTCCGGATCCCAACCCTAATTAGATTCTGAATTTTTTTAGTCCATTAGCCATTCATGCCAGTGGACATCAGTGGTGGAAAAGTACTCGGATGTTTTACTTAAGTAAATATCAATACTGCAATATAGAAATACTCCGTTACAAGTAAAAGTCCGGAATTCAAAATTTACAAAAGTATTGGTATCAAAATGTACTTAAAGTACCAAAAGTAAAAGTACTAAAATGTTTGAAAATAGCAGATCTACAAGCTCACAACGCGTCGCGATGCGACGCGTTGTGAGCTTGTAGATCGGCTATTTTCAAATAGCCTAGGTATAAGATAGGGCTAAAGTGGTTAATGTATGTTTTATAATATCATCATTTGTATATGAAAAGTAACTAGTAACTAAAATAATTGTAGTGGAGTAAAAGTACAATATTTTCCTCTGAGATGTAGTGGAGTAGAAGTAAAGGTATTGGAAATTGGAAAAACTCAAGTAAAGTACAAATACCTCAAAACTGTACTTAAGTACAGCACTTAAGTAAATGTACTTAGTTACTTTCCACCACTGTTTTTCAGTCCATTAGCCGTTCAGTGGCCAGTGGACATGAAATGTTTGTTTCCTGCACTGCTTTTTTTTTGTGAGCAACGAGTGCCTCAGAATGATATGCAAACATAATGTCAACTCAGCAAAAAAAAGATGACTAAGATGAATACTCTGTTCCAGGAGGCACAGCTATGCACAGCTGTGTGCGGGGCACTGGGGCCTTGTCCCCTGCCCTGCTCCCCCAGCTGCTGCTGTCGTCCAACGTGAGCTGCTGCAGAGGGCGCTCGTCCCTCTGGAGCTCCTCCCGTCGATGCCTGGTCAACAGCTCCGCCACCAGGGACTCCCAGCCTCTGCCCCTGCCCAGCCAGGCCCGCGTGGTGATCTGTGGTGGGGGCATCGTGGGGACGTCTGTGGCCTACCACCTGGCCAAGCTAGGTTGGACGGAGATAGTGCTGCTCGAGCAGGGCAGGTGAGTGGTCGATCTGTGATAAACATTAGTGGGAATTATTGGTGCTGGGCAAATGAGTTCTCCAATAGGATTTCTTGTATATGATTATTTTGCAGGCTGCTCTTTTGCTTTATTTAGTGACAAAGCTGAGGGTAGAACGGAGGAACAACATGCAAAACAGGTCTCCAGCCCACATCGAACCAGAATGTTTTGATTATGTGGTCTATGCATCCCGGGAACATGCATAGACAAAAACATCCTATGAGTCAACCAAGGGGGGAGGGCTGGGGGTAGTTTATTGCTTGTGAAAATCAGTCTCTAAATAAAATAACTTAATCAGAGATGAATGTATTACTGTTCCAGTTCATAGCACCTTACCAAAATAGGTGTTTTTTTTCTACTTTCCTTAATACTTTATGTTGCCACCCTGCCGAGTCTCCTAGGTAGCTACAGCCATCTATTAAGTTGAACTTAGGCGGAGCTCGCTCCAAATACAAGAGAGACAGTGTGAGCTTGGTTTGTGAAACATGGGTTGTATTAAACCTCAGTCACCACTTCAAACAACAACATTGTAGATTCTATTCTGTTTATATTTTTTAAACAAAAATAAATGTAACCAAACCCTCTGTTCTTAGTGAAACGGACCTGATTTACAACTGCACTTGGACCAAATCTCTTTGCAAAAATAGCAAGATCTACAACATGTTCCGTTGCGACATGTTGTGAGCTTGTAGATCTGCTATTTTGGCAAATGTTCCCCCCAGAATAGACATGCTGGGTTCAAGTGGTTAAAAGGACTGGTTACTGGTAAACAGCCCAAAGATCTCCTTTACATAGGCAGATGCATCAGTAATCGTCTGTCAATGTCATTTTTAATTGGCACAATGCTCTAAGTTTCAATGAAAGAACGCTTTCGACATACTGCACTGCACATCTGTCTTTGGAGAATACCTATTAGCCCAGCCCTATTCTCTATTTTCTTTGGTTGAGATTCATTGTCTCTTGTATTAAAGTACTGCTTTGTATTTGGTGGTCAGACTCGGAGCAGGAACCACGCGTCTGTGTGCTGGCATGGTCAGCGTGGCCAAGCCCATCTCCATTGAGTGTCGCATGGCTGACTACTCCAACACCCTATACCAACAGCTGGAGGAAGAGACGGGAGTCAAGACAGGTACGTTCTGTTCACTTCAGTTTTCACAGTTTCAGTCTAATTCACTTTATAACTCAATTATCTCGGTCTGAATTCAAAGCAGTTTGATTCGCTTTTAGGTTGATTCAGTTCAGTTCAGTTCAGTTCAATACACACAGTACAACATGAATTGTGCAGGGCCTGAATTTCAGCACAGAATTGTGGGTATTGTGCATAATTAAATTGTTTTACCATACCTTAACCCTAATGGAAATAATACCTAACCTTAACCTGACTCTAACATCTGTTGGAAAATGCTTTCGATAACAAAACATACCCGCCTTGGGATTCAAACCATAGACTGTATAAATGAGATGGACAAAGCCACTCCGCTGCTTTCTACAGACCGAAAATGAAGCCGATTGTTCCAAGACTGTAGGTCCGCCATATTTCAATATCGCGTCATATCGCGTCATATCCTGCAGAACTAGACCAGACCATTATTGGTTGGGTAGCTTGTCAATCAAGAGCGGGGGCGGGGAATGAATGCTATTGGTTGTGTAGCTTGTCAATCAAATCATCCCGCCCCTCCTAGAGAATAGCCTACTTTATCGTCAATTTTAAAATAAATAGGACCATAATTTAGCAAAACGCATATCCTGATGATTGAAAGGAGACTTTAAACTAGCGACTGGAAGCATATAGAATTTATGACAATTTTTATTACAGTAAGAAAATCTAGTATAAAGTCGGTCAAAAAACCCATTTGCTTCCGTGTCGGCCTCATCGTAAATATCTAAGACTTGCCCCTTGATTCAAACCCATAATCCAAGGAACACTACGCCATAAGGTCGCAGGTTGAGCATGGTTTTCGAGTTATTTGAACCTGGCTTATAAGCATGCTGGCTATGCTTATTTGTTTGTCTGCCTTGTGCTCTGTTTCTGTGAATTGCAAATTCTTTTTCATATTATCATTATGAACTTTGCATCTTTGTCCCTTGTGTATTCTGACTTCCCAAGGAGTAGTGTGTAGGACAGGGGTGTCATTGTGGCGGCCCGCTAGCCAAATCTGGCCCACGAAGGGGCCGTAGTTGACTTAGAAGGTCAGACATTCAACAATAATTGGAATGATCACCATTTCTTCTGTGAGTTCAGCTGTAAACTTGTGTCTTTCATACAGTATGCATGCAACAAGTGGCTATTGCAAAGGAATACAACATCAAATACTAACAGCACAGCACCATTGCAGGTTTTCCATTGAGATTACTATTTCTTGAGGGAAAACTGTGCGAGCCAATGAGAGCGTGAGTCACATGGGGGCGCGGCTGCACACATACTGCACACACACAGACAGAGTCACAAGCCGAGCCGAGTTACATAGTAGGCTCCACTTGGGCGGAGGCGCCTCCTTCCGCGTTCGCAACTAGACAGGTGCCTGTTGGGAACGATGCATTAAAGTTGCATTACGATGCATTGCGTGAATTACAGACGTACATACAGTACGTACGTACATACAGAGATTACGTGCATTTATTGTAAGAAGATGGCAGGGACAATAGGTTATTCTACATTTCTGTCTGCTAATATTCAAATCGTCATTAATTGAAACACTCCCAAAACAAAAGTAGCCTGTAGTCAGTGACTACAGGCTATTTACCAATCATAAAGTAGGTATAATCTTCATAACAAACGACATTAGTAAAGTGAGACACTGTAGTTACTTATACTGTACGTACTTAGGTATAACAGAGAATGAGAGCAGGCTGAAACTAAGTGACAGCTGCGGGTGTACACGCTGGTCTGTTGGCACGAGCGTCCACTCACGAATGGACATGAACATCCCTGAAGTTGCCACGTGGTTGAAGCAGAGGGTGTCTAGAAGTATCATGAATTTCAGGCCCTGTACCAAATAAGCTAGGTACTGTACATAGCATTCACGTTACTTGGTGTCAAATGTGAGGAGTCATAACTTTAGACTCCTATTACACTGTGTGTGTGTGTGTGTGTGTGTGTGTGTGTGTGTGTGTGTGTGTGTGTGTGTGTGTGTGTGTGTGTGTGTGTGTGTGTGTGTGTGTGTGTGTGTGTGTGTGTGTGTGTGTGTGTGTGTGTCTCTGTGTGCGTGTGCGCTTGTGTGTGTACATATGTGTGAATGTCTGTGTATTTCAGGTTATGTGAGGACAGGCTCCTTGTGTTTGGCTCAGAATCAGGACCGTTTCCTGTCTCTGAAGAGGCTGGCATCCAGACTCAAGTACGCTTTCTCATCTAGTAGTTTCACTACATGTAGTTGATTTTGTGTTTCTGACAAAATATTCATATTAACCCACAATGTGGTTATTCATTATTTCTTTTGACAATGAACAGCTGTTGGGCTGAGATATAGCCATGTTACTGAAAATGCAATAGCAACAGAGAGATGGAGAGCCCAGGAGTACTTTCTCCTTTATTGTGTCTCATCACTCTCTCTACGGTATCGCCAGCAGTGTTGCCAGATTCTGTGAGAGAAACGAGCAACCAGGTCTAGGAAAACCAGCCCGAAAGAAGCGACTATGGGCCACATGAGCACTTTAACATTTACATCAGCTATTTGAAAATAGCAGATCTACAAGCTCACAACGCGTCGCGATGCGAAGCGTTGTGAGCTTGTAGATCGGCTATTTTCAAATAAAATCTTGCGGGGAAATTATAATACGCAGATCTGGCAACCCTGATTGTTAGATAGCTAAACACTGAAAGGTAATACCAATGTCCAGTCATGGAAGTAAAGTGCTGTTGCTTTTAAGTCTTTGAATACATGTATTTGTCACTGTGTTGCTGTACATACAGTACATGTCACTCTCGTCTCTATACAGTACATGTTGTACTGGTGGTGCTGGTTGATATGAGTCACTTTTTCCATGCTGCCTGCCTGTGGACTGGATTTCTGTTTTTTCCCCGTCTTTCTCTCTATAACACTCCCTCTCTCTCACTCTCTTTATCTCTGTCTCTCTCTCTCTTTCTCTCCATCTGGTTCTTTCTGCAGGGTAATGGGAATCAGCTGTAGCGTCATTAAGCCTAAAGAGGTGGCTAAACTCCACCCTCTGGTTAACATCCATGACCTGGTGGGTGCACTGCACCTCCCTGGAGACGCAGTGGTTTCCCCACCTGACATCAACCACGCCTTGGCTGTCGCTGCTGCTAAACAAGGTTGGTATTACCACTAGAATATGAATCGGAATTAAATTAGAATACAGCTGGATTCAGAGTCACAATCACACTTACATTTTAAATGTAAGTACAATCGAACTTATTGCTGGGGGATGCGGTGCTAAAAGTAGTACTATGACCCAAAAATAAAATCAATCAACATTCCATTTGTCTCATGTTCCCACTACTTTTCTTTAATGACACAATTCAACAATGTATTCTCGTCCTTGTTTTCTAATATTTCTGATTACATTCAAAACAGACTTGCTAATTTCACAGGCTAAAGTCAAAGCAAAAGAGACTAAATTATTTTGGCAAATTATTTTCTTTTACACTGTTGAAAATATTGCATTTTAATAAAAAAGTGTTATTTTGTCATATTGAAGAACATGACTTAATTGCTTAGAAGTAATTCGAATTATAGTCACTTTATAGAATATTTATTTATTATTTGAATATAAATATATTCATATTCAGTTTGCTACGGCAAGAGTTGGTCGAGTCATTCAAAAACACATTTTAAGTGTAAGGAGCTGTGCTTATGAACTTCCTCCCATTCTGGCTCTAGGCGTCCAGATCTTGGAGAGAACCAGTGTCCAACAGGTCTTGGTGGACAGGGGACATGTCACAGCAGTGGAGACAGACAGAGGAGCCATTGAGTGTGAATACTTTGTCAACTGTGCCGGACAGGTGAACAAATATTCATTTTGTTGTGTGTGTGTAATCTCAACAGCATTGCAAATGAGGGTAAACCTCAATGCTCTTTTCGAGAATAAATTAAAAAGTTTTAAAAAATAGTTTTATTTATAGCACATTTCAACAAGGCATTTCAATGCGCATTACACAGAACATCAAGAAAAGGAAACACAATTATACAATGACATTAGGACGCATGAAACAAAAGAAGTAGGTCTTTAGAAAGGTCTTTAGTTGTGTTTTAAAATAAACTAGAAAAAGTGCTCCTCGGAGCACAAGTCTCCGCCAGGTCAGGTAGGTTATTGTGGCCTCCTGGTGGCGCTATAATAGGCCAATGTGAAAAGGGTGCCATTTCTACTTAGGCCTTTCATTTGAGGCATAGTATAGTACGGGGTATAGTACGTGACTATACAACTATAGTGTATTGAAGAGAAAATGTTTTCATTCATGCTTTCTCTCTCTCTCGCTCCTCCTCATTTCTGTTTCTATTTCTCACTCCTTCACCATCTCTCTATTCTTCTTTTTCTGCTTCTATATTTATTTCTAGTTTCTGATCCAGTGATCCTCTAACGTGTGTGTATTTGTGTGTGTGTGTGTGTGTGTGTGTGTGCACTTTACAGTGGGCTTATGAACTGGGCCAGGCCAGCGAGGTGAAGGTCTCGGTTCCTCTGCACGGCTGCGAACATTTCTACCTGCTCACCAAACCACTCCAGACACCCCTGCCGCTCAACACGCCAGGTCTCGCACAACAAAAAGCACCTCAAAATCATTTCAGCCATGAAACGGGAAGACGGATGGCAACTTGATTTTCAAAGATTTCATCTGATCTTTCCTATCATTTTCTCTCAACAGCTGTGATGGATATGGATGGTAGGATCTACGCCAGGCCGTGGCAAGGTGGCCTGCTGTCTGGGGGCTTTGAGAAGAACCCCAAACCCATTTTCACAGAGGGACGCAACCAGCAGGATGTCCAGAACCAGCAGGAAGACTGGGACCACTTTGGTATGGGCCGGGGCCATGAAACACGGCATTAGGGGCTGTGTCCACAGAAAAAAATATTTTGAGCTGCAAGTGCCTTTCTGCCATACATTGCTATTGTAAAGACCCGCTGGAGCGCTCCTCTTCCCGCTCAGTGCTCTGTACCGTATTTTTGGTGGAGCATTTTTCAAACGAAAATAGTTTAAATACTTTTGAAGAGGAGAAACGCTCATCAATGTCACATTTGATCCTCTTGGTTGTGTCTGACAACCCGGTCATTTACGACCTGACGTTGAATAGGGGCGGCCATAGCTGAATGGTTAGTGAACCCGCCTAGGGAGCCAGAGGCCCTGGTTGCCCCAGGTTCGATTCCAGGCCAGGTCAGCATATGTGTCGATGAAATGAAATTTGTCCCTGAGCAAGACTCTTAACCCCTAATTGCTCACAGGTTCTCATTGGAAACAAGACCGCAAGGACTTTCATGAACGACCTGTTAAAAGGAATTAATTGATACCACAACCATGAGAAGTCCATGTTTACCCGTTATTTCAGCTAGGCCTTTTAAAAATGGGTACTTTCTCCTGATCGGCTGAAATGTTGTCACCTACCTGAAAATGTATTACTATTTTCTGTTTATTCTGCTGGAGAGACAGGGAGACTGAACACTGACTGAACAAACACTCTATAGCAATGATTGCTATCAGAATATAGTAATATTCATTTAACATTTGAGTTTTTACCCAAAAATATCACTTAGCCTACCTTTAATATTAAGTGTAATATAATGTATGTTAAAGCCATGTAGGAGAACTGGTGATTACCTGAGTAGGGTCCAAAAGTACCAGGAGTCATGATGGTCGATTCACACCACTTTATGAGCTTCCCCAGCAATTGCCAGGGTTATTGTACTGAAGATCAGCACGTTCGGGTTTCGGTACCCACTACCCAGAATTGGCTGGCTGGGTTATTACGTGGGTGAAATAGTCTCTCTCTCTTCATCCCCCCTTCTCCCTCCATCCCTCTCCACCCCATCCCACGTGCTGACATCGGGCATGTCCAGTCCATGTATTGGCATATTTGCTGATGTGCGCAGATGAGCATGTTCAGTCCATATATAGGCATGTTTGTCGATTTGTGCTGACATGGGCATGTCCAGTACATATATATCTGCATGTGAGAAATCCTATTTCTCTCTGACGCTCGTCGTTAGATCTCCAGTCAAGTCGTCCGCTCTGCAATTGTGTGCCAAACTGCAACGGTGAAGATTTTTCTTCCATCTGCTTTATTCTCTTAATGTCTAAAAGGACCATCTCTTACAATTATATATAATTTTGATCCTATCAGTCTTTGACACATACGATGACAGGCAACGTCCTAAGGAAGGAGAATCTTGGATTATTATTATAGGAGAGGAGAACGAATATAAAGGAGCGGACAAGAGAGCAAAAACATGTTTGAGGCGAAAGGCATCCCCTTTATTCTGTTGGACCTGGCATGTCTAATTCTAGGGGTTCTGCCTCTGGCAGTGTTCAACCTGGGTAAGATCCACCCCTACCAGAGGGGCTTTTTCTGTAACGATGACAGCATCAAGTACCCTTTCCACGACAGCACGATCACCTCCTCGGTGCTTTACACAATGTCCTTCACCCTGCCTATTGCCTGTATGGTCTTTGGGGAGTGCCTTTCGGTGTACCTGAAACGCATCAACTCCGAGTCCTCTTTCAGCAACTGCTATGTCGCCTGTGTTTACAAAGCCGTTGGTGCTTTCCTCTTCGGCGCCGCAACGACCCAGTCTCTGACCGACATAGCCAAGTATTCCACTGGCCGTCTCAGACCGCATTTCCTGGACGTATGCAAACCGGACTGGAACCTCATCGACTGCACGGCAGGGAGGTACGTCGAAGACTACACTTGTTCCGGAAACGCCAGAATGGTCAAAGAGGGCAGGCTGTCCTTTTACTCGGGACACTCCTCTTTCTCCATGTACTGCATGCTGTTCTTGGCTCTGTACCTTCAGGCGAGACTGCGGTGTGCGTGGGCCAGGCTCCTTCGACCCGCTGTTCAGCTTTTCCTGATCGCCGCGTCGGTTTACACGGGACTGTCCAGGGTGTCTGATTATAAACATCACTCGAGCGACGTGGTGATCGGACTGCTGCAGGGTGCTCTCATGGCCCTTATGGTGGTCTTTTTTGTGTCGGACTTTTTCAAAAAACGTGTGGAACCACAGATGGCGGTCGACAACCCCGATACAACCCTTCAGGAGACCCCCACAAATGGAAACTAAGCCTCTGTCATATATTTTCATATATTTTGAATGGACACAGAGCATTGGCTATGGAGTATGTGATGTAAATGTGCTTCATGTTCTTGCTTTAAAATCCACATTAGCTAGAGCAGTGGTTTTCAACCTTTTTCATGCCAAGGACCCCTCAATTGATATACATTTGGCCGCGGACCCCATTTGAAAATGCTTTGTGTCAGGGACCCCCAGAAGCAAAGATACCAGTTAATTTTCGCTTAAAAAAAAAAAATATTCAAAGATATGCACACTTTTTCAAGGTTTTTCAAAAATAGCAGATCTACAAGCTCATATGAGCTTGTAGATCTGCTATTTTTGAATAGCCAAAGCTAAGTGGTTAAAAATGATTGTGACTTTTTTTTAACTAATTTCGCTGGGGACCCCCTGGTTACTCCCTCAAGGACCACTGGTGGTCCCCGGACCACTGGTTGAAAGCCACTGAGCTAGAGGATGAATGTCTGTAAAAAAAAAAAAAAACTTGAAAAAGAATATGTTAACCTTTTTTACAAATAGGATTTAAATGGGTGCATAGGCACAGACGTTACCAAGTCTTCATCAGGAGGTGAAGTGGTCCATACATGTACTGTAAGTGCCTGATCAACCCTTCAAGTCCTCACCTGTCCTGAGGCGACTGACAAGTATGCAGGGGTTAAAGGTTTTGGATGGACAGGAATCCAGTAGCCTGTACCTGCGGGGCCAGTCTGATGGCTCTATGCACAGCAGCCATATTGGGAATGAATTGGGCCCCTTCCTTACTTCCTTCACAGGTGTTACCAATATTATATAATACTAATTAAGGCTCTGTTCCATTTTGTGTGGCATAGTGGTTGTTATTTTCAAGGACCTCCATAACTCTGAGAGTGTACAAATGGAACCAAATGGACCCGTTACACACCCATCATGAGGTGCCATTGTTGAACCAAAATGGAGTGTTTCTAGTGAGCCAACATGCACGATATCAGCACCCTGACCAGAATGGAACAGAGCCTTCATTAGTATCAATTGGTAACACCTGTGAAGGAAGTAAGAAGAGGCCCAATTTCTTTCCAATATGGCTGCTGTGCATAGAGCCTATTGCATCATGTGCCCACTAAAGGGTTGAACCACTCTTAGGGGAAGGAAAACCTTCTTTGTCCTTTTCCTTTACTGGAGTTAGCCAGCCACCTCCACATGAATTACTGATCGAGACTGTGACATTTTAAGTTCATTGCACTGCTATCTACTTAATGGATGAGTTTTGTCATTTTGTCTGAATGCAAATATGCCTATTGGGTCCAGTGTTAAAGCTGCATTTGCATTATTCATTGATATTAAACAATGGGGGGGGGGGGAGCCTGGGAAAGATGAGCGAGACAAATATGTCCACTTGCCCAGTCCATATATGGGCATATTTGCCGATTTGCGCTGACGTCGGGTATGTCCAGTTCATATATGGGCATGTCCAGTCCATATATGGGCATGTCCAGTCCATATATGGGCATATATGGGCATATCTGCGCGCCCGCCTCCGTGAGAAAGACTATTTAACTGCAACGATATTGATTAGATCCCATAAGACGGCTGGCAACGTACCGAGGAGCATCTTGTATTATTATCATTGTTAACGGAGAGAGCAGAAGGAATATACAGCATCTTGTATTATTATCATTATATTAAGGGAGAGAGCAGAAGGAATATACAGCATCTTGTATTATTATCATTGTTAAGGGAGAGAGCAGACGGAATATACAGCATCTTGTATTATTATCATTATTAAGGGAGAGAGCAGAAGGAATATACTGTAAGGGAAAGGAGAAGACTGGACAAGAGAAGACAACGGCAGACGATGATGTTTGAGGCGCAAGTTATCCCCCTCATTCTGCTGAACCTGGCATGTCTGATTCTAGGGGGTCTGCCTCTGTTTGTGTTTAGCCTGGGTAAGATCGAACCCTACCAGAGGGGCTTTTTCTGCGATGATGAGAGCATCAATTACCCTTACCGCGACAGCACAATCACCTCCACAGCGCTTATTATTGTGGGCTTAGTCCTGCCTATTTGCTGTATGATCTTAGGGGAGTGCCTTTCAGTTTACCTGAAACGCATCAAATCCTCTTTCAGCAACTGCTATGTCGCCTGTGTTTACAAAGCTGTTGGTACTTTCCTCTTTGGTGCTGCAATGAGCCAGTCTCTGACTTACATGGCCAAGTATTCTATTGGCCGTCTAAGACCACATTTCCTGGATGTATGCCAACCGGACATAAACCTTAAGGACTGTACAGCAGGGAAGTACTATGAACGCTACACTTGTACTGGAGATGCCGGAATGGTCCATGAGAGCAGGCTATCCTTTTACTCTGGACACGCCTCTTTGTCCATGTACGGCATGCTGTTCTTGGCTCTGTACCTTCAGGCAAGACTACAGACTCCATGGGCCAGGCTCCTTCGACCTACTATTCAGTTTTTCATGATCGCTGGGTCAGTGTGCACAGGACTGTCTAGGGTGTCTGATTATAAACATCACTCAAGCGACGTAGCCATCGGACTGCTACAGGGTGCTCTTATGGCCATTCTGGTGGTCTTTTTCGTATCAGACTTCTTCAAAGACCGTGTAGAACCACAGGAGGAGGTCGACATCCCCGAAACAACAAATATTGTCTGATGAAAATATGTCTATTGGGCCCAGTGTTAAAGCTAAGGCTGGCTCCGCACATCCGATATTGACATCCTGATTTCAATTCCAAGGTTTGGACGCTATTTGGACGCTCCCTCTGATACTAGTTTGGACACGAGTGTTTTCAACACCTGGATGACTAATACCAACATAGTCACGAGGAATCTGCGCTTACCGAGGTCGGTTTGCAGATAGAATGAACAGACAACAACACAGCCGTCGCCGCGAGACGGCCAGGTTGACTATATATATATATATATATAGTCATATATATATATATATATATATATATTTATATATATATATATATATATATATATATATATATATATATATATATATATATATATATATATATATATATATATATATATATACACAATATATATATATATATATATATATATATATATATATATAAATATATATATATACACATATATATATATATATAAATATATATATATACACATATATATATATATATATATATATATATATATATATATATATATATATATATATATATATATATATATATATATATATATATATATATATATATTTAGAGGAGCGGGCAAAAACCCATGAAAGATGAAGCCCATTCGGCTGCATCTCCTGGCCTGCTCCAAGCCTGTATCACTGAGGGGAGGCTCTGGCAACACCCGCGGTCAAGAAATGCCTTGGGGGAAACCTAGAGGTCCACTGAAGACGTACATTTGCCTGAACGCAGCAATGAAAGTCTCCATTAGGCCAAGGCACAGCTGTGCCCTTCATCACAGACAAATACCACCAAACTCCAGCCATCACAGCTATGTCCTACCACAGAGCCCGGACGGGACACAATAGGCAGGTACTAGAACGCAGTTGCTCCATCCTTGGTTGAGGCGCAAACTAACAAATAGATAGGCTAGCTGACGTGAAAGGCAGAAAGCCTCTGAGGACATAAGGAGGGGTCGGCCATATGGTAACCCAGACCCATCGGAATCTCACTTTAACAGTCTCTGGCAATGGCCAGGGCATGAAGCCCACCTACTCACTTTTGCAGATGAAGCAGTGAGGACAAAGAGCACTAGCAGATAGTCATCTGAGAGCAGCCTGATGTACCGGCTGGGGACAAAGCTTCCAATACCACAGGCAAGCATCATGAAGGCACCCATGCAACCTGTGGGAGCCACACGCGGAGAGCATCTCAATGGTAGAGAGGCTGAACCCTTTATTTAACATCATCCGCGGAAATCTAGAGCGGCATAAGCACAGAGCAACGCTCCAATCTATACAGTGGCCCTTGTCCCAACTAGAGCACAGTTTACACTCGCTGGCGTGCAACGCCCTGGTATATCAAAGCGGCAGGGCGAGAAACACCCTCAACGCTAATCCTTATTCTTTTATTTTTATTGTTGTCCAGCGACCCGCAGCAGCGGAGCGAGAGACACTCCCAATGCTTGCGGTATATCAAAGCGGCAGGGCGAGAAACACCCTCAACGCTAATTTTATTTATTTATTTCTGTAAACACAGCCCAAACATGCACTCACCGTCGCCAATGTACAGCTACCTGTATGGCTCCACGCCTGGACCGCTACTCGATGCTATTGCAGTTAGCCACCAAGCCATTGTAGTTAGCTACCAACGCTAGCAGGCAGCAGCTAACTCCATTCACCGTCGTGACTTGTGCAGGGCTGTTTTACATGCTTTTTTGTTTTTCTCCTTCCTTCTGTCGTTCCTTTCCGACAGCCCCTGAGAACGGGGTAACGTAATTCCATGGTAGCAGACTGCGCAGTCTCTGGAGGACGGAGAGTCCGTAGCCCCAACCGTGTTGGTTGCGAGACTCCACGCGCAGCTGCAAGTAATTGACCTACGCTCTGGAGGCGAAAAGATGAAAGAGGATGATCGCTGTGTGCACCGCACCTATATATGTGGCGTGCGCGTACACAGGTCACGAGTGACTTTGTTGGTATTAATATTCGACCTATGCGCGAGCGCGCAATGAATATCCAGGTGTTGAAAACACTGCCTCTGGCGGTCAGAAGGAATGAAGTAGAACTGAACTGAAACCGTGACCCCAACAAAATAGCTTTGAACCACACCATGGGCTAACTGAACCGCTGCATCCCTAGTGCCATCACCATGAAAATAGGATGATGTGTAGCCTGAGTGTCATGAGGCAAATAACCGTAATCACACAAGTCAGCATGTACTGTATGTGCAAACCCTACCCGGCTAATAAAATGGATTAAAAAAACAATTGTGTGTGTCCTGCAGAGCCCATGCTGAGTGCTTTGCTGAGGAGGATGCCCAGTCTGGAGACGGCAGAGATTCACCAGCTCGTCAACTGTCCCGAGTCCTTCACCCCAGACATGCGCTGTCTGATGGGTGAGACGCCAGGCATCCATGGCTACTATGTCCTGGCTGGGATGAACTCCTCTGGCCTGGCCTTCGCTGGTGGAGCTGGAAAGTGAGAATGAATGGCTTTCTTTGTTCTCTCTGGCTTTTGCTTATTTTTTCTTGTTATGACCAAGCATGCTTCCAGTCAAGAGTCCAGAAACGACACTGTGACAATATTTTGTTTTCATTATATGAGAGTAATTTATTTCCCACTGATTTCCTCCATAGTATCCAACTATCCACCAATTGGCACTAAAACTGGAAGCCAAACCTGTGTACATTGAAATAAGGGACAAAAAAAACATTTGTGGTAAAACCAATAAAGTAGTAAACAAATGTTCATGCGTTCTATCCAATAAAATCAACAATGGGTCCATGGGAATATTACTTTAGAAGATTTTTATTTATTTATTTTATTTTTTTATTTTTATTATTTTTTTTATTTTTTTTTACGTTTTTCCAAAATTTCTATTTTCGGGCAGTCCCAGAATGTACCAGTATGTTCACCAATCATATCTCCAGCATTTGTTGGTGGAATTGTCTTTAAAAGCACAGGCTGACAGAGTGGTCCTGAAGAACCTCATTTTAGCCTTCCATCCAAATTATTTCCATACTTTTTTGTTTGTCCTTTTAGTCCTTTTCTTTAGCTCTGTCTCTTTTTGTTTTAGATTATTTGCTGTGATGTTTCCTTTTCAGTTTCACCATGAAAACCTTTTTTTAAAGACAAAAGTATTAGTCATCACAGTCATCTTACACCGTAAATACTTAGTGTTAATTCAACTCAGAAATTGGTACAACTGTTAATTTTTGTCCAGGTACCTGGCAGAGTGGATGACCTATGGTTACCCTACGGCCAACGTGTGGCCCCTGGACATCAAGCGCTTCGGGAACCTGCAGAGCAGTCGCACCTTCCTCAGACACCGGGTCATGGAGGTCATGCGTGAGTGCACACTTCCTTTGTCTTCTGCTGTCATTTTGCAAGACAGTGCAGAACACATGTTTCTATATCAGTGGTTCTCAAACTTTGTCATGTCAAGGACCCCCAAAATGATATGTACTTGGCCGCCGAACCCCATCTGAAAATATGTTGTTCCAGGGACCCCCAGAGGCAAAGAATAGTTAAAAATGTTCGCTTTAATATTGGAAGTCATACTCATAATAAAACTGTCATTTCTCTTTATTCATGTACATTTATATTTATTTGTTTTCTATCTATCTTTCTATCTCTATCTATAAAGACAAATACAGATGATATTATATCTTTATTTGTATATACATGGTGTATGTATACACCATGTTTACAAAGTGGTGCAGTCTGTGTCTTTGACTGCCTCTACTTCTCTTCCTGTGTCTGTCTTGCCTTTGCCCAGCCCTGCTGTATGAGCTGAAGGTTCCTCGCTGGGACTTCCAGACGGGTCGTCAGTTGAGGACCAGTCCCCTGTATGACAGGTTGGACACACAAGGGGCTCGCTGGATGGAGAAACATGGCTTTGAGAGGGCCAAGTACTTTGTCCCCGCTGGAAAAGGTACACAGATTACAAGAGGAGGGTTCTAGACAGGGGTGCACATAACTGGTGCGCAAGTGCGCATGCGTCAAAATGCATGCTGCGCGGCGAAGGGAGGCACGCTCGCGTACCAACAGCTGAGACCGCGGGGACAGGAATTTACTTCCTGAAGCCACTCTCACACATTCACGGTGAAGCATGCGTCCGCCCCATACACACCCATGGGGCGGAGGCGGAGGGGACGAATGCTCTACATGTGTGAGTGTGGCCTCGAATCCATCCTGCGAGACGTGTCGCGGGAAAAAATATTTATTTCTTTATTTGGTGCACACCAATTAACATATCCAGGTGCTCCCCTGAGAACTAGACTAAAAAGGTTATATGCACCCCTGGTTATAGACATTGGGCCTTATTCACTCATTTTGTGTGCATCATAATCTTACATAAAATGACCATCAGATTCAAGAAATGCATGCACCAGCCACTTTTGTATGTGGAATTTTACGCTGTTTTACTGTATGTATGTCACTCATTTGTAACAGAGGGTGCTGAAAACACCAAACGTAGCTTAACTAGGAACAGTTCATGTACATGGCATACCCTAAACAGGATTGTAACCGGGATGTCACCATTTTCCTTAACGTGTTCCCTTTCTCCTGTCTACCACGTTCAAAACCTGATAGAATGTATGACAATGGCAGAAAGCATCTTTTAAGACCGGCTGTCCCGAAAGCACGGACTTCATTTTTTTGTGTGTGTACTGTTTGTGTGTGGACGACGTGTGTGATTTTAGATCTGCTATCCTTGGACCAGAGTAAGACTTTCTACAAGCCCGACTGGTTTGACATTGTGGGGGCAGAGGTGAAGTGCTGCAAGGAGGCTGTGTGTGTCATCGACATGTCCTCCTTCACTAAGTTTGAACTGACTGTGAGTGAACACTTGTTCTTCCAACAGTAAGCTTGATCTATACTTAGTTGCACGCCCGTGTCGGTACCACCGCGTGTTGTGTGTGCACTTGTAGATCTGCCATTTTCGGTGCATGACAGGGTTTGATTTCTTACATAAAACACCATATATCATAAACACAACATCCAATCACACCCAAATTGCAGTCGCATGTTGAGGGGCCTCCGTAGTATGCAGGCAACCCAGCCTGGCTACAAGGAGTGGCACTTTTGTAGTTACTTTTTGCAACTGATGGGGAATGTAAAATAATTTGGCCGCTGCTAGGATGAAGATTTGTCTTTGTCTGAAAGCTAGGTGAAGTCTGATGCCCCTGCATTGTGGTCCTCATTCTCTGTCCCCGTTTGTTGTCTCGAAGTCCACAGGAGACCAGGCACTGGAACTGTTGCAGCACCTCTGCTCCAATGACCTCGATGTCCCCGTGGGACACATCGTTCACACAGGCATGCTCAACGAGAGGGGAGGCTACGAGAATGACTGCAGCGTAGTCCGGGTCAGCAAGAACAGGTCTGAAACCCCCCCCCCCCCCCCCAAACAAATGGTTCTTCTGTTCTTCTTTTTCAGGGGTCTTTTGTGTTTTTCCGAACCTTCATCTTGTCTTGTTTTATTTTTTCTTCGGCAGTTTCTTCATCATCTCTCCAACAGACCAGCAGGTCCACTGTTGGTCCTGGATCAAACGACACATGCCCAACGACCCACAGCTCCACCTAGAGGACGTTAGCTGGAAGTATACCGGTTAGCACAAAACGTTGTTTATACTGAAGCACACAAAAGCACGTAACCAACGTTACTCGTGTTACTAGTAGAGCATAAACCAGTAGGGGTGTGCCGATACACTAATTTCATGAAACGATACGATAGGATATTGGGCTCACGACATCGATACGATACGATATATGACACTTTTTTATTATGAAAATATATGGAGGGGGAAAAAAGCTTCTGAAAATATATGGGGGGGGGGGGGGAAAGCAAATGCAAACAAATACTTCTGTTTATATATATATATATTTTTTTTTTTAATATATATATATTTTTTTATTATTGCCAAAAAAAAGATAATGAAAAAATATATATCTTTTTTTTTTCAAAACAATATTTTCTTCCCCCAAAACGATACATATCGTCACGAAAACGTATCGCGATATATCGCGGGACGATATATCGACGCACCCCTATAAACCAGCATTACTACTTGTACAGCACAAACACAAAACAGTACTCTTCTTAAAAAAAACCTCTCCACTCTGTAGCACTAAATCTGATTGGTCCCCGTGCCATGGACGTGCTGGCCGAGCTGTCCTATGTCTCCATGACTCCCGACCACTTCCCCTCCATGTTCTGTAAGGAGATGAGCGTGGGCTATGCTAATGGCATCAGAGTGATGAGTATGACTCATACAGGAGAACCTGGCTTCATGCTCTACATTCCCATAGAGGTGGGTCACTCACATACACTGGACACGACTCGTACAGTATTTCTTAACCCTTTAAGACCTGAGGCCGATTCTACAAAATGTCTTCTAAATCCTAACAGTTTTTTGAAAAAACGTATAGTACTATGTCAGTAGTAACAGTAACTTTTTCATGTCAAGGACCCCAAAATTTTATGTATTTGGCCACGGACCCCCATCTCAAAATATGTTGTTCCAGGGACCCCCAGAAGCAAAGATTTGAGTTACAAATGTTCGCTTGAAAAAATATATATTTAAAGATTTTCCCAAATGTTCACGATTTCTCAAAAATAGCAGATCTTCAAGCTCATGAGCTTGTATATGTGCTATTTTTGAATAGCCAAAGTGTAAAATAATGCTTTTTAGCTCAAAAAATAAAATGACACAGATGCTTCTCCCGGTCTTAAAGCGTTAATGTCCCCAGAGCGTGTTATTATTATTCTCTCTAGTTCTTTCGTCTTCCTCCTCTTTCTTTCTGTTTCTCTCAATCTATCCCTCTCTCTCCATCTCTGTCTACCCGTCTGTCTCTTCATCTATCTATGCCTGTCTCTCTCTCCGTCTCTCCGACTCTGTTTGTCTGTCCCGTGTACATCTTGTACACACGTATCACTGTGTCGCTGTCTTTGCACGCTCCCATCAGTACGCCCTACACGTGTACAACGAGGTGATGTCTGTGGGACAGAAGTACGGCATCCGTAACTCTGGTTACTACGCCCTGCGGAGCCTCCGCATCGAGAGGTTCTTCGCCTTTTGGGGTCAAGACCTGGACGCCTTCACCACCCCGCTGGAGTGTGGACGAGAGTTCAGGGTCAAGTTTGACACGGTCTGTCCAAAACTCTGATACTGGTTATATAGGTCATATATCTAAGGCAGTGGTTCTCAAACTTTTTTTTAATTTCAAAGACTCCCATAACTCTGAGCGTGTACAGATGTACAGAACCAAATGGACCCTTGGGTCCATTTGGTTCCATTTGTACACTCTCAGTGTTACAGACCTGTAAGGGTCCAAGAGGAACCCCCTCAGGCAACCTCTAGGGTCCCTGGACCCCACTTTGAGAACCACTGATCTAAGGCAATATTACATGTCGCAGTATGTGAGGTTCAAGTCATATTTGAACCTCCAATTCTTGTTTGTAGTTTGTAATAGCTAGTTTGTAGTTAATTAGACACTCTTTTGATGCCATTATGGCCGAAAAACAACTTGTACCCTACTGTATATTTAATTATATAACAGTAACCCAGGATTTTGCAGAACATGAAGACATTAGACAATACATAGACGGTGGATAAATAATCAAAGTTTATATTGAGGTAGATAAGAAGTATGTGTGGATTGAACTAAAGATAACTTGAGTGCCATATAATGAGGAAGTGATGATATGCAACGACGTGGTCATTATTGAGAAATAAACCCTGACTTGAATCACTCTTTCGTATTGAGGGAGCGGGCCTAATTCAAAACCTGCCACGGTTTTTCAAAAATAGTACTCAAAGATCACTCTTTCGTATTGAGGGAGCGGGCCTAATATACAGTAGAGCCCTTGGGGACCCCGGTCAACTAAGTATATAGGATTCAAGTGATTAAAAAGGATTTAATTGCTTCTGCTTGAAAAAGAATACCATTAGATTCTATAGTTAGGAGTTGTGAATGAGCTGATTGTGAACCTCTGTTCTGCCATCCATCCTGTCTTACATCTCTCCATCTTCCTCCATCAGGACACAGACTTCGTGGGTCGCGAGGCCCTGATGCAGCAGCGCCAGAACGGGGTGTTCCGCCGCTTCGCCATGATGGTACTGGAGGACCACGACACGGAGCTGGACCTGTGGCCCTGGTGGGGCGAGCCCATCTACCGCAACGGCGAGCTGGCCGGCAACACGACCAGCAGCGCCTACAGCTACACCCTGGAGCGCCACGTGTGCTTGGGCTTCATATCGCTGCCGCCGGGCCCCGACGGGATCCCCACGCCGATCACCCCCGATTTTATCAACCGCGGGGAGTACGAGGTGGACATAGCGGGCCAGCGGTACCCGGCGAAGGCCAAGCTCTATCCCTTCAGCTCGATGTTCGCCCAGCAGAAACGCCGCAAGGATGATCTGGAGCTCAGCAACTTCCAGGGGAAATGAAGGAGGAGGAGGGCATTCTGCAGCGAATCCACTCCACTTAATTTTAGTTTTCCTTTGAATCCTTCATTGCTCGGTGCAAACGTGTCGTCCCAATACTAGGCCTCCAGCAAATCCAATGGGATGCACAATCACTCCCATCATGTCCCACAACAACTTAACCGCCACAAGCCTGCTTCCCATTTTTTTGTTGTTTCTTCGAAGTGCAATATGTAAATGCTCCTGCTGTGTCTGTTGTTACTGTAAAAAGAAATCTATGTCGGCACCTTTTTTTAAACTTTATCTAGCGGTGGGTATTCCTGCTGGCTCCTGGGAGCTGCCTAGGCCCTAGAACAACCAACATTCTGTTGGCTATACTGGGAGATGCCTACAACAGTCTCTTGTGTCCTAATACTGTTGGCCACTGAGCAGCCTGACTGAAGGATTTGAAGATTTAAGTGCCTTGCCTAAGGGCACCTTCTACAGTAATCCCTGAGGAGATTCAAACCTGTGATCCTCTGGTCCCCCAAGTCAATGTCTCTAAACCTTGAGGCTTCTGTTGGTCAGAGGAAATCGTCCACTGACCACTCCACACAATTCATCATTACAACTTAACAGTATGCTTGTTGTTGTCCTCGAGGGGATTGTCAAATCACCATCTCTCCATCTTCCAACTCGTCACTCTGTTAAATATATGAAGGTTGTTGTATTTAAGTAAATAATCCTCATTATTTATGTTGTGTGATGGTTCAGTTTGAGGGAGCTTTGCACTGTTGACTCCAGAACATGGAGTATGTTGTGCACGTGTGTGTGTGTGTGTGTGTGTGTGTGTGTGTGTGTGTGTGTGTGTGTGTGTGTGTGTGTGTGTGTGTGTGTGTGTGTGTGTGTGTGTGTGTGTGTGTGTGTGTGTGTGTGTGTGTGTGTGTGTGTGTGTGTGTACACATGCGCCATAGAGCATTTGAGTTTCGTGTACTGTATCTTTCTCGGCCATGAAGGAGTATGGCAGTATGACTGTGGTGTTGTCGCTGGCATTGATGCTGTATTCTGTCCCAGAGTCGAGATATGAAGAAGTGGGAGATGTTCATCAACAGATAATTAAAGGGAAGCATTTTTGTATAGCAAAATATACAAAAAAAAACTCTCAAGAACCACATGTTTTTCTTTATAATAATAATAATTCTTATTATTATTTTACCTTTATATCGTCAGCATATCATCTGGCATCCAAATATTCCAGATGAGCTAGCCGGTCTCAGTAACACATACAGGTCCATTAGGTTGGACATGGTTTTGATCATTTCATTACTATTCAGTAGTATTAGAACAGTACATTGGTTTGATGTTGATTTTATTAAATGTCCTTACCAGTAACTAGAGCTATCCTAATGAGCTGCCAACCAACCAGAATATCATTTTTATGGGATTCAATAAAGATCTGCAGTTGCAGATGTTTCTCCAAATAACCAGAATGTGATTTGATGGAAAGTATCCTTGTAATATTTTGGAATAAAAAATGGTAAATTTTAAAGATATTTAATATTGTCATGATACCAAAAACATTGTTTTCATCATTGGCCTTCGCAAAACTGCACAAGTCGAAGTCTTACTGCTTGGAGTGAAATGTGGACAATAAATTAGTTTCCTGTTTTCAAAACGAGTATGGAATGAAAAATAAACATAGATTGCTATGGCCATATTAGCCCAGCTACTATCAGTATGATGAACACAAGAAATGAAAGTCTATTAACTAAACGTCACTGCTGTACAGTTGAAGTGAAGTCTTGTGCATGTTGAAAACCACAAAGTGCTCCTTTCTCAGTTGGCAGCACAGTTTTACCTGATTTCTTGACACATTCATGCTCCTGACACACTGTAATAATCCTGTGAGCATACTGAAAAGGGGGGGATCATGAATTGGGATACACGTTTTGGGCTCGTCTAAGGACAACCTTGAGAGTTATAGATTATATTTGAATTAAATTATTTTTTCCCAGATTATCATTCAATTATTTTTCCAACACTTTCATTATTGAGAAATATATGCGTATGAGAGGGAGGTTTTAGTTCCAAGGAAAAAAAAACATTTAACCGTCTTGATATTTGGGATTTGCAGTAACCAAGTTGACGTCTTTGACATAATTTGTATCTTGTTTTTGCAAGCATCACTTTAAACCATTAAGACCTGGAACGCATCTGTGTCACTTTAGATTTCTTTGGCTATTCAAAAATAGCAGATATACAAGCTCATAGCGCGGCACCGAGTGCCGCGCTATTGAGCTTGCAGATCTGCTATTTTTGAAAAATCGTGAAAAAAAAAACGTTTTGATTTTTTTTTTCAAAAAACTTAATGGGTTAAGAAGATGATATAAGGAAATGATTGACATGTGCAGGTCAAGCACAATGTGCTTGAACCTGACCTCATTCTTTGATCTCTTACACACCAATTCCTGCTGTTCTAAACTTCAGAGAGGGAGCAGTCTTGCTCATGCCAACAAACTCCATACTTTTTTGCCCTTTTTTTCTGTGAAGTTTAATAAATTACATTTTATAACCAGAATCACATTTACAACTCATGAATGAAAACAGGGATTTTAAATGTTGATTACAAATTTTGTGTGACTTTCTACTAAATGTGTGTGTATGTGTATGGCGTTTGGTGAAGCACTTAACAAAATGATTTGCACTGATGCTGAGGTCAGTAATGATTTGTTGTGTCACTCTGTACTGCTACTGGTGGTGTGACTTTTTAAACGCTGTACATTGCTGTCCAGCAAACCCCAAAGAACAGTACAAGTGCAAACTTCAACTCCAACTTTATTGTCAAATCACTCTTACATTAAATTAGAATACGAAATAAGAGTAAAAAATTAATAAGGTATACAGTAGTCAAGTTCAAGTTATGAACAAGACAAGAATGGTACTGTGATATTAACATGATCACATATATCTGCGTCTAGCTAAATATTAAATGTCAAACAAATATCAAATGACATACAAGTGTTTGACAGAGAAGAACAGGCAGTTGAATGGCTTCAAACTAGAATTATTGACCATTGTCAGTGATAATGTAGCCTGTTAATATGTTTATGAATCCACACTACAGCTGTGAGGTGTGATGACACAACACACAACACCACACATGCATAACAATTATTTTACATTTCTAAGATTATCTCCTGTCCCTCATTGATATCATTTTCATGTTTAGTTTAGGCCTATTTGTTTCTGTTTGGGAGGAAAAACTTGCCCGGCTTTGGTGAGCTACATGCCAGACTGGGACTACATAATTTGGTCGCATTATTGGGCTAAATGCACTTTGATATGGAAACAATATATAAAAGAGTTTCAAATCACTGTAACATATCACTATGTCTATGTTTTTATTTTAAAGATGCTCAAAACAAGGCTTCTGCCTTTGCATGAATGCACGTCTGCAAGGTGTCTAAAAGCTTGTGATGCCTTGTTTCTTGTTCTTGTGCCGGCAATAAAATGGCAGAGGATCACACCTGTAGACATAGCACCCACTGCTGTGAATGTCCTGACCATACAGTATGTTATCGTTTCGCTAGTTATTCGATTAAAAAAATGTTTTCTAAATCCTAACGCTTTGAAAAATATATAGGCTATATATTCAAAGATTTGCACAAATGTTCACAAATTTACAAAAATAGCAGATCTACAAGCTCATAGCGCGGCACTTGGTGCCGCGCTATGAGCTTGTAGATCTGCTATTTTTGAATAGCCTAAAGAAATCTAAAAGTGACACAGATGCGTTCCAGGTCTGAATGGGCTAAATGTTTGCAATGTGTATATCTAAAAGGTATAGCACCTAAACTAAGCAGAAGAAGCAATAGAGAACCTCTAAAGTACCATACAGGGGCTAAACAGGTTCTTTGTAGGGCTGTTCCAAACTACATGTACCCAGGCCTGACTCTTTGATGTAACACAATAGGTCAAGAACCCTTAAAAACAATCAAAAAACACTGGTTCAATGTCTGTCATCCACCATAGCCTCGTTTCCCAACCCGAATCCTTTGGGCCCAAAGTTTTTGGCGTAGCAAACTAGACGGGAACAAAAAAAACAGACAAAAATAATCAAAGTTTAGTTGAACAAAAAGCACTTTTCTACAGGCCTAATGGTAAGACTAAATCAGTGTTACTTCTGGTTTGTATATTGAGGTCAGAACATCCCAAATGGCAGATGATATTTAAGACCTGGAACGTCTGTGTTACTTAAGATTTCTGTGGCTATGAGTGCCGCGCTATGAGCTTGTATATCTGCTATTTTTGAAAAATCTTGAAAAGTGAGTTTTTTTGATTTTTTTTCCAAAAACTGTTAGGATTTAGATTGTTTTTAAAGAATCGCCTCAGGTCTTAATAGGTTAATAAACTGCAATGCAGGGACTCATGTAAAATAAAAAGAACAGATGTCTTTGCTGCACTTGTATTTGTGATGTGCAACCAATCCTTTGTGTGCACTGTGTGTGTGTGTGTGTGTGTGTGTGTGTGTGTGTGTGTGTGTGTGTGTGTGTGTGTGTGTGTGTGTGTGTGTGTGTGTGTGTGTGTGTGTGTGTGTGTGTGTGCATGCATGTGTGCATGTACCTTTACAGTACAGTTCTCCATCCTTGTCTGTGACCGTGGTGGACTCCAGGCTCTTGCCACACAAGGCACAGCGGAAACAGGTTTTATGCCAAGGCTGGGTGAGTACACACACACACACACACACACACACACACACACACACACACACACACACACACACACACGTCTGATACCAAGGCAGATCATTTAAGCATCTAAAACAGTGGTGTTCAAAGTGGGGTCCCCCCCAGGTGTCCTTAAGGGGTTTCCAGGGGGTCCCCAGCAAAATGACTTTATATAGCATCAAAATCTGTTTAAACACTTTAACTATATACATCAGCTATTTGAAAATAGCTACAATCTACAAGCTCAACACGTCGCAATGCAACAAGTTGTGAGCTGGCCGGTACATATGCTTTTGTTTGGACTGTTTTTCAACACAAATCTTCACTTCTGAGGGTCCCTGGCACAACATGTTTTCAGATGGGGGTCTGCGGCCTTAACATGAAAACGTTTGAGATCTAGAACAGTGTTAGAGTCATGCTGATGGAGTGGATGCACACTTCAATCAAGTCAAACTTTCACTGTACATGGGATATGCAAATCCATCCATACCTTTCCTGCTCCCATGATCTTTTCTGCTGCTTAGACAGCTTTTGAACACCGGGGGCAACGGTCAGAACCTCCAAGGTTCTGCGCAAACTTGCTGGGATTAGATTTCGGGGTGGACGGACGTTCTATGCAACTACAAAAAGTGAGGGAAAAAGAAAGAGACGATAAACATGAATTTCCATGAGGTTTCATTACATGAGGAGAGGATACATTCGAGTGAAGAAGACCCATGGCTTGAAAACAACACATACTCCTGGGGCTGTATCTTGCCAGGCGGGTCAGAGCTCAGGGCCCCGGCCCCCTGCCCGTATCCGTAGCCTTTTGGTCCATATTTCTTGCCGTAGCAGGATTTGCAGTAGATTTCAGATTCATGTGCTGCAACTGTTGTGCTGTCCAGCCCCTTTCTGCAGGCCACTGGGGAGTGGAGTAAACATGTTTCATTAAACACATTTCAGACAGCAAATCCTCAGTGTTCATTGACATTTTAGAGTTATGTAATACTCAGTATTTTGTGAGGGGAAAAAATGTTTGTCGTGTTCTTTGAAGTGCTATGGTGGAGGACCATTAGGGAAAGGGAAAAAAAGAAAAAAGCTTTTGCAGCCACTCACTTTTTGTCAGTCAACATTTAATTTGTTGAGTGTCACACTAAGTGTTCTGTATTTCTATATCTGGGAGAGGACAGTTCAGAGATGAGTGCTCGCCACTCTTGTCAGATGGAAAAAAACAATCCCCAGACTATTGACTGACTGACTGACTGACTTGACATTCAACCATCCAATTTACAGGCTGAGACTGAGATGTGCCATTTGTTTTGTTTGTTGAGAATAGCATACCCATTTAGGGGCTTTGTAGCTCCCCGTCTGAGGAGATGGCCCAGCCTTCTGTCTGTCTGCCCTTACCAAAGTAGTTTTGACCTTACCATGCTCCAGACAGCAACGTGAACTTGACAAAAGTCAAGGGGCTGCCACTTGGCAAGTCTAAAGCTCTGATGACCTCAGGTTATTAAGTTGTTAAGACCTGAGGTTCCGATTTTACAAAATATTTAGATTTTTTTTTAAATGAAATAAATAAATATATGAAAGATTTGCACAAATTTCCCAAAAAATAGCAGATCTACAAGCTCGTAGCGCGGCACTCGGTGGCGCGCTATGAGCTTGTAGATCTGCTATTTTTGAATAGCCAAAGAAATCTAAAATGACACAGATATGTTCCAGGTCTTAATGGGTACCGTTAAGGCAGTCTCACTTATTAAGAATTTCAACAATGGTATTAACTATATTCAAACGTAAAATAGCTCTGTGCCGATACAGTTTTATTATACTACATGTGAAAAGGGGAAATATATGGATTTACTGATACATTTGCTAGTGCGGTGGTAAATGTATACATTCAAATCACATGTATACAGTTTATCTATGGTTTATGTGTACATTTCTCACATTAAAAATAAATAAATACAAACTGCAGCCATTGGACATTGGGCAATAAGGTTAAAAGCTGGTGATTCTTACTACAGATGAAGCACGTCTTATGGAAGCTTCTCCCATTGCATTGGACCTCCTCTGCATGGTACACTGTCTTCTCACAGGCCGAACACTTGGCACCGCCGCCCCAGTTTGGCATCTTCAGGATGGGGAAGAAGTCTGTACCGATTGGTTTGGAGCAGAGAGTCAAGAGTCATTTTTAGATTTCTTTGGCTATTCAAAAATAGCAGATATACAAGCTCATAGTGCGGCACCGAGTGCCGCGCTATGAGCTTGTAGATCTGCTATTTTTGAAAAATCATGAAAATTCGTGGCAAAACCTTCGATTATCTATTTTTTAAAGCGAACATTTGTAAAATATTTAGTTCCAGGAACCCCCCAGAAGCAAAGATTTGAGTTACAAATGTCCGTAAAAAAACCCCAAAAAAATCAAATATTTGCACAACTTTTCATGATTTTTCAAAAATAGCAGATCTACAAGCTCATAGTGCGGCACTCGGTGCCGCACTATGAGCTTGTAGATCTGCTATTTTTGAATAGCCAAAGAAATGTAAAAATGACACACAGATGCTTATTAGTTATCATCATTATTATTTTGGATTAAAAAAAAAATCTTTCAACTTTGTCATAAAATATAATCCCTCTGTTTTTTTGTTCTCAACATTCCAGGACCCTATTGCCCCTCTCTGGCCACTGCTCGCTCCTTTTTCCATCCACATCAGAGGTTGTCCATCACCTCACAGCACTGTGAGGTAATATATTCCAGGAACACATGGCTTTACTGACACATTAAGGGAGTACAAAGATGTGTCCTCAACACCGACACTATCCTAAGAAAACCTTTCAACTCATTTGAGAAAGATTCTAAAACAGACTCAGAGTATAAGCGTAGTAGTTTAGAATAAAATAAATACATGTAAACAAATGTAATAATGTAATATAATAAATGTAATATGCCTACACCTACACATCCTGTGTAGGTGTAGGCTACGCTAAAGGATTCCATTTACCACATCATTTTCCTGGTGAGAACGTATTTTTTTTCTTCCCCCCCCCCCCCCCCCCCATAAGTAATGATGTAGTACAGTAACAACTACACGTGCCTTATTGGTATTATTACATTGGAAAATCAATGTCTTTAATCTATCAGATTGCATGGCTTAAAATGTACCAGTTGAATTATTCATTTCAAATTAATCATCAGTCCCTACCTCAAGTCCAGTCCAGAATGCTTTGTTGTCTTAGCGCCAGACAGTATGGACTGGTCAGCACCATTTAGGGCTACTTAAATACCAACCATCTCCCCCATCACTGGAGTTCAGGGTGGGGCTCAGATGATACCGTCTTCCTAAAATAACCTCTGACAAAAGCATAGCTCTCTGACTTGTCGTCACTGGACAAGGAATACTACACATGAGAATGTACTGGAAGCTGTTATGTGGTACTTGTTGTGTGTTGTAGTGTTTGACAGCATATTTAACCACATAAACCCCTATATATTTCATTGACAGTGGTCCCGCAGGGGTCTATCCGTGGTCCCAGTTTTTTCCCTATAGTCGATCTACAATGTAGATCAACCATTTTCACTAAATGTGCCTATTATGACATGCCCAGAATAGGGATGCTAGGTTTCACGTGGTTATAAATCCACTAAATCTAGTACAGTCAAGGCAAATTTCCATATGCACCGAAAACATTCTCTTCAATTCTACAGGACCACACAGCAGTTCAGCCATTTGTTCTGGACTAACAGTTTCAATTCAGAGACAATGGAAATTCTTGGCTGATGCCAGCATCCTCATGACAGCTGCAGTGTAGAGAAGCAGCACATGGCATGCGTCAGGAATACCTTAGAATTGAGTGGAGTTTAATCTAGTCTCACATGATCAGAGATCTCCGCCTACTGATATGATGTGTGGAATCTGAATTCACTGAATGGGCTAAAACTAGGAAACATTTCAGACATCTTAAAGAAACCTCTGATCGTCTGGTACACAAGACTAGAATTGATCTGATTTTTTTATAAACTCAACAGGCAAACTGTGCTGATATTTAATAAATACAGGAAATATTCATAGAAAAACAATATTAAACATTTATTTCATTTTCCATTTACTATGACTTCTGAAATGAAGTTAAATTAAATTAACAAGCAATGCTTGATTGGTCTTAGAATCTATCACAAACATTCATTTCAACAATTCCACTTTTTTTTAAATGGTAAAAGTTAACATGTACAATGTGCAAGACTGTAATCTTACTAGGTTTACTAGTAAGAAAAATAACCAACCAACCATCTACAATATTTCCAATCACACCAAACCACGTCTCTCAGTCAACAACTTCCATTTTCATTTATGTTGAGGTGACTTGGTTGTTCTTCTCTGTGGCACAAATCACATTTGCAATACTTATCAATTAGCAGTTAGAAAATAACACATTTTGGCATTCATGTAACCCATGTTAGCAGAAGTCATTTGCTATTGCTGAATAGACAACCCTTCACCCTGTTGATGAAAGCATTTGCCGGAAATACATCTTCCAGTCATACTTTCAAAAAACCATTTACCATATTATATGGTAATTCTGACAGAATTTGCTCATCAGGAGAGTGTCATCAGTCTCTGGCAGTCACACTGTGACAGCAGTCTGCATGCCTATTTTTTGCTGCATTAGTTCCTATGTAATTTCCACATACATACTGTACTACGAGAGGACAAAGACCAGAAAAAAATAAAATAAAACCACAAAAAATAGGTTTGGATCTATGATAATAAAACACACCCCCCTCCAAAAAGAAAGAAAACAAACCAAAAAAGAACACACCAATTCAGATATTTCTGGGCGTAGGTACAGAGACACGACGACAGCAGACCCAGATGTTACAGTGACAGCAATGGAGGTCTCTTTAGGACCCTTTGGGTGCCGGGCTGACTTCAAGTTTCCTTTGAGGGATGTACACGGTGCTGGTGGCTGTGGGGCTGCTGGTCGTCACCACGGTGGCCAGAGGTGACAGGGAGACAGGGGTGTGGAAGAAACTGGGCTGGGAGACACCTGTCCCCTTGGGTGTGGCCATCAGAGGCTGGACAGGAGAAAATACCAGCGGTTAACAGAATGACAACAGCAGAAATGCTTGTGTAGCAGTGTTGATTTTGACAGCAAATTTAGATTTAGTTTTAGTCATAGTCTTTTGAATAAAATTCCATTTTAGTTTTAGTCATATTTTAGTCATCTGAAATGTTTTAGTTTTTGTCTAGTTTTAGTCAACTAAATATCATAAGGTTATAGTTGACTAAATCTACAGTTGATTTAGTCGACTAAAATGTATTGTGGCGGTGCCTTGATGGCATCGTAATGGCTGATTTTACACTTGGTAGCATGCTGAAAATAGCCGATCTACAAGCTCACAGCGCATCGCAGCGCGACACGTTGTGAGCTTGTAGATCTGCTATTTTCAATGGCGCAACACCCGAGCGCCACCAAAAATGAAATGACTTGCCTTTTAGTTCTACTGGATCTCTTCTCCACTAGTCCCTCACTAACATTTTAGTATAGTTTTTATTAGTTGACGAAATTGTCAATATATTTAGTCCAGTTTTAGTCATCATAGCTTAGTTTTTCATTTAGTTTTGATTTAGTTTTCGTTTTCCTCAGTTTTAGTCGACGAAATCAACACTGTTGAAAAACTGTAGTTTTTCTTGTAAAAGGAAAGCAAGCAGCCAATTTAAGGGTATGTTTTTTTACCTGCTGTACACTGATGAATGTCAGTGGCTGGCCGTGTACAGTCTGCTGGATGGGGAGCCCTGGAGACATGGGCTTGATGAACACCATGCGTCCCAGTCCACCCAGATGTGCAGGCAGTGGACTGGTCAGGGTGCCGGTGGTGGTGCGTTCAGGGGTCTGCCCCGGGCCGGGAGGCCCCTGGATGAGGCCGAGGTTCTGCAGAGTGAAGTTGAGGATGGCGGGACTGGGGCTGTGGAGGCGTTGGCCCTGGGCGGAGAGGGGCGACGCGGCGGGGAATCTGTGAAGGCGCAGGCCCGTGGGGGTCACCTCCTGGACAAGAGGAGGTCTGGAGCCTGAGGAAGGGAGAAAGTTCACATTCACTCTGGCTGCCAAGAACGAGTTATCACAACTTTCTTTTAAAAAGAAATTAAAAATATTATTATTATAAATTTTTTTGGGGGGAAAAAAAATCCGAAGACATGCTGCTCCATTCACCTCTTGGTTAACGTATTACTTAAAAATCCTGTATCTCGGCTCCTGTGCACTTTTTTTTTTACTATGTATTTTTAGTCAAGACAATTAATGTCAACGAGGTTGCGATGACCTCGTTGACATTTGTGAAACCACACAGTATAACCCTCAGTGATTAGCAACCATCAGGGGATCGCACGGATCCGGACAAAAACCTGTAACTGAAATTATTCTGTAAAAAAATAAGAAAATATTTGACTAAAAGTTATGGTTGCCCCCTCACCCCCGACAGGACACTGATTGAGTTAAATACATAGGTGCATCATAAATATATTTGGAGGTCAATTAATGACACGGTATAAACTTGTAGAAAAAATATGGACAAAGGTCTATACACATCATTTCATCCTATTAGATATTTGAGTGATTTTTTGTCATAATAATGGATTCTTCTGAGTTAAGGTATCAGTTCAATCCTTGAGTCCAAGTGGATTTTGTGCCAGATCATCATGTAATGGAATTCCTCCAGACGTTCCTGAGATATCGCATTCATGATAAAAATGGGATGAACATGAGTTCACAGTGACCTTGACCTTTGACCACCTAAATCCAGTTCATCCTTCATTCAAAGTGGACGTTTGTGCCAAATTTGAAGAAATAATAATGGGGCAGACGGACAAAAAGACAGACAGAGACCCCGAAAATATAATGCTTCTGCCCAAGGCTGTCACTGGCAGAGGCAATACAAAAAATGCATGTTTAAATTAATCCAGATACAGACATACTGTACCTGTATAAAACAGGCAATAACAAAAGGGGACGAAGAAAAAAAAAAAAAACATCAGCTTCTAGTAGGAAGGCAGTCTGCTCTCATGTGGTTCCGACTATGGAAATCAGAACCACACGAAAGCTTGTTTGTTACATTCTATAGCAGCTGAAACTCCCTTAAGAGGTGAGTGTGGTTCAATGTGTTTTTTTTTACCTGCGGTTGGTGTGTGATAGATGTTGTATGTGGGAGTCGGAGCCCTGTTGCTCTCTCCGCCGAGACCATGCAGGTCTTTGTAGCCGAGGAGGGACTGTTGGGAGATGGGGAACAGGTATCCTGCAGGAACCAGCGTCTGAAAAGACGAGGAAACAGACATAAGGCATAAGCTGCTGAACAATCATTTCAATTTGCTTCTCGTCCAATACACAGAATAGAGCCTAATTATTCCATCAGGAAAGGCCATTTTGGGGGTTAATAAGAACTGGAATATGCACTAGAAGCAATGTTAACGCATCACTGTGTTGTGGTGCTGGATTGTCTGGACATTTATCTCATCAGTTTATAATTATACCAAAATGAACCCAATGGGCAACGGTACATTTTCACACAATAAAGCTTCAGTTATTTCCCAGTGGCTCTGAACTCCCAGACCCAGAAGAATACTACTGGTTTTCATGCTAGATGCTGAATCAGGGATTAAATCAGACCCGGGACACCAGGAGAATGCCGTTAACTTTACAAAAACAGCATAGTAAGGTAGATTGTTATATCCCATATACACATACATACAGTACATACATACTGTATTCACACAGACACATAGTATCTATGGTTGTTTGTCTATTTATGTGTAATTGTGTATGCACAGCTGCCTCTATGTGTAATAGGTAGACAGACAGACAATAGGCCATGATTGGTGTTTGTTCATAAGCCTGGTTGCATGGTGGGAAAAATCTGTTCAGAAGACTGCTAGACCGGATCTTAACAACTTAAGCCTATTATGTCTACTTTTTTGTATGCCAGTGTCACATGGCGAAAATAGCCTATGAGCTCACAATGCATCGCAATGAGACATATTTTGAGTTTGTAAATCGGCTTTTTTTGCAGCTTTTCGTGTCAAGGACGCCCAAATTGACACATATTAGCCCACAGACCCCCATTTGAAAAGATATACCTGGGACTCAACCATTTTGTTTTCTTGGGGTCCCAATCTACACTGTATCATCATCATTAGTGTTCATTTAACTCTGAGTGTACAAATGGAACCAAATGGACCCCAACGGGTCCATTTGGTTCCATTTGTACACTCTCAGAGTTACAGACACACAAGGTTCACTTTGGTTCCTAACTATTATTTTGTCTGGGGACCCCCTGGAACCCCCTCAAGGACCACTGGTGCTCCCCGGACCACTGGTTGAGAACCACTGACCTATATACCAACTAGAACCAGGAGACCTGGTACTGCCAGTGGTTGAAATCTGAATGGCCGGACTTCGCATGACGCGTTTGCAGAGGAAAAGAGGAAAAGAGGGACAAAAGAGGGACGAAAGAGGGACAGACAAAGCCTCATGTAGGCCGACCCCCTGGGTCTGGCAAAAATCGGTACGCCATGCAGGGTTAATGTGGTTATGGCTGCGCTACCATTTGCAGGACGATAGCAGCTGAAACAGTAGAGTGTGGGAAAGACGTGTAACACAGATTGCTCCAGCTAGGACCGAACTGGAGACGTCGCAACTATCCAGTGTTGATTTTCGACTAAAATCTTATGATATTTAGTCGACTAAAACTAGACAAAATACTAAAACATTTCAGACGACTAAAATATGACTAAAACTAAATGTAATTTTATACAAAAGACTATGACTAAAACTAAATACAGTTTTATATATACCTCTGTGTGTCCAGGTGTGAAGGGGACAGTTCTCACAGGCGTCAGTCCCGCCTCGCTGTCGGAGCTCACAGCTTTGTCCTCCTTGTCCAGGAAGGTCTCTGACATCTGTTCCAGCGACTGATTGGCTCCTACGGTCTCCGCCACGGCGCCGGGGGCCTTAAGGAACTCCTTGTGGAGGGCCCGAGGAGACGGTCTGCTGGACAGATGTCCCCGAGGGGCCAGACGTGCCTGCAGGATCTCACACAGCTTCGGGGACGCGTCCTATACGCCAAGACGGAGGACAAGGAAAGGACATGTGGTGAGAAGAAGGCAGACAATGAACACGTCACATCTAGGACTTTTCAGGGAACACTAGCTTTGTCTAACTGATTAGTTAGGGATTAAAAAATATATTTTTGTTTTGATCAATAAACCACAACTCCTTTATTATTATTATAATCATTCCTTTTTTGTATAGAACACAGGCAGCAATAGCCAGCTGCTAATGTTCGTTAGCAAAGATACAAGAAGTCATTAAATTGCAGACGGAAATGGGATGAAATGATGAGACACAATCTGGATAGAATTTGCGGTTTCCAATCAAATGGCACTTATCTCCTCAAAGAACAACTGCTAACAAGACAACAGCATCATATTAATAAATCATTTGAATAGTTTCAATGATTTTCATTTACACATCTAGCTGAAGATATTAAGAATAATCACACAATGGGACAGTGCTAGCATATTAGAAATGGAAAGGGTTAAGGAGGACTAGAAGATTTATTTTTCACGCCCACACATAATCCCCCTTTAACCACTTAAATCCTATATATTTGGTTGTACGACAAACAGTGAATCTACAAGGTCACAACGTGTCGCAACACGTTTTAAGATTGTAGATTGCATATTTATTATTTTCGTCAAATGTTCACCTATTATGACATATCCCACAATAGAGATGCTAGGGTCCATGTGGTTAATGAATAGCAACCTTTAATATAATAGAAATATTACTCAAAAGACCAAAGTAGCAACAACTGCTAACTTCACCGGCAGAGGACTCATTCATACCTTGGAGCTGGGGTCAACCCTCTTGGAAGCCTTGGAGGGGCTTCCGTCAGCTGTGGTGGGATCTGAACACGGGCGTTTGCTAGCCGAGGGGCTGGATTCCGGGGCCCTGGAGGCCGGCAGGCCAACAGCAACAGCAGCAGCAGGCGAATGGCCGGTGGGACTCTGACCACTCTTATCCTCAAAGGTCATGGAGCGGACAGCCAGGCTAGTGGGCTGTGGCTTGGCCAAGTGGTGCCCTCGGAGAGAGGACGGGTGGAGGTACACGGCGAAAGGCCCGCCCCCTCCGGGCTGAGGTAGCAGCATAGGGATGAGGGGAGGGCAGTGTGCACGGATGTAGGAGACCGATCCCACCGGCTGGGCTGGGGGAGGGTGTGTCTGATGAGGGGTGAGGGGGTGGGTGGCGTTAGTGTCAACTCTCGCTTCCAGGGACCCTGTCGTCTGAGCGGCATTCTGCTGCTCCGGAGCTACTACAGCAGCCTTTGAACTCCTATTGGAATGGAAGCAGGTTAGGGCTGTCACGGTTACACATTTAAGTCGACGATTAATTATCACTCAAATAATTGCGATTAAAGATTTTTTAATTGTGTTTCTGTCGTTGAAAATTAAATGGAACATTATGAATAAAAATTACATTTCTGCTTGGCTTTTAGCTTTCGTAAACAAAAGTTGCACAGGGCAGATATGACAAATAACAAATATTTAATTACTTTATACTTAAAAATAAACATTAATAGTGGAAATAGCCGGTTCTAACTCTACATAGGACTAAACTCACTTTGATTGCTGGTCACGCTGGATTTGACAAATTGCAGCCAGCTGGGCCATTTTGCTTGGAAAGTCGCCGTCCTGTGAATCAACTGTGGAAAGAAAAGACAAAAGAAGAAGAAAAGACCAGGTTAACAAAAGACTGGAATGTAATTCGGAATGAATTAACTGGAATTATTCCAGTTTGACCTACACTGTCTGGGGTTAATCTATATGTAGGGAAACTGTCTGTGACAAAAATGAATCTTAATTTCAGACAATTACAGCATTTGTGGAATACTGAAATTGGCTACTAAAAACCCACCTATCCACCTTTTGGAATTGATACGTTTTGGAACTGACGATATGCATATCACGATGAAACTTTGAAACTAAAATGACACAAACTGTGTTCAGAACAGAGATGATACAGAGCAGACACAACAAGAGAAAAATACATCAAAATAAATCTTCAGTTTGGATACATTTTGAGTGAAACCAGACCCAGTGCGGCTCTCAACATTTGTCGAGTTTTTCACATCATATTGGTATCAGCAATATCTGCCTTAAAAAATACAATATCGGTATCAAACAAATATCAAAATAATATATATGTTATTTTATTTTATAGTATGTATGTTTGAATGTAAAGCTGAAAAGGCCTTTGTATGTATTTAAATATTGTGCACCCCTAGTTTTGGAATAAGCATTGCTTTGTCAAATTCTGTGGAATGGACACATTTTTAACTTGTTATTATACAGATAATATCGACATCAGTAGGTATCGGTTATCGACCATAGCGGCAATGTTGGTATCGGTATTGGCCAGACATTTCACATTGGTGCATCCCTACTCCTAACCACTCCTAACCGCCCCTAACCTATGGCCGGTGATCTGTACCTGAAACAGAAACCATGGCAAATTCCCCGTACTGTCAACCCCTGAAATCGTCCATAATGAATCAATTCGTAGCCAGCAGTCCTTTAAACAAACAGGGATGACCACTAGCTCCCAATAGCATCTATTCAGCTAAGTAGCTAAACAAAACTCTGTGAGTGACTTGTAGTGTACTACTCACAAAAAGAATCTTTCACAGGGCTGCTGGGGGCTGAGGTGATCTTGCGTCTGTCTTCCTGGATGCTCTTGGCCAGTTTGATGAGGGAAGGGTGCCTGGTGAAGCTGGTCTTAGACCTTGGCGAAGAGAAGAGGTTTTTCGAACAGTTCTCTTTGGAGGTGCGGGACTCCAGCGCTCTCTTGGTTGTTGTGGCCGCCGGACAGCCGGATGCAGAGACCTCAGATTCTGGAGGAAGAGACATTGCTGCTTACTACTGGCTGTGTACCGTATATGAGTAATGCATTTTGTCTTGTTTTCAGAAAGAATTTCTGCGGTTTTACAGTCCGGTAAAGAGAACAGAGCGAAGGGATAATGTGCTAAACAGATAGCGAGTGAGATTCAAACTCAAGGTCGTGTGCTTACTTCTTACTTAATCACTGGTGAATAAAGACAAAAAATAAATCTTACAACTAGATCATAACCCATATAAAACTTCAATCACTTCTTTATCAAGATGTGTTTCATATTGGCATACTGTATGTGACCATGTGAATTATAAAAACAAATTGACATTTCACGAGCCTATTAGAACCTGCAGGCACCTGTCAAGGCAATTTGAAATATGTAATATTGTTAATCTAAAAGAACTCTCTGTGTATATTTTTAGAGACGTGAGCATTTGTGTGAACGTAAGTAATGCAAACGATGTGTATTGAGACTGTCTGTGATCCTCTGTTCTCGCCGTCTTCTCGTGTCACGTGTTAATGAAGAAGGTGTCAAATCTGAGTTGAACAAAGAGTTCATGACTATGAAAGTATCCGTTGAAGTCGATCAATACCTTGAATAATTTGTGTTACACCCCACCCTGAAGGGGTGGGTCTGGCAGAAGCCTATTCAAGTCTATGCTGGCCATTACTTCAATTGAGTCCGCATGCATGTCCCATTGAGAGATGTATGCTCACTCCACTGTATTAATACCTTTAAAATCTTCTCATACTTTGGAAACTGAATTCTTGTCTGTCTCATTCTTGTGTTATGAGTGCCCCATCCAGATTCTGCTTTCACACACCCTGTATAGTAATGTGGACCAATATTTAGCATCAGTAACACTAATACCTGTAACTTGGGGAAATTCATGAGGGCCAATCCATTCAAATGCTGGCTTCCTTCCCCTGTCCTCGGTCACGTGGACCTTCTCTATCAGCTTCAGGCTCCGCAGGATGTTGGCTATGTCATAGAGCCGCCGCACTTTGGCTGGAATGACAGAAAAACCCAATTAGCTTTTGTTTTTCACAAGCAGTGGACACTCGGTATGAAATAAACACATGGTTATTTATTTCCCTACAATTCAACACCAGTATCAGTATGTGATTCTGACAGAGATATAAAAAGCATCTTGCTGGCATCTGAACTTACTTTTGACCTTGCTCTTGTCCTGATCTGCTGCGTTATCCTCTCCGATGAGGATCTTAGCAGCCACCTCTAGACTGACCACAGGAGGACGGGACACCAGGAATAACATGACAAACTTCTGGCTCATCACCCTGAGCGATTTGTCCTTCCTACTGTTGACAGAGGCTGGGGAGAGTGGACAAATTACAACTGATTACCCTCTGTCCAACACAAGATCTCTAAGTAGTGGTATGAAATAGAAGCCATTTCGTAGTTGTACAAAAACGTATGTTGATGTGTCATGTGTGACAGCAGTCATTTTTTGTGTCACACCATAACCCATTAAGACCGGGAACGCATCTGTGTGTCATTTTAAGATTTCTTTGGCTATTCAAAAATAGCAGATATACAAGCTCAGCCGAGTGCTGCGCTATGAGCTTGTAGATCTGCTATTTTAGAAAAAGTGTGAACATTTGTACAAATGTTTGAGTCTATATTCTACAAACAGTTTTTTGTTTATGTTGCTATATCAGTGGTGCTCCAACTTTTCCATGTCAAGGACCCCCAAAATGATATGTATTTGGCCGCGGACCCCCATCTGAAAATATGTTGTTCCAGGGACCCCCAGAAGCACATATTGGAGTTAAAAATGTTCACTCTAAAACGTAAATATATATTCAAAGATTTGCACACATTTTCAAAAAATGCTGATCTACATGCTCATTGCCGCGCTATGAGCTTGTATATCTGCTATTTTTGAATAGCCAAAGAAATCTAAAAGATTACACACAGATGCGTTCCCGGTCTTTAAATGGGTTAAGACAGACTATTGTCTCTCACCGGCTTTGAACTCGACTCCTGGAAGTTCCACGAAGAACATCTCTTTTTGCCCCAGCTCTCCTGGCCCCTCCTCCGCGTCCGCCTCCTCATTCTCCTTGTCGTCCCCGTCCAGGTCAAATTCCCTGTCGACTGAGGTCTGCGGCGGCCGGCGGATGTGTTGCAGCTGCTGCATCTGCTGTGCGTACCGTTGCTGCTGGCCCACCTGCCTCAGTATGGCCAGGGTCTGGGTCAGCTTGGAACGCCCGCGCCATATGTAGCGGTTCTTGGCCGAGCGGCTCACCATGTGCAGGCTCTCGAGCACGTTCATGATGTCGTAGATGCGCCTGCGCTCCACGTCTGTGTGCATGGAGAGAGAGAGAAGGGACATAATTGTGTGTTAATGAGTGAGGGGGAGGGAAAGGTTGTAAGAATACAAAAAAAACTAAAAAAAAGTTCCCACTCCTTCATCGACATAAAGAAGGAAATTCAGGGACTTTTCAAGGACACTATACAACTTTCACACTCTTCAAGTTTCACTTTGCCATTTCCTTGTTGTATACATAATACACATATTTCATACAGCTGTGTTCCTTTATGGCTGGTGGTATGGTCTACTTTTTAATACATTAGGGTGTGCAGCGGTGGCCTAAAGGTTAGAGGAGCGTGCTTGTTGCCGGAAGGTTCCCCGGTTCCATTCCCCAGACCACCAGCAGGAAACATCTGTGTGGGGAAGTGATTGTCCACCGCTCACCCCTCCCCCAACACCTGAAGTTCCCTTTGGGTGGGTTCGGTGCACTTGAGTACGGCATTGAACCCCCGACTACTCCAGTGGCCAACAGTATAAAGACTGTTGTCGTACTGGTCAGCTCCCCTGTGTGCAGGGCGTGGCTGAAAATTAAGCACCCTAGCTTAGCTACCTCCCTGGGTAAATAAAGGATTAAAACACACAAACCCTCTTATAGATAACCTGGCCTTCAGCCACAAAATAACAAATCTAAACATTTTGAGTCGACTAAAGTTATAAAAAGACTTACTGAGCTCAGTCGCCACATCGTCCAAACAGATGCCATTGTTGAGGGCAGGGTCGGGGTAATCCGGGTAGCGGGCTAGGAATTTATGACAGAGCAACCCCAGACTCTTCTCTTTCCTGCTCAGCTTCTCCGTCTCCTCTCCCGTTTCAGTGTCCTAGAGACAAAGTTATACATTAGTTAAGTTGTCAACACATACCGAACATCAGGTCAGTGACTTATATGCGCCGTGGTGAATCATTTTACTTGTGTAGGCTCAAGGGTCTCCTCTCCATCGTTATCATTGCACAACTCCTTCTCTCGATTCCTGATGTCGGGGCTAGCAGCACTGATGAGCATCTTAAGGTTTGATGTGGGTGTCCAGGGCTCTCCAGAGGCCACTTCCACTGGCTTGGTTGGCGTTGTGAGGGGGGCCATGTTTTGTTGATTCTCTGCTGCTGCCACTGTACAAGGGCCAAGTATTTTCCTTGGTGTTTTGGTCACAATCTCGGGCACGACAAAGACATCCTGTTGAAAAGAAATGGGGTAAAGCAAGGACAGTAAGTAATGCTTGAAAGTTAGCTGGCCTTGAACCATTTAGTGCAAAACCCTGCTAGATACCAACCTTAGAGGTAGGGCATATGTGGGCCACGTATCGAGACTCTGCTGTTACACTGGCCATTTTCCACCTTAGAAGAAAGAATATAGTGCAACTTATTAACTAACTTCATATTACATGTATGAATGGCATTTCATGGTTGGCAGAGATAGTCTTATCAGTATCACTTACAACTCTACAATGCTTTGCGTCAGGGGTCTTCAACGTTTTTCAGGCCAAGGACCCCTTAGCTGAGAGAGAGATGAAGCAGGGACCCCCGCTACTTAATGATGTTGCTTGCAGATGAAACTTTTTCATAGATTTCATAGATAGCTTCATAGAAATGTATGTGTTTTTTTGTTTTGTTTATTGACTTATCTTTTCTATTAATATGTTGGATTGGATTCATGTTAATGTGTATTTCAAACCTTTAACCACTTAAACCCTCATACTAGTAGATTTAACGGTTGGCTCTGTACTTGGTCTGCTCTTTTGTTTCCCCTCTAGTTTACACCAAAAGTTTTAGCCAAAAATAGCCGATCTGGCTCACAGCGCCTGTGCTTGTAGATCTGCTATTTTTGGCTAATGTTCCCCTCAGAATAGGGGAGATCACGCAAAGATTTGGAGGCCCCCCTGTTGTAACACTGAGGACCCCCTAGGGCATTGGTTCTCAAAGTGGGGTCCAGGGACCCCTAAGGGTCTTTGAGGGAGTTTGAGGGGGTACCCAGCTAAATGATGGATAGTTAGTAAGTAACCAAATGGACCCTTATGTGTCTGTAACTCAGAGAGTGTACAAATGGAACCAAATGGACCCGATTTGTACACTCTCAGAGTTAAATTAACATTGATTTTACAATATAAATGGGGGTCCCAGAGATAGAAATGCCATTAAATGGGGGTCCGTATCTTCTCTTATGGGGGTCCCTGGCGTATCTTTTCAAATGGGGGTCCGCGGGCTAATAAGTGTCAATTTGGGGGTCCCTGACATGAAAACGTTTGAGAACCACTACCCTAGGGGTCCTGGACCCCCTGTTTAAGACCCCTGCTTTACGTTTATGACCAATCCTATTTTGCCAGGTTTCTTCCTTATTTCTCACGTTATTCACAGAAACCTGGTGAATATAGCCTAGGTTCCAATTGCGCAATGTTCAACTGCCTGTAGCTAATGACTGCTAACCAAGATAAGTTATAACATACTGTACACACATACCATTACATACTGTACACAGCTGTAGATTATTATTGTACATGATCGATTAATCACAAGAAAGAGTAGTTACCTTTTTTGACCATGGGTAATAATAACATTATTATAATCACGTTAGCATTAAGGCAGCAAAATGCTGCACTGGAGGCTTTTTTCGATCAGAAGAATCTAAATCAAATAGCACCGCTCTGAGCTTGGCGGTAAGCGACGCGGGCTCCAGCCAATCGCCGTGCTCGACGGATCCGTTGGCACGCCCAGTTATGAAATCCAGCCAACGGGAGCACACAGACTGGAAGGAAGTGCGTCACTCACAGGAAGTGCTAGAGTGCGCCGTGCGTCCCGCGCAGGTAAACATTTTTGAAATCAGGGCGCGGAATGTTTACACAGTATACACTACTACAGTAACAACTTACATTAAACACGATTCATACAAACATCCAGGCTACAGCTAGGAAAACGCGAGTGTTAGTCTCTCTTTACAGCGTTTTAATGAGACGGTAGTTACAGTATCTAATCTAACCCGGTCGGCGCGCGCGGGGTTTGTAAAGACACAGTTATACTACAGTCAGGGTTGCCAGATCTGCATATTATAATTTCCCTGCAAGATTTTTTATTTGAAAATAGCCGATCTACAAGCTAACAGCATATGTTAAAGTGCTCATGTGATGTGGCCCATATAGTCGCTTCTTTTGGGATGGTTTTCCTAGACCTGGTTGCTTGTTTCTCTCACAGAATCTAAGGCAACACTGACTACAGTCAGCCGGCAACATAAACACCTAGTTAATAACTTGAATAATCATCAGAGCCTGAGGTTAATGTAAAGTTACAGTACATACCATTAACGTTAGTAGTCTACCTAGGGTGCTAGACAAACTGCAGTCTGGGGCGATTCTACTATACAACATCGGATTATCCATTACATCCATATAAGCATGGATGAAGACATTTTATCCATATACATTCATGGATAACACCAAAAGCATGGATACAGACATAATATGCACGGATAAAACGTGGGTGAATGAGTTAGGACTTACCGTAGCAACGCATAAATAAAACAGAAGTAGCCCTAGATCCTGATCATCCTCCCGTTAAAAAGAAATACAGTCAAAATACTCGCTGTAATTATGTAAAAGAAATCAAAAAGTAAAGAAAATGTGGATCCAGAGGCGGTGAAACACGTATGATCCCTGATCACATAACTATACTATGTGTAGTTGTAAGTAGAGAGTGCGCCAACTTGAACTTTTCATATGAAACTTTTTTGCTGTCTCTCTCCTTTAGCCTATTTATTTCAATGTGGGTCACTATTTAGTCCCGCCCATAGTCCCCCCTCCCCCATTCCGCTGACGTTGCACTCCCCCCCCCCCCCCCCCCCCCCCAGAAAAGAGCAGAGCTACAGTATCTGTCAACCACAGTACACACACACACTGTACAAATCTCTGTAAGGAAGGATTAAACACACTGATTCTCAACCTTTTTTCATTTCAAGAACCCCTTGTTTGATATGCATTAGATTAGGCCATAATAGTCCCCTATTTGATACTTTTTTTGTTTTACTTAATACCTCTGGGTATTCTGGGTATTCCCCAATCTGTAAAATGCTTACTGTAAAAAGTGTTTATTTCACTCTGAGAGTACAAATGGAACACACTGCTGCTTTAAGTCCAACATAAAAAAAATAAGTACTCTTACCACAGGTCAACCGACAAAATAGAAAATAGCATAATATGCTAATATATTTTGTCGGTTGACCTGTGGTAAGAGTTCTTTTTAGACATATTATTACACATATTATGTGGATCCACCACCACGTCTGTGCAATAGGACATTGCAGCAGATGCTGCAGAACCAGACGACAGAATTGCTTAGTTTACACTATTTGTTAAACATGGGTTTACTCAGAGCACATCCCCCAAGAAAGTGTTGTGCAACTCAGTTATACCATGAAAACAGTCCTTCCAACCAGGAAGAAGGAGTGCCACTGCTACAGTGCAACACCTGAAACACACCAAAACCTACAAAATAAATAGGCTATAATCAGTGGTGGAAAGTAACTAAGTACATGATGTACTCAAGTACTGTACTTATCATTTTGAGGTATTTTTTACTTTACTGTATTATTTCCACTTCTACTCCATTACATCTCAGAGGCAAATATAGTACTTTTGCGCCACTACAATTATTGGACAACTTTAGTAACTAGTTACTTTGTAGATTTTAAATATTATTACAAAACATACATTAACCACTTCAGCCACTACTGGCTATAATAATGTAAATCAGTGGTTCTCAACCAGTGGTCCGGGGACCACCAGTGGTCCTTGAGGGAGTTCCAGGGGGTCCCCAGCTAAATGATAGATAGGAACCAAATGGAACCTTATGGGTGTGTAACTCTGAGAGTGTAACAAATGGAACCAAATGAACCCTAACGGGTCCATTTGGTTCCATTTGTACACTCTCAGAGTTAAATTAACATTGCTTTTATTATAAAAATTGGGGTCCCAGAGATAGAAATGCAAATGGGGGTCTGTAGCCCTAATGCATGTTAAACTGGGGGTCCTTGAAATTGAAATGGTTGAGAATCACTGCTAGAGCCGTAAAAATCGTCTCTTATTGGGGGTCCCTGGCATAACTTTTCAAATGGGGGTCCCTGGGCTAATGTGTGTCAATTTGGGGGTCCTTGACGCAAAAAAGGTTGAAAACCACTGATGTAAATGATAAAAGATAGAGAGCATTATTGCTGCTGACTCATACATTGCCGTGTGTCAGTCTGGGTTTCTGCCACTAGATGGCGACAGGATCCTTCGTCCTCTGGGAGTCGCCATGGAAACAGACGAGCGGCTACAAAGATGCGGGGAGCTGAAAACGCAGCGGCGGGGCAGCCAGTGACGTAATGGTGTCGTGTGTGTGTGTGTGTGTGTGTGTGTGTGTGTGTGTGTGTGTGTGTGTGTGTGTGTGTGTGTGTGTGTGTGTGTGTGTGTGTGTGTGTGTGTGTGTGTGTGTGTGTGTGTGTGTGTGTGTGTGTGTGTGTGTGTGTGTGTGTGTGTGTGTGTGTGTGTGTGTGTGTGTGTGTGTGTGTGTGTGTGTGTGTGTGTGTGTGTGTGTGTGTGAGAGAGAGAGAGAGAGAGAGAGAGAGAGAGAGAGAGAAAGTGAGGGGGGACCCCAACAGTGTTGCCATGTCCGCTTATTTTAAGCGACTTTGGGCTTGTTTTTCTGTAAAGTTGCTTGTAAATATTGGTAGTTACGGGTTGCAGTTTTTTGGACTTGTTTCTAAAGTGTAGTTGCTTATTTTGGCATTGTTTACTAAATGTTGTTTAAACCAGAGGTTCTTAAACATTTTCATGTTAAGGAAGGAACCTGCAGACCCTGGACCAGGGCTAGCAGACCCCCCCCATCTGAAAATATTTTATACCAGGCACCCCATACAAAATTTGTTTTGTTAAAATGTTATTTTTTTTAAATCCGCATTTGTCTTCATATTTTTGAAAATAGCAGATCTACAACGTGACGCGTTGTGAGCTTGTCGATCGGCTATTTTCAAAAAGATATTTAACAAGACGGAGAAAAAAAGGTAACGGTTTAAAGGTCTCTCATGTGGCCTAGTAGTCGCTTCTTTTGGGCTTGTTTTCATATTACCCGGTTGCTCGTTTCTCTCGCAAAACCTGGCAACGCCGTAGACAAGCTGGTGCACTTGCACTCCACTGCAGCCAAGAGGAGCCAGGAGGACAGCGCCGTGCAGCGTGCATCATGCAGCACAGGACGAGGGAGCAGGGAAAACAAGACAAGTGTAGCAGGGTGAGCCTCGTTCTTTATAATTACAGCCTCATGTTTTCGTCTATTGTACTTCTAGTAGTTTATAAATGTGTCTTTGCTTTTGGCGATATTGCTCAGTTCCACGCACAGCGTCCCACCCATTCAGCTGTACATAGAGGGTCGCTATATAGGGTTTGGCTGCAGGAGGGATGCTGCTGCAGTCATTCGTTTGGTTTGACACAACTTTAGTCACGTTTTGTTTCAGGTTGTAACGTCTATATTTTGAGGCAGGTTTCTTTAATTGCTTATAATTGTGTTTGAAGTTTGCCGCAGCCACCTTCTACTTGATGTAGCCTACCGAGACACATGTGTACTAATTAAAAGTTGAGCTTGATGATATTCGTTAACTGTTCTTCGTGATTAAATGGCCAAATCCCAATCCTGCAGCGTTAATTAGTTGTTATGAAACTGGTTTAGGGTAGATTTTTTTTACCACAAACTATGTTACAATCATATCAGTGTTTATTGGCTTTGAATGTTCAGTTCTGTTTTCACGTTTTCAATTAAGAAGGTTATGAAATTGAGCGTTGTTTGTTAATTGTTACAGTGTAGGAACTTTACTTGCTTCAGTTATTTTTCTTCTATCAGTCTTTGCACATTTGCTTCAATTCCACTCTGTTTTCCCCTCCATCAATACCAGCCTCCTCCTATTTTTTGAACTGAAGGATTTGTCTTTATTACATACATTTTCCATGTGTTTGTATTGGTTACACATTGGGAACTCTATATATTCTTTTTGTTTGATTTTCCAGTGGATGATTTTTATTTTTTGTATTTTTCCACTTTTTAAGAAAAGAACCACAATGAACACATCTCTCTTCAAGACAAGGTCTTCTTGGCAGCGATGATGGCTTCAGAGGAAAGGGCGGCCATGGTGGTCTTGGGTCCCCTTCCTCTTCCCTGATGATGCCTGCTTCAGACTAACACCTTGGGGACCAAGAGCTGCATGACAAACTGGGAGGAATAATATGAACGAAACACAGTCTTCAACCGAGGTCGTATCCCTCCTGGGGGATTGGGTGTTGTTATTTCTTCCATGAAGCTAAGTTGATGGACTGGTGGCTTTTTATTGACAGACCTTGCAAGAAGAAGGGTATTGAGAGACTTGGAAGGGTATTTCAACTTTGTTCCTTTAAAAGGAGGTATTGACTGGATATTGTGGTAGAAAGCGAGACATCAGACCCTATGGGAAGATGGAGGGAGGAGCAGAGGCCAGTCCACATCAGCATCAGAGGAGGAAGCCTGTACAGCATGGCTTGGAGGACCAGAAAAGGGTGAGTAATACACCAGATCTTATCAAATGTAATCTACCGTCTCCGTCTCTGTGCTGACTGCCAGCTTGTGGGGTAATTTTGCATCAAAATAAGTTGTTGAAGCAGGTGTAACTGGCTTAGTTCAAGCTCTTATAAGGTCAGTGGTTCTCAAACTTTTTTGTGTCAAGGACCCCCACATTTGCACTTATTAGCCGGCGGAGCCCCATTTGAAAAGATATGCCAGGGACCCCCATAAGAGAAGATGTTTTACGGCTCTAGCAGTGATTCTCAACCATGTTAATTTCAGTTTGACATGCATTATTTATCATTAGGCTACGGTCGACCCCCATTTAATGGCATTTCTATCTCTGGGCCCCCAATTTATATTGTAAAATCAATGTTAATTTAACTCTGAGAGTGTACAAATGGAACCAAATGGACCCTAACGGGTCCATTTGGTTCCATTTGTACACTCTCTGAGTTACAGACCCATAAGGGTCCATTCGAGAACCACTGCTGTTGGTAACATCTGAATTTCTTATGAATGTAATGGATTATTTGAATTAGTGAAAAAAATACATATTTTGTCCGGCCTGTGGTGGTATGTTGTTGGCTTTAAAAGGGAATTCTGCTGCAAAGCAACATTAAAATCTGAATACGTATGCTCATGTGCCTGCTCATAGATACGATCTCTACATAGGAATAGCAGCAGCAGTAGGAGCAATATTCTTAGAGATCTGTCATGATGATGCATCCCTCTAACCTCACTTCGAAGAACCACATTACCGTCCAGTTGCCTACAAACCAAACTGATTATTTTCTTTTGATCAGACGTCCGCATTTTTCTACTAGTGTTGAAGTCCTTTGTGAAACAGAAAAGTGGATGTGCCGTGGTGGGTCTGGAGTGATATGTAGAGAGCTGGTTGTGAGCTCATTTTACTCAGTAGGTCAGCAACTTACCAAACCAAAAATACAAGAGAGACCCAGGTTAGCTTTCCCTCTAAACACACCCTGGAATCATTGCAATGCTTCCATTACAATTGATGGAATACCACTCCCCACCTTGATCTTCTCCAGCACAGCTCCATTCTTCTTTTATACCCTGTTAAGTTGATCTATGCTGCCTGCAGTGATAGCTCCTTGAGGTGTGGGTTTGCTAGACCCCCAGCCACCAGCCCTGTGTGAGTTAAATAGATCTCTGTGTTGACTGAAGACATCATTCTTGATCTGGATGTGGAATCTGATTACATTCTCTCTGCTCCCCATCCACTCTGGTTCTAGGAAGCTTAGTAGTTAACGGTCTCAGAGCTTTCATGGTAACACTCATCGTTGCTTGTCCCACCATGGTTTGCAGTCGGAATAAAAGCAGTGGAGTGGTCCTTGAATCCAAAATGCGAGGGTCCATGTTGAACAGCTGTGGACTGGACAGCTGGCTAGGCTTTAGAAGATTACGGCATGCACCTTATTACGTGATTGCCAAAATGCAGGTCTCTACCAAAGGGGCCAGGGATACACTGGCCCCTCCCCGTCACCGGCGTTATAGGCATGCAAGGGATTAAGTTGGGTGAAAGGATTTCTTCTCTTCTTACTTTTCTATTACCCCAGATCCCCTCCCTCTCTCCCTTTCCTCCCTCTCCTAAATTATTGATTTGATCAGGTGTTAAATTGATCACCTGGGATTTTCTAGAGCATGAATATTAATTAAGGGGACAGAAATCCCAGCTGCTGTTCCCCATAGCCGAAATCCTCTCTGGTTGCTGAGACACAGAACAGTCCAGGGACTTTGAAACAATTCTACTGGACGGACTAGAGCTTATTAGTGGGTGAGATTTGATGTAATACTTGTTTTACTTGAGCAATCTAGTCGATTTTTTTCATCTACTTGTTTTGTCGTTGCTATGGTAACTGACCCTCTGTGCCTTGGCATGCCCGATGAGGTAACAGTGTGTCACATCCACATTGTTCTCCAACCCTCGATAGCAACCAACTAACCTGGTGACATCTTCAGAGTGAGGCGAGGCGAGACACTTGGCTCTCTCTCCCCAGGGACGCTGGGCAGACTGAGGGAGACCGCTAGGCCTGAACCAATACTCACTGTGTTAATGGACATCAGCAGTCCTAAATAAATTGAAAGCACTGAGGTATAGCAATGTGGACGGGAGGGGGGCGGCTCCTTGTGTTGGGGGAATTACTTAAGACTTCTGTTCAGCGAGACTCTGTGTTCACCCCAATTACCTAGGCTGTGTGAGTTCTATGTTCACAGCCCTATAGATCCTGTGTGAGATAGTCACCCCTGTAGGAAGTAATTGGATTTTGTTCCCTTTGTAGATTTAAGTCTGGCACATGTCTCCTGTTCCATATATTAATGTTCATTGAGCAGCAATCATGGACCTTCATGGCAAAGCAGTGAGCATTATACAAGGAGGAGAGCCGCGGATGTATTATATTAAGGTAATCCATGCTCAAAGACAGCCCTGGCTGTGATTTATGTGGAATTGTCCATATCAAAATGCTGGCCATTGTTGCGGCATCAGTGTTCAGTGAAATGGGATTCTGCGAGGGTCGGCCCCATTGTATTAACAATGGAATAGGCCTATATTGTACCCATCAACTGCGTGCCGTTCAAGATACTGTACTTACCTTGAAAAGCATATAACCTGCTGACCTAGAACTGAATCCTCCTGTGTCTCACCTGTCAGCTTTCCTAATATATCTACCACGAAAAATAAAATAAAAAGTATATACATTATAAAATGGAATGGACTGCATTGTGTCCACTGTGATCATAGAATTATTCTGTTATGTTTAGAAGGTGTTTTGTGAGCATTTGGTAGGGTGGAAATGCAAATTGAAAATGCGACGTGAACGCTTTGTCTGGACTGGTTCTGTTAAATTCTTTAGGAATATTGCCTAGTTTCCAAAAGAGCAACAATGGTATGTTTCAAGGCTATTAATAAACACCATGTTGTTGTAGAGTAGACACAATATTGATTTTGCTCTTTTCATGTTAAACCCAGACCATAAGCCCAGGGAGGCGGTGTGGACTTTGATTCCCTGGATTGTACGACATGACTCAATGAAATTAATTTATTTCAGCATCGCTGTTGTTGCTGTTGTTGTTTTAAGTGAAATATTCCTGCTTAGAAAGCAAAACTCAAAATGCCAGACCCCGAGGTGTCGGTATACAGTATGCTGACACCCGGGTCTGGCATTTTGAGTGTACTACCTACAGTGTAGTATACACCTAGTTGGCCTGGTTTATTCTCATCTCACTCCATCATGTCAAGAGAGCACAACTGTACAACTGTGCCAGATTTATTTAGAAACACAACCTTGCATGTACCTTTTGTATAAGTGGGTTACTGTGCCCCTACACCACCCCACAAGCTCCTTCAGGTCCTCACTACAGGCTTTTTATGGCGTGGCTCTGCAGGAGTCTAACCCTCTGTTTCTCAACGACTGGTCCGGGGCCCACCAGGGGTCCAAATGGATCCCACATTTACAGATATCTTTACACTGTAAAATGTTAATTTAACTCTGAGAATGGTACAATTGGTACCATTTGTACACACACACACACACACACACACTCTCAGAGTGTACAGAGTGACACATATGTTTTATACTTGAAATATTAACATTATATATATATTCACATATTTGTTTACTGTTCTGAGAATGAAGCTAATATCTAAAGTTTTTCATGCCATTGCTGTCGTGGCCCCTTAGACTTTAGAATGGCCTCTCACAAAGTCATAGTTAAAACAAATGTATCATCATTTTTTAGAGGCATCATCATTTTTATTATTTCATGTTCACTTACCTGATTTACTATTTCGTTTTATCTTAGCACACTTTGTAGCCTATTTTCTTTAAAAAAAAAAATCGAATTATGTGGATCACATAATCCACATAACGGTGTGCCCCCAATGTGGATCTGGTCCTCTATCCAGTCTACAAATCGAACCAAATGTACCCATTTGGGTCTATTTGTACTCTGAATTGTATTGTGTACAGTAACAGTAGGGCTGGATGTTAACACTGGCTTTAAAACAGTGAGAAACCATTTTATGAACAGCATTTCCTGACACCGTGCACTTTCTTCCAGACATATGGCCAAGGTGGTCACTGTAGCCATAATAACCCCTCAAGAGCTGCCAACCTGCTCCTATATGCGCTGCAACATCTGTGTTCACGACAGAGACAATGGCTCTTATTATCATTCAGTAGTACTGTTCTAGTTATTCAGATAACTAACATGGCGTGAGAAGGCCCTTTATGTCTGTGAAATTCACTCCTTCTGGACCACCAGTCACTGTAATAATTAATGTGATTCCATTCTGAACAGTCTTGAATAATGAGCTGTCTCTGTGCTTCATGTGAGAATTGATGCAAGGCTGTGTTGTTGATGATGCCGAGTTGAAAAATCCATGAACCACATAATAAGCTCTGTTCAAAAATTCAAAAGAAAGCCGATGTAAGAGGCAAAGCTCGCGATGCAACACATTGGGAGCTTGAAGATCTGTATAATTTTTGAAAAATGTTGAAAATGTTCACCTGCCCAAATAGGCAGAAAGTCAGCCAGGGTGAAAGTGTTTGAAGTCAGTAATCACTATCCTTAAAGAGGTGGTGCCATGGTTTTGCACTTTTTCTGTTTTGCATGTGTCTATGAGGTTGATAGAACTTCATTAAGCGCCCTGGTGGTGTTTTTATGGTGTTTTATGTCTTCTCTGACTATTTTGAGTTTCTACCTGGAGGCTGAAACCTTGAGAGTCAAAGGTGCCAATAGAAAAACAGCACTATAATGACACAGTAAAAATATACCCTCCCCCTCATTATCATAACACAACAGGTGTGGGCATGAGGAGGAGGAGGGACTAGGACAGGTGGGTGCTGCTAAGGTGGTGGAGGAGGTGCTAAGGTGAGAACCAGGTATACTTAATGAACTGGAGGCGTGTCCACATAAAAACATAATTTTAACACTTTCTGTACACTTTTTTGAAAAAAATCTTCCTCCTAGTTTAACCATAATACCTGATGAATATGTTTTAAGGGGCGGGGGGAATCACTGAAAATCACAGCACCCCGTCTTTAATGATCAGCATTCTTGTCCCCGTTCTCTCTCTCTCTGCCTTATGCCATAATGTTGGCTGATTGCCAGGGTATGGGGAAGGCAGTTTGAGCGGGTTGCAATTTGCCGCTGACAAGATTTGATTGATGGCACTGTTGATATCCGAAATTAATTCAAGCTAATCTCTGGGAGATGGGATGGTTTTGTTATATGTGTGAAGATGAGCAAGCAGCCATGTGTGATTATTTAAAGCCTGCTGGAGCCATTATACGTGTTCATCACAAATTGCCGTTCCAGTCATACTCTGACTGGATAGTGATCAGTGATCGCATTTCAGTATACTGTTTAGCTCAGACATTAACCCATTAAGACCTGGAACGCATCTATTTTTAGATTTGAGCTAAAAAAGCATTATTTTACACTTTGGGCTATTCAAAAATAGCAGATCTACAAGCTCATAGCGCGGCACCGAGTGCCGCGCTACGAGCTTGTAGATCTGCTATTTTTGAAAAATCGTGAAAATGTGTGCAAATCTTTGAATATATATATTTTTAAAGCGAACATTTTTAACTCAAAACTTTGCTTCTGGGGGTCCCTGGAACAAGATATTTTGATGGGGGTCCGTGGCCAAATACATATAATTTTGGGGGTCCTTCACATGAAAAAGTTTGAGCACCACTAACATAGAAACATACGTTTTTCAGAAAACCGTTGGGATTTAGGAGACATGTAGAATCGGCTTCAGGTCTCAATGGGTTAAAGCAGTATTTCTAAACTAATGGGCCAGGAAAACGACAGTGAGACGAGACATGCTGATGAGTTGCAGACTTAAGAACAATGGCATTTGATGAATATTGTCACGTTGGGCGTTGAATTCGTGGTCAGCGAGGTGCAAAACCAATCGAGGACCACCATCCAAATCATTTCTTGAAACATTAAATGGCCCATTTTCAAGACTCTTAGTTAGCCCCACAGAGAGATTAGCATACATAAGCAGCTTTCTGTCTGGCTAGATGTGACTTTACAAATGTAATCACATGAATGCCATTTTGACAGCAAGAGAGCAAAGGACTCTTGAGTGCTGCCCCTAAAACCTAGCCTGCGATCCAAACAGCTGCTTGAGAGAGTAGATGGGGGGGGGGGGGGGGGATTTATTTTGGTGCGGGAGTCGGGACTGTGTTTGCCCAGTCATGCGGCACTGACGAGCATGGGGGCTCTGGGGTTTGGATAGGAGGGTCAGAGGCTTGGAGGAGGGAGGGACCAGGCCACGCTACGGAGCTCTGAGGCTGGGGGTGGGGGTGGGGGTGGGGGCTGCATGGACAAGGAGGATGCTTCAGTCAGTGTGGATGGATGCCTGCTTGGCCCTTCAGAGCCATCTGTCCAACCACCCATCTCTTCTCCTCTCCAACCCTGAGGGAGGGTGAAGGACAGGTGGCTAGGAGCTGGTGGGATGGGCCACGTTTCTGATGGTGGGGCAACGTGATTGTGAAAAGTCATCCTCCTTCCTTATCATGCCTGGTTAGTGACAGGATGCACATTCTTGAGGAGTCTGGAAATAAAGGCATGCTGCCAAAAGACTATACAGTGCTGTTCACTTAATGTGTATTGGCTATTGCTTTAATCACATGAACCAGTGTTGATTTCGTCGACTAAAACTATGACGAAAAATGCTCGTCGACTACCTTTATTCATTGACGAAAACTAAATAAAAACTAAATAAAACTAAGCTTTAATGACTAAAACTAAAACTAAATATATTGACAATTTCGTCAGCGCTGCGACGCGTTGTGAGCTTGTAGATCGGCTATTTTCAGCATGCAACCAAGTGTAAAATCAGCCATTATGACGCCATCAAGGCATCGCCACAATGCACTTTAGTCGACTAAATCAACTGTAGATTTAGTCGACTATAATCTTATGATATTTAGTCGACTAAAACTAGACAAAAACTAAAACATTTCAGATGACTAAAATTATGACTAAAACTAAATGGAATTTTATTCAACAGACTATGACTAAAACTAAATCAAAATTAGCTGACAAAATCAACACTGACATTAACCCTACCGTCACTATTCTGGGGGAAACGCTGGCCAAAGATAGTCGATCTACAAGCTTACAAGGTGTCATGTTGCGATGCATTGTGAGCTTGTAGATTGGATATTTTTAGCAACGTGTTTTGGTGTAGAGGGAGAAGAGGAGGAGACTTAAGGCCTTTGCAGACGGGGTGCGATTTTCCGCACAGAAAAAAACGGACAATAACATTTTTTAAATGAACGCATGGTTCTCAATGACCTCATGCACACCCCGTGCGGCGAGGCGATGCGATGCGTTTTTTTTTTCTTCAATCGAACCCAGTTCGATTTGTGCGTTTTTTCGCATGCGGTAAAAACTGATTGACTAATCGCACCCTGTGTGCAAAGGCCTTAAGTATAGACAAAGTATATAGAGTTTCATTTAATAATACCAAGTTCAGTTGAAATGGTGATTGATAGCCAGTAAGAATGATGGTTATGACTATACCGTGTGATTAGACTACTGACGGTTCATCTAGAGACCATTGCTGTAGGCTCTATGTGTGATGACGAGAGCCTGTATGGCTAGTGGAGTGGTGTTGTGTTTGTAACACAGTCAGCGGGGGCGTGCGAGGGTCCGGCTGTCCGGACTCACACCAGGGTGATTGGGTCAGTGGGTAGGATCTGTTTCGGTCTGGTTCATGAGATGCACGGGTGAGAACAGGTGCTTCAGCCTGTTCCATGTGGTGAAGGGAAGTCCTGCCTGCCACGGCCATCGTGTCCACCTACACAAATGCATGTGTGTGTGTGTGTCTGTGTATCAATGTTGCCAGATTCTGTGAGAGAAACAAGCAACCAGGTCTAGGAAAACCAGCCCAAAATAAGCGACTATGGGCCACATGAGCACTTTAAAATTTACATCAGCTATTTGAAAATAGCAGATCTACAAGCTTACAAGCTTGTAGATCGTCTATTTTCAAATACAATCTTGCGGGGAAATTATAATAAGCAGATCTGGCAACCCTGCTGTCTATATGCGCACGTCCACGCACACGCACACACACACACACACACACACACACACACACACACACACACACACACACACACACACACACACACACACACACACACACACACACACACACACACACACACACACACACACACACACACACACACACACACACACACACACACACACACACACACACACACACACACACACACACACACACACACTCTCTCACGATGACCTTCACTCGATCATATCAGCAGGTTGCTTTGAATGGGGGCCAGTTTCACTTCCCATTTTGAGTCGTGATTGAATATCGGGATTCTTTTGGCTTTGATATCATCCTCAGTAATGATGTTTTAATGAATGCTAAAGTGGTGTGTGTGTCATTTCTTTGGAGAGATAATTGTTAGGCTAGGCTACCCTGTGCCAGGTGTAAATGAATCCAACCACCTTGACAGTTGTGTTTTATTATTTATTTCTAAGACAATAATGGCTACTTTCTTGCAGTATATTTTTTATTATTTAGCATCTTATCATCTTTTAGTCTCATAAAAAATAGAGCATGAACATGCAGCATCTGTATGAGTAGCTTAAAGGCTCAGCTTGAGGCTATTTTTTTTCCATCTTCTGTTTTTTTTGTTGGAGGGGGGTTCTATATAGGGGGAAATGAATAAATCAAATGATAAGATTCCAGATTAAGATGTGATAAATTGCTGCTGCCAGCATCTGTTATTGTTAAAGGATGGGCTTCTGCAAACAGCACCACACCACAGGGAAATGCACCAACCAGATCTGTATCGATTATAGTTGTTTGTTTCCACTTTGAGAGCCCATTTTGGTCCTTGTTCTTGAAATAGTGGCCTTGTTATCTCTTGTCTACAGTCTGTGGCGTGCGTGTGTGTGTGTGTGTGTGTGTGTGTGTGTGTGTGTGTGTGTGTGTGTGTGTGTGTGTGTGTGTGTGTGTGTGTGTGTGTGTGTGTGTGTGTGTGTGTGTGTGTGTGTGTGTGTGTGTGTGTGTGTGTGTGTGTGTGTGTGTGTGTGTGTGTGTGTGTGTGTGTGTGTGGGAGAGAGAAAGCGAATGTGCTTAAAGAGAGGTATCTGTTGTCCACAATTATGCTCTCTTTCTCCTATCCACGTCCTCTCGTCTTTTCCTGGTGAATAGAATATTGCCAGAATTCAATTTGTCATGAATTTTCCCAGAGATAAGAAAGGATAAGAGTAGGTAAAAAGATGCTTATTTCATTCATACCCGGGAGTCTGGAACTGCAGATTCCCTCACACACACACACACACACACACACACACACACACACACACACACACACACACACACACACACACACACACACGCACACACCAGCCACTCCTCGGTGTAAATCTGCCACGTTTGGAGAAGAATCCGGATCGTTAAGCTAGCTCGAGACAAAGAGGTTGGAGGTGGCAAATAACACAGAGAAAATGGACTGGATGTTTCTGTACATTGGACAGCTTTGGTAAAAGCTGCCAGTGACAGCTCTGTAAATAATTGCGAGACACTGGTTGCCCGCAGCGGTAGGAAAACACAATGTGCCACTGTGACAATGAAGGATGGTACTCACTCAGAGAGAAGACAGAGATGTGTTTTTCCTACCTTCAGGTTCATATCGCTGGAGAGAAAAGTGTTTGTTTTCCTCTCCCATCCCTGAAAGGCATGTATAGGGATGATGATTTGTCTTGTTTTTTTGTTTTCTTATACACAAGAAAAAGCCAAACGGAATAAAATGTTCACGGCCCACACCCCTTAGGCATTCCTTACTTTATTGAGACAGACAGACCTGAGAGGGTGTGTGGTGGTGGAGACCTGAGAGGAAGGCTCAATGACATAGAGTAGAACAGTGGTTCTCAAACCTTTTCATGTCAAGGACCCCCAATTTGACACTTATTAGCCCGCGGACCCCCATTTCAAAAGATATGCCAGGGACCCCCATAAGAGAAGATTTTTTTTACGGCTCTAGCAGTGATTCTCAACCATTTTAATTTCAAGGACCCCCTGTTTGACATGCATTAGGGCTACGGACCCCCATTTAATGGCATTTCTATCACTTGGACCCCAATTTATATTGTAAAATCAATGTTAATCTAACTCAGAGAGTGTACAAATGGAACCAAATGGACCCTTTAGGGTCCATTTGGTTCCATTTGTACACTCTCAGAGTTACAGACCCATAAGGGTCCATTTGGTGCCTAATCTATCATTTAGCTGGGGACCCCCTGGAACTCACTCAAGGCCCCCTGGGGGTCCCCGGACCCCACTTTGAGAACCAACGCAGTAGAATACTTGGGCAGCAGAGGGCTATGTTTGGCTCCGGAGGTACGCATCGAAGCATCCTCTATTTTTCATACACCCATCCAAAAGGATTCATCTAAGAATGAGACAAAACTCACTCACTGTCAACGGCACCGTTGAGCCCGGGTTATACTCGTAAAAAAAATTGCAGATCTAGATCTCGGCTATTTCCAGTCTGCCACATCCGTACGCAACTAAGTATAACCCAAACCCAGGCTTTACATGTCGCGAAACATCTGTTGGATAGCTTTACATCTCAAACAGCTCATAGCGTTAACTGTTCGCGACTGCAGCTCCCGCGGCCGTGAAGCGGTGTGCTGCAGATTTATTTCAAGCGTCTTCTTTTTTTTTTTTTTATCACCCTGAATAAATAATCCTGTTGTCTTCAATGCATAGATTTTCTCGTGCTCCGCGAGGTGATGAATCTGACAATGATTTTCTGTCTCTGCCGCCCTCCTCCACTCCCTCTCTCTCTAGACAGCACTACTGTAGCGTAGGTGTGTGAGCAGGTAGAAGACGCTCTGCATGTCAATGTGTTCTCTAGTCACTGAGCATCTCTCACCCAGACAACGAACTGTAACCTGGCTTTTGATGGAGGTGAAATGCATGGCAGCAGAGGTGGAAATTGTATTCAAGAATTCTTAACCCTTTTCATTCTTTATTTTGTGTTTTAATCTTTTATGTTTCTATATCGGTGGTGCTCAAACTTTTTCATGTCAAGGACCCCCAACATGATACGTATTTGACCGCGGACCCCCATCTCAAAATGTTTTGTGACCCCCAGAAGCAAAGATTTCAGTTAAAAATGTTCACTTTAAAACAATATATTCAAAGATTTGCACAAATGTTCACGATTTTTCAAAAATAGCAGATCTACAAGATCATAGCGCGGCACTCGGTGCCGCGCTATGATCTTGTATATCTGCTATTTTTAAATAGCCAAAGTGTAAAATAATGCTTTTTAGCTCAAATCAAAAAGTGACACAGATGCGTTCCAGGCCTTAATGGGTTAAGCATTTTCCTCTGTAAGTTTGATGAACTGGAAGTGCTGTTATTGGTGCCAATTCTGTCCTGTGGTATGAGTATTATTATTATTCCGTTTTTTATTCTACCACAGCGAAGGCAAAGACACATTTGGTGAATTCAAATATCAAAGTCGTAATGCGTAACGTTCATTTTAGTAGTACTTTTTTTGTGACACCTCTTGTAGCTCTGTTGACATTACAACATCTGCCAATAAGTACCTCTCAAAAAGAAAAATGCTGCAGGGTATACTTGCCTGTGTATATTTTGGAAAGCAACACGTTGTCAGAAACTGTATTTATTAACTGAAATACATCAATAAACACATTTCCGGCACATTTTCTGTGCCTGCATCATTTTGGTACGAGTGTTGGGGGCAGACACTCCAGTGATATACCAGTGAAAGATTATATCAAAAATATGTTTGTGAATGGCTACTTTACCTTTACTTGCCTATACTGTATATTACTGTAGTCAAACTTCTACCCACCATCATAACCTGAGTAACGGTTAACGGCTAAGTAAAGGAATAGGCTCTATGCACAGCAGCCATATTGTGAAGAAATTCACAGGTGTTGCCAATGATACTAATTAAGGCTCTGTTCCATTGTGGTCAAACAGAGTCAGGGTGCTGATATTGTGCATGTTGGCTCACTGGACACACTCTACTACACCAGTGGGTCTCAAAGTGTGGTCCAGGGACCCTCATGGTTCCTTGAGGGGGTTCCAAATGGCCTCTTATGGGTGTGTAACTCTGAGAGTGTACAAATGGAACCAAATGGACCCTTACGGGTCGTGGAAATTAAAAAGTCTGAGAACTATTGTGCTACACTAAATGGAACAGAGCCTTCATTAGTGTCATTGGTAACACCTGTGAAGGAAGTGATAACATGGCTGCTGTGCATAGAGCCTATTGGAGTATTTGAGTGTTAAATGTCAGAGTGTAAAAAAGTCCTTACAAATTAAAACTCAAGATTTTGCTGTGTACAAACAGAGGTTGAGGCGATTACAAACAGAGGTTGAGGCGATGGGGCAGAGACCAGAGGCATGGCATCAGAATAGCAGAGTTGATCCCCAATCAATCCACGACCCCCAGGAGGCCACGTTGTCTGTCCAAGATGACCCTGTCTGGCCGGCCAGCTCAGCTCGTTGTAGCTGAGGTTCTGTGGACATACTGCTGCTGTAATTGAGCCTTTGGGTTCCTGCATGGGAGAGCACCAGGGACAGGGTTGGTGTTAGAACAGATGTTTTTCATGCGATAGTGCCTAAAGCCATGGCACGATCAATGTAAATAAACAGCAGCTGGGATGACAGACGGGTCAGGTTTTAGATTTCAGGATGAAGTAGTGAAGTTGTTTCAGTTGGGATGCTGCGGTGACATTAGGCTATGGTAATTCTTCTTTTTGGAACAGGGTGTTTTTGCTGTATTAGATGGAATCCATGATTTGAGCCATTTTGTTCAAAACGGGTCACTCCTGCAATCTTTGGAGGCCTTGGTTTTTACTTGGCCTTCAAGGAGTATGCGTGGAAAACTTCACGCCGATCGGTCCAACATGGCGGAGATGAGCTGCTCACAGAAATCTGCCTGTTATAGCGCCACCATGAGGCCGATTTGAAAAATGTTTCTTCCTTGGCCTAGTGGGAATGTTTGTGCAAAGTTTCACGGCAATCGGATGCTGTGTTCATGATTTGAGGCATTTCGTTCAAAACGGGCCACTCCTGCAAACTTTAGAAGCCAATCTTAGCCAATCAGGATGGAATCTGAAACATTTGCAGATCCATCTTGATCACATGACTAGGCCTTTGGCCTGGCGGAGACAGTATGGTATCGTTTATAACACACGACATGAGCTACACTTAAATCCTTCTCTTTTTTTACAGAATGGGTTCCCAGATTGCTCAGTCAGTGACAACACTCTTAGGCCCGTTCAGAGTATGGGAAGGCATTGCGGACTCTCCATTGGCTTAAAGGCCAGCCAATGAGGAGAAAGTCATGAAAAAGTCACTATTAGCGCAGCGACTGAATATATAGACCAACTTGCTCCACAAGCTGGTAAAAAAAAAGTCCTAGTTACTGTGAATATTTATGGAGTGCTGCTGTCTACAGAAATGAGAGGCCAAGCTTGTAATGGAGAAGGAATTGACATGGCTGAACTCACCCTAAAAGATCACAGCTTTAGGAGAGTAAGCCGATCCAAGATGTTGACTTTAACAAATATAGATAATCCCAGCAGTTTGCCAATCGCTACCAGGAAACTCTTACTTTGTACATTGGGACTGAAATATTGTAGTGGGTAATATAGCTCAAAATCAATAGGAAATCTCAGCAGACAGAGGCTGGTCTCTGAAGGATGTCAGAACTCTCTCTACTCATGTTGCCAATTAGCAGAGGGTCTTGTTCAGATCAAACCGAGACCCTCTATTGAATACTGCTACAAAACAGAGATTTCCATTAAGAGACAAACTTACAAAATATTCTCTTACTATACTTATGAGGACCTTTTGTGGACTATACATTCAACACTACATAGTACATACTGTACCTAACCTGTACTATATGAGCCTCTCAAATTTACAACCTTAACAAATCTGATACCATCCCTAATCCCCAATCTCTAAGCCATGGCCCCTTTTAGTAGTGAGGAACGAAAAGAAGTCCTCACTTTGAGGAGTTCTACTCATTTTTTGTCTCTCTCTTCCTCTTTCTTGATTTTTTATTAAAGGGACATAATAATGCAACAAGGTATTACAACAAAAATCTGATAATAAACAACAATAAAAAGGAAATATCGAAAGTACCTAATCAAATAAAAAATAAAATAATATGCATGAAACATGACAATAAGAATATAAACTAAACTATCTAAAGAAAACTAGGAAATGGTGCAGATCAGACAGTTAGCCTCCTGCAGAGCCATGCTGTAAGACAATAAATACATTCTATTACCATGCAAGTTGCCTGCATGGATAGATCACGACAGAAACCTTACCGTAAACTAGAAAGAAAACCTTCGCTTACTTAGACTCCCTGTCCCCTAATACCCAGTCTGTTCTGAAAAACGTCTTTGTAACATTTCTTCCAGTCCCTCCCATCCACCCCTTAATCGTTTCTATTCTTTTGAGAGAACACCCCGTTCAGGCAAGTCGTGCACACACACATTGTCCCTGCTAGACTACATCCCTATTACCTCATTACAGCCCATCTCACCATAAACGACCCCCTCTCTCCTATCACTTACACACATAATCAATATCACAGCTCTCCTTCTATTGACCAAGGCAGGCTGTGTACACAGCTCTGCTGTACCCAGGACACACTCATCTGCCTGGAATCAAGGACCTAGAAAAGCCCACTTGATCAACAACACCTGGTCCCTGACTGTCCTTGGCTGACTTTTGGATTTGTATCGCACAGGGAGACCCTAGACATGATATAGACAAACCCTTTGGCTTCATGTAAGATCAAGTTTTGTCATTAACAAAAGCTCTTATCTGTCTTTACGAGAAAAAATGTCTTCTGTATTATAGTGTGATTTCAGATTTTTCTGAAAGGCAACACAGGGATCGGCCCATAAAAATTCAGCGGGAACTCTTAAGTCTGATTTCTCATACTTAGTGTAGTGCAGAAAATAGGAGATATACAAGCTCACAACGCATTGCAACACGTTTTGAGCTTGTAGATCGGCTATACTTGTGCATGACGCTGATGTAAAACTAAGAATAAATCAGGCTTTAACCCATTAAGACCTGAGGCCGTTTCTACAAAATGTCTTCTAAATCCTAACTGTTTTTTGAAAAAACTTATGTTACTATATCAGTGGTTCTCAATCTTTTTCATGTCAAGGACCCCAAAATGTATTATGTATTTGGCCGCGGACCCCCATCTCAAAATATTTTGTTCCAGGGACCCCAAGAAGCAAAGATTTGAGTTACAAATGTTTGCTTTAAAAATATATATATTCAAAGATTTGCACAAATTTTCGCGATTTCTCAAAAATAGCAGATCTACAAGCTCATAGTGCGGCACTCGGTGCCGCGCTATGAGCTTGTAGATCTGCTATTTTTGAATAGCCAAAGTGTAAAATAATGCTTTTTAGGTCAAATCTAAAACAAAACAAAACAAAACACAGATGCTTCTCCCAGTCTTAAAGGGTTAAAGATGGCAACCTTTCAACTATTTGAACTTGCAAGAAACGTAAGAGGAAAAACGCACATCAGCCATAGGGAGAATGGGCAGAATAAAAAGGAGCATATTTGTTTGATGGCTTTGAGTGATGGGCAATGCTAGTCTTCTCTTCTCAGTGCTGTCAGTGTGGCCTGGCCGCGGTACAAGACAGTGCCTGGCGCATCAGATGGGAGCTTGGCCCGCAACGGGAGCAGACGTTTACTGAAATTAAATTATCTTTAATTGCCCCTTCTCCCGGACAGCCTTATTACCCTCTGTCTGAGCCAGTCAATATAATCAAATGAAATTAAATATGATCAGCTTGCATGTGAATGACTCACGGATGGAAAGAGGCTCGCCACCTCGACATAATTGAATTGTTTCGCCATCGTGCAATAGCAGAGTTCTCCTTATTGAAGACAGGTTTTATTGATTTTCTGAAAACATGACGAACTTGGCGGAACAGAGGACTTAGAAAGGTCAGTTTACGAACTTCGTGTTTGTCAGAATAGTGAGGACACCAGTATTACAGAGACAGATTGTGTCATTTAGGGTTAGGAAGGGGTTAAGGGTTTACGGTTGGCTGGGTTTACTGTTCCAGGATTGGATTTGTGGTGTCGGAGAAGGACGATTCATCACCGCCTCGTATCTGCACATTGTCGACCCCAGAGACACTGTAGTTCAATGCCCGCATCAGCATTTTGCTTCTTCTCTCTCCCTCTGGTTCATCATCTCTTCCCTCCTCTGGTTTCTGTCTTAAATGAGTTATGGAGGAAAAATAATTATAACCGCATTAAGTTGCTTTAATGATGGAATGATTCTGAATGAAAAGCAACTGAGTAAACTCTTATGTTGAGATAACAGGTATAGGTCTATGCTCTTTAAGGTCCATTTCATCACATCTGTACACTCTCAGAATTACAAAGGACATTTTATTGGACTGAGTCAGTATTGTTTTGGTGTCATATCACTGCCATAGAACTGACAGAACATCCTGTGGGCATTAGGCACTAATAGTGTGCTGTCACTTGTTGTGACACCACTTATTTTGGGCAGCCAGAGTAAATGCTGTTGAATCAAACAAGCAACAATGTGACAGCCTTAGCAACATTGCAACAGTGTGCATGTTTTGCTGTGCCGGCCCTGTTCATCTGGGGGCCCTAAGCGGGTTTAGGCAAGTCAGATTTAAGATGCCACTTTAAATGAAATTTAAGACCAATTCATCAATAACAAAACAGTAGTCAAAGACACCAATTACTCAGATTTAGGGTCAATTTAATCATAAAGGTTGAAAACGATTCACTTTTTCCCCCTCCTGTTTTTGTGGGGGTCATCCCTGTGTTCCCAGGGTCCAAAGTTCCTCAGGTTGCGTATGTTCATTGCCAAGCGGTGGCAGCGCTTTTGGTTCCCTGAACAAGGCAGGCGTGCTGATGAGGCCTGCCCTGGAGGCCCATATGAGTTGCAAGGGGAGCGAGTGCCCACACCAAGCAGTCGATGGCCTTGCTCGTTGACAAATGTGCCGTCCATGTTGGCATATTAGGTACACTCCTTTTTTGTGTTCCCTGCTGTAATTTGTGCTGGGAGAATTCAAACAGAATATCTGGCTGCTGCTGAATGACTCTATAATAATAGTGTTTATTACACCAGAGTGTTGGGCTATTTGCTTTGGATCTATATGGTTTGTTTTAGAGCGCTGGAAGCAATGTTTTGTTGTCCCTGTGCCTTGTGGTTTTGCGTGTGTTTACTGTTTGTCTAATAATAGTTTACCCGACACCGGATAAGCGGTTGAAGATGGATGGATGGATGGATAATACTTTCCTCTACTGAAACACTGTTTTCTTCAAACATATTGTTTGTGAAATGTGTTCTTATTTCTGTAACCACTGCAGAAGTTCTTAAACTGTTCTGTTGTAATGTTTTCTTTGTCTCAAACCAAGGACCACAATGGAAACAATGATGTTTCCTTGAGAAGCAAGTAACGTGTTTTTCTTTTAATCATAACATCTAATAAATCAAATCAAAATCAAAAGCTTGTATTTTCGCTATTCATCATTATGACATATGAGGATAAATATACGTTACAGCTTTTTAAGGGACCCTCCCTTAAAAGCCTACACTGTGTCACTCCTCAGCACACTATGAGTGAAATGTCTTTTATTGAGATGGCTTATTTTGATCAGCTAAGAAGAGGTTAATACATCAAATAGCCTAAGAATTGAATACTTTATGGTTCCCTGTTTTTTTTTTGTTTTTTTTAAAGGTTATTCTTTTTACTTTTCTCCTTCAATATGAACTGAGAGACAGGAAAGACTGGACAGAGAGAAGCCCATGGTTGACAGGAGTCTGTCTTTGATGAAAGTTTTTTCACACTGTAGCTTAAGAAGTTGAAAATGATGAACACTTTTTGAGGAAATGTGTGGATTTAGACTTTACCTACAGTAGACAATACTGGATCAGATGGATAGGCAGCTGTTTATTTCTGATCAACTCATAGCTCTTTGAATGCAATTGAATTCCACTACTGTAGCACTTTTTACTTCAGACTTTTTGTTTGTGAAATGTATCCTTCAGTCTACTTATTTCTGTAACCTTTGCAGAAATACATTGTTTGTATTGAATTAATAATGGGGTTGATGTATTTTTGTATGTTTTGGTCACTTTCCCAAACGACCTTCACTCTAGTGGGGTTCGGATTACCCAGGTTCTATTGTCTCTCTCTCTCTCTCTCTCTCTCTCTCTCTCGCTCTCTCGCTCTCTCGCTCTCTCGCTCTCTCGCTCTCTCTCTCTCCCACACGCACGTGCCGGGCGTATCACATTTGACAACAACATTCATGAAATTGTACTTGTAGTCACACAGACTTCTGTGGTTTCTGTGTGATAGGTTTTGCCTTTTGACAGATGACAGATTCAGCAGCCAGCAGCTAAAATTCAATAAAAAATGTCGCAGATGGATGCCCAGATTGGGACATAGATGACAATCAAATGAACATTAAAAACCTTTTTAGGGTATTTTAATAGCTGTTTAAAAATGTTCATACCTTGGAAACCCTTTCATCTTTGACCCAAATAGGTAAATTAGGGGTGTGCCGATATATCGTCCCGCGATATATCGCGATACGTTTTCGTGACGATATGTATCGTTTTGGGGGGAAAAAATCGTTTTGAAAAAACAATCATAATAATCAGGCATGCAAACAGCCCCGAGGTGAAAAGGGTGACAACAGATTGGGGTTTTTTTTCGGGTCAGGTGTCACACTATTTGGATTCAAAACGGCTATTGTAGCTGAAAAGCTACAAGTTTGCATGTCTGAATAATGCAAAAACAGAATTATTTGTTTGCATTTGCTTTTTTTTCTCCCCCATATATTTTCATAATAAAAAAAGTGCGTATGAATGAATAGTTTATTTCGGTCATTAAGCCATGTACAGAGTTTGTCATTTGACATTTCCAAGGAAGAAAATTATGAAATTCATGGACCGAAAAGGTGTAGGCTGAAGCCGTAGCTTATAATGCCTACCCTTATAATATTATAAAACAAACAATAACAAAACATCAATCAATACTCAAAACAAAACAAAAACAAAGACAAAATGTGTCTTTTCATCTACAAATAATGACATGTAATGGTTTATAATATCTTTTTATATTTATCTACTATATTATCTTTAAACATTTTCTTGAATTTATAAATAGAACTGCATTTCTTTAGGTCATTTTCACAACTATTCCATATTTCTTTTGCCATGACCGATGTACATCTCTTTTTTATATTTTTTCTAGCTGTGATGATTCCAAACATAAGTATACCCCTCAACTCGTACTGTGCGTATTGAAATCGTATCGAAGTTGTGAGCCCAATATCGTATCGTTTCGTGAAATTAGTGTATCGGCACACCCCTAAGGTAAATCAATACTGACGATTTTACAGTGTGGACGATCTGGATTTTACTTTTTCCCCGTCGCGAATGTGATGTGTAACACGTACTGTAAAGGTCCTTACACACCGGGGCGATCTTTTCGTGCGAATAATACGTTTTTTTTTTAAACCTTATAAAGTCAATGGCTCCGTACATGGAGCGAAAAAGCGAAAAAGCGAAGCGAAAAAGCGTCTTTTAATTATTCGGAACGAGTCCGAATTTTGCGTATATTCGCTATATTCGCCGGTGTGTAACAACCTTAAGACTGCCAAAATCATGCAGGAGCATTCATGCGTACAAACGTACATGTTGTGGTGGTGGTCATTTCCATCACTCTGGAGTGTCCTTTCTATGTGCTTATGTAAGCACACAGGTAGGGGTCACCCTGCAAGCTGCTGAAGGGCGTTGCAGTAATATAGACCTGGGCTGTTAACCCATTAAGGCCGAGAAGAACGCATCTGTGTGTCATTTTACGATTACTTTGGGCTATTCAAAAATAGCAGATCTACAAGCTCATAGCGCGGCACCGAGTCCCGCGCTATGAGCTTGTAGATCTGCTATTTTAGATTAAAAAAAAAAAACATTTGTGCAAATATCTATATTTTTTTAAGCGTTAGGATTTAGGAAAAAAACATTTTAATCGGCCTCAGGTCTTAATAGGTTAATACGCCTCTGAGGGGAGTAAGAACTGAAGAGCACCGCAACCTGATAGAGGCTCCTTCTTGCAGCCCACACACACACACACGCACACACACACACATACGCACGCGCACACACGCACACACACGCACACACGCACACACAGACACTTGCACGCGCACACACGCACACGCACACACACACACACACACGCACACACACACACGCACACACGCACACACGCACACACACTCGCACACACACACACTCTCGCACACGCACACACACACAACATGATGTCCTCTGTTGTATCTGTACTATCTGTTCTATGTCATTTTCTGAATTACCACACTATCGTGTCATTAGAAATCACTTTAGGCTAGCTAAATACGTTAAGCCCTTAACCTTTCAATCTGACTGAGACTGGTCATAGGTCAGTTAGTATATGCGTGTATGCGCATGTGTGCACGCGCACGGGCGCGCGCGTGTGTGCGTGCGTGTTGATCTGAACAGTGATCACAGTGAGTGGGGATCAATAAAGAGCGGATGAAGGCTCTGATCAATACCCATCAGAGTTCTGCTGATCAAATATTTATCAAGGAAGCGAGAGGAGAACAGACACTGTCTGTCCGTCTTGTCATCTGCCTGTCTCTCAGTCTTTTGCTGTGTTTGCCCCGTCTTATCGCTTGTCTGTGTTTTGTCCATATGCATGAGAAGTGTGTGTCTATGTCTGCCTACGTGTCCGTCTCTTAGTATATCCCTTCATCTGACAACCTCTTTGTCCATGTGTCTGTCTGTCTGCCTGTCTATCTGTTAGCCTGTTTGTCTATTTCTATCAGTCTCCATCCAGGCTGCCCATTCTATCAGTTTAATGGTGCTGTGGTTCCCAAACCTTTCCATTCCAAGGACCACCAAATAGCAGTGGTGGAAAAATTAGTCAGATATTTTACTTAAGTAAAAGTATTGATACTGCAATATTGAAATACTCCGTTACAAGTAGAAGTCCGGAATTAAAAATGGACTTGAGTAAAACTAAAAGTACAAACGTATTGGCATCAGAATGTACTTAAAGTACCAAAAGTAAAAGTACTAAAATGTTTGAAAATAGCAGATCTACAAGCTCACAACGCGTCGCATCGCGGCGCGTTGTGAGATTGTAGATCGGCTATTTTCAAATAGACTATGTATAAAATAGGGCTAAAGGGGTTAATGTATGTTTTATAATATAATAATGTATATCTGAAAAGTAACTAGTACAGTTTTCAAATAATTGTAGTGGAGTAAAAGTAAAAGTATTGGAAATTGGAAATACTCCAGTAAAGTAAAAAATACCTCAAAATTGTACTTAAGTACAGTACTTGAGTAAATGTACTTAGTTACTTTCCACCACTGCCAAATAGCCATCTGCTGTTTTCGATACAGATATATTTAACGTTTTTGTAATTTGTTGGGCCAAAACAGGGATTCCAAGAATCTTATTATAAGTTATTTATTTAATTTCAATTGTAAAAACCCTTGCAGCCCTCACTCTGAAAGCAACTGTCCTATTTGCCTGTGTCTCACTCTGTCTGTTTGTTGTGTGTCCATCTATCTTTGTCTGCACACCTGCCTACCTTGACTCTCTGCCCGTCACAATGTTCTCCAGCCTGTACCTCAGGGACACTCTCTAAGAGGACTCCATGCAGTCTAATTCATCTTCCTGCCCGAAGCCTTCCATAGGAAGACTCACAGCGTCGCTCCAGCAAGCTCAGCGCTATTTGTCAGATGGGCGAGCACATTAACCCATTGAGACCTGAAGCCGATTCTACATGTCTCCTAAATCCCAACAGTTTTCTGAAAAACGTATGTTTCTATATCAGTGGTGCTCAATCTTTTTCATGTCAAGGACCCCCACAATTATATGTATTTGGCCGCGGACCCCCATCAAAATATGTTGTTCCAGGGACCCCCAGAAGCAAAGATTTGAGTTAAAAATGTTCGCTTTAAAAATATATATATTCAAAGATTTGCACACATTTTCACGATTTTTCAAAAATAGCAGATCTACAAGCTCATAGTGCGGCACTCGGTGCCGCGCTATGAGCTTGTTAGATCTGGTATTTTTGAATAGCCCAAAGTGTAAAATAATGCTTTTTAGCTCAAATCTAAAAATGACACATTTCCAGGTCTCAATGGGTTAACACCCGTCCTCAAACAATAACTGCGGTGGAAAATTATGCGTGACAATACGGATATAAACATGTTAATTTATTGGGTGTTGCGAGGTTTGGCTTTCCCTCGCTGGTGGAAGGGATAGAGGATTGTTGTGTGAAATGTGGGGTTTGAAGCGTTTCGTGTGTGTGTGTGTGTGTGTGTGTGTGTGTGTGTGTGTGTGTGTGTGTGTGTGTGTGTGTCTGCGTTCGATGGGCGTGATGGTATGTGTGTTTAATATTATAATTTATTTTTTAATGGCATCCTCCCCCTGCCAGGCTCTGCTGGATGCATTGCAGTTGACGTGTCAGGGTTCGGGGGGGTTAATTTGCTGCCTGTGTTTTCTCTCTTGCTCCCATTCAGTCTATATAGCCTGATTTATACTGTGTTGCGTGCCGGTGTCTCTTGCACAGAAATTAGCAGATCTTCAAGCTCACAAGGCGCCGCGCTGCAGCGCCTTGTGGAGCTTGTAGATCGGCTATTTTCGTTGCGAGACACAATGCGCATAAATCAGGCTTTAGTCTATATCTCCTTCCAGCTGCGTGGACATAGCTAGGCAGACTCTTACACCCCCCCTCTCACTCACACACACACACACACACACACACACACACACACACACACACACACACACACACACACACACACACACACACACACACACACACACACACACACACATACATGTACTGTACACACACGCGAGCTCACTGAACTGTGGAGTTGGCAAAAGCTGGGCCGTAGGGAGGAAGTGAGAAATGGTAGAGGAGGAGGAGGAGAAGGTTCTGGTTGGTTCTCCTCTTCCAGATCCCCTGCAGCCACCGTGATGATGACAACATGATAGTATGATGATGGGACTCAGGAAGAGAGGCAGAGGTATCTCCATGTATACGAGGTGCTCCTGCTCCATGACTGTGGAGCAAGAGATGAGACGTGTGTCCTAGCTGACTCCAAAAAACAGTAGCAGAAGCCCAGAAAATGTTGAACCCATTGAGACCTGGAACGCATCTGTGTGACTTTTTGATTTGAGCTAAAAAAGCCTTATTTTACAGTTTGGCTATTCAAAAATAGCAGATATACAAGCTCGTAGCGCGGCACGAGCTTGTAGATCTGCTATTTTTAGCGGTGCCAGCCGCTCTACACTTGACTATGTCCGTCCGTATGTCCGTTTGTCCGTTATGTCCGTTATGTCCGTTTGAGCCCGGATGTCCGTTTGAGCACGGGCTTTAAACAGCTATAACTCCAGTTCGCAGCATGCCAGCAAGTCCAAATTTGGTATGTGGACTTACACCACCAATTGGGACGAGCATTGATTGCTGAAGCCCCGCCCCGCCCTATTATAGCGCCACCAGGAGGCCACTGGCTTTAAACAGCTATAACTCCAGTTTGCAGCATGCCACCAAGTCCAAATTTGGTATGTGGACTTACACCACCAATAGGGACGAGCATTAATTGCTGAAGCCCCGCCCCGCCCTATTATAGCGCCACCAGGAGGCCACTCATCAAAGGCACCGCTTCCTTCACACAGGGTGCGATCTTTTTTAAATTGTGAAAATGTGTGCAAATCTTTGAATATATGTATTTTTTTAAGTGAACATTTTGAACTCAAATCTTTGCTTCTGGGACCCCCTGGAACAACATATTTTGAGATGGGGATCCGCGGCCAAATACATATCTTTTTGGGGGTCCTTGACATGAAAATGATGTCCCATCATCACACATGCACGCACGCATTCACGCACGCACTGTTTCTCTTCATTTTGCATACACACATTAGCTCACACACCACCATACATACATGTTATTCTTCTCTTGCATGCATGCACACTTTTCTCTTTTCTCTTAAACATACATACACTGACGCATACTATAAAAGCAATGTGTCTGCTGAAGTGTGTGCATTTGATGTTGGGAGAAAGAATGACAGCAGTAGCGTGGCACAAGAACTTAGAGTGAGTGTGTGTGTGTGTGTGTGTGTGTGTGTGTGCGTGTGCGCGCATGTGTGCGTCACTCTACAGCAGTGCTCAGCTCTTTGTCAAAACAGTTAAAGAGCCAACTGTTTTCAGGGCGTTTCTGCTTCAGTCAGACACAGAAAAGCAAAGACAGGCGTGAAACAGGGCGATAGAGAGATAGCAGGTGACACAAGGGGCGATTTTCAAAGCCAGTGACCATGCACACACACATGGGTTCATACACTGGCTCAGCCGTCGAGACAAACAAAGTTGTTTGTCTCGACGGCTGAGCCAGTACTGTACATGTTGTATTTAGAATCTAAATACAACACGTTCAGCGATGGCTGAACAGAGGCTGCGGTGGAGCATAGAAAACCAGCCTACAGAATTTCAGCGTGAGAGGAGGCAGGGCTCTGGAGATCTCTGCATGGGGAAACAATAGGAAATGAGATGATGTGATGTGAGACATCGGTGGGTTTGCCGTATGAGCTCTCCACACCTGGTAATGCTCAGTATGACAGGACAGGACTCACAGGAACAGGTGCTTCAATGATTTAATATAGCATCACTCGTTGGTTTGCATGCACCTGACCATCTAGACTAGAGAGAGAGACAAATGAATAGACCAGACACAGTGAGGTCGATATGGACACAGATTCTAGTCAAGTGTTATGTTGAGGGATGTTCTGGAGTGTTTTCAAAGAGGCTGTCTCTATATCCACTCTGTATTGCAGTGTTTACCTCTTCAGCACTCAAGACAACCTCTCTCTCTCTCTCTCTCTCTCTCTCTCTCTCTCTCTCTCTCTCTCTCTCTCTCTCTCTCTCTCTCTCTCTCTCTCTCTCTCTCTCTCTCTCTCTCTCTCTCTCTCTCTCTCTCTCTCTCTCTCTCTCTCTCTCTCTCTCTCTCTCTCTCTCTCTCTCTCTCTCTCTCTCTCTCTCTCTCTCTCTCTCTCTCTCTCTCTCTCTCTCTCTCTCTCTCTCTCTCTCTCTCTCTCTCTCTCTCTCTCTCTCTCTCTCTCTCTCTCTCTGACCTCATAGGAGTGTAGGAGCAGAGTCCTCCTTGATATATTTATAGCTGAAAGTTGGACAGGTTATCCTAATGCAGTAAAATGTTAATGTTTAAAGCACTATTCAGTTATTATTATCATTATATCATAACATTTTATTTTGTTCAATCTGTATAGTACGGTATGTTAATACAATATACCGGCGTATACAATTGGGGTGGTTGTATTTGGTGTCTGCTATTCTATTGAGACATTTAGATCCTGTGTCTAGGTTGGACACCACCTTTGACACAATCCTGTTCTATTTTTCCCCAGAGCAAGCAGACTCTATTAGCTCAGTTGTTAAACAGCACTAGCGCAGGAGACCCGGGTTAAATCCCTGGTAGAACGGGAAAGTTACATAGTGCAGCGTTAACACAATGTTTACCCTGACTCAGAGAGAGTTTTTTTTTTTAAATTCAAATGTTTGGGATATACAGTATTTATAGACTCACTTGACAAGCAATGACTTTGGGTTCATTGCGTGCTGATGTTAAATACTGCCCTAAAAATAGAGCTAAAAAAAGATGTTGTGAAACAAGAACCCTGCTGTGGCTCTCTCCCTAACTGTAGCTGAAGTGTCAGTATATGACAGCATGCGCTGCAGTGAAGCCCACAGAGAGGCTGTCTGCTTGGAACACTGCTGTCAAGGTCAAGCCCGGCTCCCCAGCATCTGCCAAACATTTACAGTCACACGGACTCATCCGGAATGCAAATGAATTGGATGTTTGTGTGGATCTTTAATTTGAGCTACCGTAAGCACCGTTCACTATGCGTGAATGTTGACTGAAAGCCTGTGTGCCTGCAGGCAAGATTTTCTTTTTTCTTTCTTTTTTCTTTTGCTTGAAGTCGAGCAGTATTCAGAGGACATGAGGGGAAGAGTGAGTTGTGTGTGCGTGCATGCGCGACGCGACGCGTGTGTGTGCACACCCAACCCATACCTTCATATGTGTGTTTCTGTGTGTGCACCCGTGTGTGTGTGTGTGTATGTGTGCGTGTAAGTGCGTGTGTGCATGTAAGCATTCATTTGTGTGTGTGTGTGCGTGTGCATGCATGCACGCATGTGTCTGTGTGCATGTATGTATTCATTTATTTATTTGTGTGTGTGTGTGTGTGTGTGTGCATGCATGTCTGTGTACATGTATGTATTTATGTGTGTGTGTGTGTGTGTGTGTGCATGCATGTATCTGTGTACGTATATGTTTGTGTGTGTGTGTACGTGTGTGTGTGTGTGTGCGTGCATGCATGCATGCGTGCGTGTTTGTGTGTGTGCATGACAGCGAAGATAAAGCTCATTTATCAAAACACGTTGTGGAACCTTCCAGAGGGGTCAGCCCCGCTTTCAAGTGCTCTCTAATGAAGAACCTTCCCCCAGCCAATGAAAAACCGGCCCCTGGTAGAGGGGGTCCGAAGCAGCCGGCCAATGGGATTGGGAGGGTTCAGTGGAGCGACGGGTAGAATTGATGAGTGGAGTAAGTCCTAGTGAAGGATCACCATAAGCTGCCTGAGATAACGCTGCTCTGTGGCCCAAAAAACACTCCAGCTCCCATTGGAAAGGCAATAAAGCCTCCCACCATATCTGTCTGTTGGCGATGATGAGTGATAAGAGGCTGCACAGTGGAGCATAGAAAAAGAACCCATTGAAATTCACTGCGACAGGACTGTGAGCCGGTGGTGGAAAAAGCACTCAAATGTTTTACTTAAGTAAAAGTATCAATACTGCAATGTTAGAAGTACTCTGTTACAAGTGTAAGTCCAGAATTCTAAATTTACTTGAGTAAAAAGTACAAAAGTATTGGTATCAAAATGTACTTAAAGTACCAAAAGTAAAAGTACTAAAATGTTTGAAAATAGCAGATCTATAAGCTCACAACGCGTCGCGATGCGACGCGTTGTGAGCTTGTAGATCGGCTATTTTCAAATAGCCTAGATATAAAATAGGACTAAAGTGGTTAATGTATGTTTTTATAATGTCATAATTTATATCTGCAAAGTAACTAGTAACTAAAGTTTTCAAATAACTGTAGTGGAGTAAAAGTACAATATTTGCCTCTGAGATGTAGTGGTAGAGTAGAAGTAAAAGTGCTGAAAATTGTTAATACTCCAGTAAAGTAAAAGTACCTCAGAATTGTACTTAGGTACAGTACTTGAGTAAATGTACTTAGTTACTTTACACCACTGACTGTGAGACAGACAGTGAGACAGGACTGTGCACGTAGAAGCAATAGGAACGAGACGACGAGAGGCCTCAGTGGTCTGTACTATACGAGCTCACCAAACCAGAGATTCTCAACCTTTTCCATTTCAAGGACCCCCGTTTTGATATGCATTAGGCCATTGGTTCTCAAAGTGGGGTCCGGGGACCCCCAGGGGTCCTTGAGGGAGTTCCAGGGGGTCCCCAGCTAAATGATGGATAGTTAGGAACCAAATGTACCCTTATGGGTCTGTAACTCTGAGAGTGTACAAATGGAACCAAATGGACCCTAACAGGTCCATTTGGTTCCATTTGTACACTCTCAGAGTTAAATTATCATTGATTTTACAATATAAATTGGGGTCCCAGAGATAGAAATGCCATTAAATGGGGGTCCGTAGGCCTAATGCATATCAAACTGTGGGTCCTTGAAATTAAAATGGTTTAGAATCACCGCTAGAGCTGTAAAAATCTTCTCTTATGAGGGTCCCTGCAGGCATATCTTTTCAAATGCGGCTAATAAGTGTCAATTTGGGGGTCCTTGACATGAAAAAGTTTGAGAACCACTGCATTAGGTCACACGGACCCCTATTTGATACAATGTGTATCTCTGCGACCCCAATCCAAACTGTGATATCCTCAGTGTTAACTGAACTCTGAGAGTCTACAAATGGAACCAAAAGGATCCGTTCGGGTGGGAGAAGCTCCGATGATTTGTCAAAACGTTGGCCTGAGCTAGAAGTGAGAGCAGTTGATAAGATTGGAAATACTGGAAACGAATATGACCACCATACATTCATAGGCTATATGACACATTTTGAGCCAAAACACAAAAAGGATACCATCACAGTATTACAAATAGCAGAACTGCAACTGCCCACTTGTACATATGCATAGATAGTTCATTTAGACACTAACCATTTACCATATTGCATATATTACCATTTACAGCAATATTAACCATTTACTGCGATGATATTGCATTCACATTTGGCGGTGTGACTCTGCTCATGTGATATTACAGATTACCTGCGCAAGCAGGACAACAGATCTGAAATCACGAACCCCCAGAGCAGAATATAAAATACAGTTTTAAATAAACTATTAGCTTAGAATTAGCTTGTTAGCGAATGAAAGGGGGAGGGGGGGGTCTGGGGAGTGTGAACGTAGCATAAACCTCCGTGTCTACATGAACTATCGCTTCGCTGTATTTATTATTTTTCACCTTGAATGTACACATTATTTAGCACAAGGGGTTTTTCGTAGCCTCAACCAGGCAACCTGGTGAATAATCCATCAGCTGTTGAATTAAAGATAAACCAAGGTGGTCCGCACCTCATGTTAATGCACATATATACCACACAGGTAGAGACTTTATTGTGACATTATTATGGGTTTGAATATAGGCCATGGAATGTGTTGCATGTCACCAACTCTCCATTGTCTCCATTGTGGCAATAAAAGCAGGGAAAAAATCATAAAGATAAAAACAACCCACCAAGGTGACTGTTACAAATAGCAGTTCTCAAGGTCTTTGGTGTGTTCAGTTGTAGCATTGCAGCACAATTGTGTCCAGAGAGCCAACAAAAAAGGACGAAACAGTTTCCTAATGGAAAACTGGCCTCATTCTGCTTGGGCTTTCAGAATGAGAGCTTTGTCAGAATTTACAAATGAGACCAGTATGGCCAGTCTCAGCGGCGTTGTTGTATTTTTGGGAGGGTTTTGGTTTGATGATAAATATCCAATTTGAGTGGAACATTAGCCTGGTTGTGGCTAAACTTAGCCTAGCCCAGTTACCTGCTTGTTCCCGGGGTTGTTTCTGATTAAACTGTGGCAAAGGAATGTCCTTAGGGGAGGACTCCCTCTCTGGACAGCGGACACACACAGTTTCCTGAACCAGAAGTTCATTACCTACTAATGGCACTGTTGCCTGTTTTAGCTGATTGAACTACATAGTGTTTCCCCTACCATTATGGGGCGACCCGACCTGTACACCCAGGCCCACATGACAACACAGAAATTCGTTTTGAAATACATTAATGAATAATAATAAAAATACTTGACTTTTGTCTGAGTTTTAGGGTTACATACAGTGACACCTCTCACACATATTGGCACCAGAAGGCTTTCATAATTAAACACACATACACCACACACGTGAGCTTGTAGATCTGCTATTTTCAAACATTTTTGTACTTTTACTTTTGGTACCTTAAGTACATTTTGATACCAATACTTTTGTACTTTTACTCAAGTACAATTTGAATTCCGGACTTTTACACACACACACACACACACACACACACACACACACACACACACACACACACACACACACACACACACACACACACACACACACACACACACACACACACACACACACACACACACAGAAAGGTAAATGCGCAGTTCAGCGGCCTTGGATGGAATTGTGCGGGTGGGGGAGTGAAGTAGTTAAGTAGCATTGGGGAGGGTGACCCCATGAAGGTAGACTACTGTATATTTACATGCGATTCAAAAGGGCGACAGCGATTGTGCCAGCCCTAAGCCCATAAATATTCCATGTAGTGATCAGGGGGAAGAATGTCTCCAACAACAGGAGGCGCCGTCCAAAGATATCGAGCGTAGACCAGCAGAGATGCTGTTGGCCCCTTGATGATGTATGAGGCAGGTGGGGGCGTCCATCAGTGGACGGGGAGATTACTTCCCCATCCCATGACACCCCTCTCCATCCATTATACCTCTCTCCCTCTAGGATCCATAATCACCATGTCTCTACACCCCCCCCCCCACACACACACACACACACACACACACATACCTCGCTACCTTCTCTTATTTCATTTAGTCTTTCCTCATATTTGTGTTACACCTTTTTGTTTCCCTCTTTTTCTATCCTCGTCTTTCTCCTTTTTTGCGGACTTTCTCTCTCCGTTTTTCTTGCTTTCCCCGTCCTTTTCCAGCTTCCATTTTCTTCTCCCTCCTCTATCATCCTCATCTTCCTCTCTACATTCTATTTTGAAGACGGGAGGCTACCTCGCCATCTGTTTGTGAGGGAGAAGTAAGTCCCAAAAGAAACCAGGTTTCTGTGTCACACAACGCTGCTGAAGTGATTACAGCTAAATAAGAGTTTACAAGACCAAGAGGCAACAAAAGAAAAGGTGTTGCGTAAAGCCGCATAATGCGCGCACACAAAACCAAACTAACAAGGTAGAGGGCAAGGGCATTTACACGGTATTTCTTCATGAGACTCTCTCTCTCTCTCTTATATGTTTATTGCTTTAGTGTTTATTCAGCCTACATACAAATCTGTGAGAGAGGCAAACAGGAGGTACTGTACTGTATGGGCACTGGTGGGATTCGATTCCTAGGCAACGGGTCCATGTTGGTACCAGAAGCATACGTCTTAAAACAGCACGCCGCCGACAGGCACTTTACACTCATTACCCTCCCGGAAAACCCCGTATGAGGCTTTTCATGTAAGCTCAATGGTTTAGCCTCCATTACACTGTGTGTGTGTTTCTCATAAGAACACAGACTATAACGCAAAAATAACAAGACCACCCCCTAGCTCACCTGATTCATTTGTTTTGCCCCCGCCGATTCCTTATTCTCACTTTTAGCGCCGTGTGTGTGTGTGTGTGTGAGTCTGGTGGAGTGGAGTGTAAAAGCAGGCGGTGTGAATATTAACCCATTGAGGCTTGAGGTTCCGATTCTACGAAATGTCTTTTAAATCCAGTTTAAAACAGTTTTCGGAAAAACTTATGTTGCTATATCAGTGGTTCTTAAACTTTTTCATGTCAAGGACCACCCAAAATTATATGTATTTGGCCACGGACCCCCCATCTCAAAATATTTTGTTCCAGGGACCCCCCCTCCCAGAAGCAAAGATTTAAGTTACAAATGTTCGCTTTAAAAATATATATAGTAAAAGATTTGCACACATTTTTGCAATTTCTCAAAAATAGCAGATCTACAAGCTCGTAGCGCGGCACTCGGTGCCGCGCTACGAGCTTGTAGATCTGCTATTTTTGAATAGCCAAAATGTGAAACAATGCTTTTTTTTAGCTCAAATCTAAAAAATGACAACAGATGCTTCTCCCGGTCTTGAAGGGTTAATGAACATGCTGAAATTCCATACGTCCAGTTTGGGTGCAGAGCTGTGCGCCTCCAGCAGAGATAAATGAAGATGCAGATATGTAAATAAGTAGTGGGAAGAAGTAAATAGGCCGTGGGACAACGCAGCCATGAATAGTGCATGGTTTAAATTGATTTCCGCTCCCCTGCACTTTAACTCATTTACTCAGCTCGGGGAATACCTTATGAACCTCAGTGTTGGTCTGTGTGTATGTGTGTATGTGTGTGTGTGGGGGTTGTGTGTGCGCGCGTTTGTGTGTGTGTGTGTAGACGTGTGTGCTTATGCGTGCAGAGGTTTGTGTGTGATTTATTGTTGGCTGTTTGTCCCTAACAGACCCTTGGACTTGAAATCATTATTTCAGTCTCTCTAGCCTCTAACTGTGCTCTATATTGCTAGCTAGAGTGTAACACAGTGCCCTGTGTGTATTCATGACATCGGTATGATGGTACAACCACAAAAGGAGACCGATGTGGGAATGACTCTCCTACTGCCTATGCAATTAATTTCTTTATCCAACAATTTTACGGTATTCCAGTGGAAAAAAAGGCATTTATGTTAGAAATATTATTACCTCCACTAAAAGTTGTACAGACAGGAGTCTGTCTGTTAGCGGGATATGTCCAAAGGTTTTAATCAGGTTAGCATGAAACATAAGCTTTAATGAACTTTTCACACCCAAAAAAGGGGGGGGGGGTGTTGCTTCAATTCAGTTCTATTCAAAGGGTCTCTATTGGCATGAGAAAACATGTGTCTACATTGCCAAAACACGTCTGAAATAAAACAATCAAAACTAAGAAATGTGTGTACAATTAAAAGGGAATTAAGACATTTGTAAACAGCTGTGTCACATTGACACAAAAAAAAAACGAGCTTACGAAACCACGTACAAAATTGCATTATCTGCTTGCTTAGAACCCACAATGGATTAACAAAAGCACCATGACACCTTTTGTCGCTATCAACAGACATATAAGAGGCAAACCCATAATTGCCAAACAAATTGGGTCTTCTGGAGAGCTCACTTTAGTCTGTTATGTTTAAAGGTAGGGGTAGGGTAAGGGATGTTTTTTGGCCTATTGAGATATATCATTCAGAAGGCTGAGTGGGACACAGTGACACACTGGAGTAATATGTTTGTTATTTGTTTTTAGTTTTTTCTTGTTTGATCTCCTTTCACCCCCCCCTCTTCTCCTTCCCTTTCTTTCTTATATGGAAATAACGATACGACGGGCACTATGCACGAAAACGAATATCACCCACTTCTTTAGTCTGTAAACCTGTGATGTGACAATAAAGCTGATTCTGATTCAAACCGTAAAAACGGAACAGAGACATGATGAAAATATGTAAATCTCTACCTCCTCTCTCTCGCAATGCCTCCCATACGCACGCACACACACACACACACACACACACACACACACACACATTACTCTCATCTTCTTAATCACTGGGTCCCTCCATTGTTATGCTGTGAAAAGATGTGTTATGGCGGATCACTCGCTGTGGTACCTGCTAATTAGGTGTTGAATGGAGGGAGGTGTGACTGTGGGAAGGAGAGAGACTGTGCGTGCGTGGTTGGTGGTTGTTAGATACTAGCGTTCAGCTGCAAATGTATCAGTGATGTCATGAAAAGCACCTGACAACAAGATATACATGCTTTTGATGTGCCACAGTGATTGTACTCCCTGTCTTTATCTCTCTCTCCCCAGCAACCCCATCTCACACAACTTAGTATACATTGCACGGAGTGTCATAACGTGCATACACAACTGTAAAACCCGAAAATCCGTGCATAGCCGCCTCACATCTCCCCCATTGACTAAACCAGGGGTCTTCAACGTTTTCGGGCCAAGGACACCCTAGCTGAGAGAGAGATGAAGCAGGGACCCCCTCTATATTGCATATTAAATTGTGTTCCAGATTCAACTTTTGTTGTTTACTTGGTCTGCTCTTGTTTCCCTCTACACCAAACACCTCTTTGCCAAAAATAGCCGATCTACAAGCTCACAACGCCTCGCAGCGCGAGGTGTTGTGAGCTTGTAGATCTGCTATTTTTTGGCTAAAGTTCTCCTCAGAATAGGGATGCTAGGGTTCAAGTGGTTAAGGTAAAAAAAAAACATATCACACAAAGATTTGGCCGACCCCCTGTAGTAACTCTGAGGACCCCCTAGGGGTCCCGGACCCCCTGTTGAAGACCCCTGGACTAAACCATTTCGGAGGCGCGCAGTCTCAAGCGAACTGGAGCCACGAGAGGGACCACCGAGTGAGCTAAAGCGAACGAGTTGCCGTCCTGAACGTTGCGACGTTCGCTTGAGCCTACTCAGCGCCGTTTGAGTTATGTACCAAAAGGCACGGAATCGTACATTTTTTTGTTGTGGGGACTGCTCTGCTTGCGGGTTGTAACCGGTTACGCCCACCGTGGGACTCGCCGTACATATGCACAGATTTTCGGGTTTTCTAGGCGACTATGTCGACGGAATAACGTGCACTGGGTCCGTGTAATGTATGCTAAATTGTGTGAGATTCGGCTGCTCTCCCCGCCACTCTCGCGTAGCCAGATGATCAGAGATCTCTGCCTTCTGTTTGGTGACATCTGTGTGTATCTGCCCCGCCCATAAATAAAGCCACAAGGAGTTTGTATTGCATTTAGCTTGATTGTGTGTCAGGGATGAGGAGTATAATAGATAGCCTATTGACATAATCATAATGTGCTGCGATATTATTTGAAGTGCATATCTCCCATGCATCTCCAGGGTGAAACAGATGTTGGTTGCTGCTGGTGCTCCACAGCTGCTAGCATTAGCTGCTAGTGCATGCATGGGTGTGTCATGTGTTGGCATGTACACAGACATAGACACTCCTGGTACATTTCATTTTGTGAATTATTATTATATTATATTATTATATATTATTATCATATATCAACTGACTCAAACTGGACAATGTTAAAGCCATTTTCAGTGTCAAGGAGACCGCAATCTCTGTAGGACATTGTGTGTGTTCATTTGTGTTTCTGTATCTGTTACTTTGCGTGACCTTTGTGCTGCCTGTGTGTGTGTGTGTGTGTGTGTGCGTCCGTACACGCGCGCACGTGTATTTCTGTGCTCTTTGTTGGTTCTGGCTGATCCCAGCCCATCCATCATGTTACTGTAGTCTTCCCTATGGATTAAATCCCCATTCACGCCATCTTCTTCTCTCTCTCTCTCTCTCTCCCTCTCTTGCTCTCTCTATTTCTCCCCCATTGTCTCTCCATTACAGCATTCTCCCTTCTCTCTCCCTCTATCTCTTCCCCATTTCTTTCATTGTCTCTCCATTAGGCCTACAACAACACCCCCCCCGCCCTCTTCTTTTAGTCTCTTTCTCCTCCTCTTTCCTCCCTCAGTTGTTTCTCGTAGCCTGAGGGTCTTCTCTTATCTGAAGTGGGTTTCTCTCTCCCATCGATTTCCTCCCGAGGGCCCCTGTCTGTGTGAGAGACACTCCAGTCCCCCCTCTTTACCTGCTGGCTCACTTTACTCACTCTGTAATTGCATAATGGCTTTGGCCCTCACCCCCCCCCCCCTGCTTGGTTGGTTGGTTGGTTTTGGCTCCTCTGTAGGGGACCTCGTGTGGCGTATCAGCGGGTAGGGCGGCAGTTGAACACCTGGCAGAGGTATTAACTGGTTGGGGCTTAAGAACACATAATATGGAACTGGAGTTGCACACGTGCACGCACACGCAGGCACACACGCACACGCACACACACGCGCACGCACACGCACACACACACGCATACACATGAGGCTGCATGCAAACCACCCACACAGAAATGAACATAGAAACTCGTAAACACATGCTCGTGCACACACACGCATGGACACTCTTGCGTACCCACATCACTAGAGATGGGCACTTGAGCCTTTTTTGTGAATGTTCACAGTTGGAGTGTTAGAGGTTATGTGTGGGTAATGACATCTTATCTATGCAGATAACTTTACAGGGTACATCACGAGAATAACAAATATTAATATCACGACCAAGTAGGATGTCTTGACACACCTCATCAGAGACCTAAAGCCTGGCTCATCCATGTCACTGAACAGACCATGTCTCTTAGGGCAGTGTTTCTCAAACTTTTCCATGTCAAGGACCCCCAAAATGATATGTATTTGGCCGCGGATCCAGGGACCCCCAGAAGCAAAGATTTGAGTTACAAATGTTCGCTTAAAAAAAAATATATATATATATATATTCAGGGGTGCACATAACTGGTGCGCAGGTGCGCATGCGCACCCAAAATAAAAAATGCGCTCCACATCAGACGACGCGAGGCGCTTTTGCGCACCAACAGCTGGGACAGGAATTTCCAAGCTTTTATTTTTTAGCAAAAATAAAAAATAAAAGCCTGGAGATCGAGGCTAGGAATTTACTTCCTGAAGCTACACTCACAAAATCACGCTAAAGCACCCGTCGGCCCCATGTACAGCCATTAGGCGCAGGGGTAGAGGACGCATGCTGCACGTGATTGTATGAGTTGCCTCGCGTCGCCTCGCATCGCCTCGCATTGCCTCGCTGCGTGCACGCAGCCAGCAGCGGCTGTTAGAGGCACTCGTCACCGATGATGAACGCACCGTAATGGAGCAAAATATGCCGTGAACGTCCCAATCTGGCGGATAAAATCAGCGCAGCAGCCAGTGGCGTACCCACCATAGAGGCAGGGCAGGCGGCCGCCTGCCCAACTAAAATCTAGCCTCCCCTAGAAAATAAAGTAAAAGACTGAAAAACAGGCAGTGAAAAAAAATCCAAAGAGAATAGTGGCCGTCGGACCTCGTCCATTCACGCGGGCAGGCAGCTAATCACTACCGTATCCAAACAGCAGAGCGACGTCGCCTATACTATAGTGATGCAAATGTTTGCCTTTATCTTCATGGGGTGCCAGGAGTGCCAGGTGTGGGGGTCTCTGGGCCATCATCACCTGTACTCACCAGGCATAAAAGGGGCTCTGAGTATGAGAGCAGCTTGAACCATTAAACTACAACATGAAGAGACCACTGCTGAATAATTGATTGATTGATTATACTTGCATATTGTTTTTATTAACGTTTTTCAGTTTTGTAGTCAGTGTTGCGTTGTTAACTTGTTTCCCCCGGGGGGGGGGGGGTAAGTAGAGAAAAAATCTCGCCTGCCTTAAATGTAATTTCTGGGAACGCCACTGGCAGCAGCACAGGGCACCAACCTTGGGGGCTTTACCTAACAGCGCGAGAGAAAAAAAATCGGCGAAAATCGGAATTTAGAAGCGGAATTTTCTCGCGCAGCACCCCCCCCCCCGTCGATAAAACTGTCCGGTGGGCACCGTGCTGAATCGCCTCCCCCACCCCCCCCCCCCGTTGACAAAACGGGACGGGACCATGCGCACCAAGTCACATCTCCAGGTGCTCTTCTGAGCACCAGGCCTAAAAAGTTATGTGCACCCCTGTATATATTCAAAGATTTGCCCAAATTTTCACGGTTAAAAAGAAAATAGCAGATCTACAAGCTCATAGCGCGCCACTAAGTGCCGCGCTATGAGCTTGTATATCTGCTATTTTTGAATAGACAATTTCTTTTGTGATTGCTATATTAAAACATTTTGCTGGGGACCCCCTGGAACCCCCCCAAGGACCCCACTTTGAGAACCAATGTCTTAGGGTCTCAGCTAGTTGTTTTTCTCATTTTTCTGTGGTCATCCAAAGATACGCTTCTGTGTTCTAAGTGGAGATCAGGGGTTTTCCTGCATGGGGAAATTTGGGGCTGGGCAGCCAATGTGAAAAAGTTAGATTTTTAGAGCATAATATGAGATGTTATTATCTTGCACTTCTGTTGCTATTACACTTGCCAGGTCACAAGCGATGCACCTCAGATTTCCACTGGCTTTGGTAGAAGCGTATGAAGAATATGCATGCATCCCATATTAGAACTTGTTTGCCTCATGTCTAAGATCTGCCAACGTTTGCTTTGAAAATCAGAGCAAGTGTGTATGTAGTACTGCAGAGCAGCACACTATTGTGCAGCTGTATGGCAATTACATGTTATTTAGATCATTTGTATTATTTATTATTTACTTTAAACTGTTGGTTAATCAGACATAAATAGATAGTGATTAAATGTTACATGTATTTAATGTCCCGCCCCTAATATGCACACATACACACACCATGCACACTGCCTGACCCCATGTGAACACACACCTACAGCATGTTGTAAGATGCCTGACTTGCAAGAGGCTTGTCTGGGTCTAGAAATAAAGCACAGGTTGCCAGTTCAACAGAAAGTCTTTGTTTATTCACAAAAAGGAGGGGATGTGCGAAAAAAAAAAAAAAAAAAATCCCTCCCAGTCCGGGGAACAACGTCTTTGTTGTGTTTCAGCGGCTTATCTGTAAAAAGCAGACCCATGCTGCTCTCTCTGTGTCTCTCACCGTCTCACTCACACTGTGTGTCAAAAGAGGGCCTTGGCTTTGACCTGTAGGTCCACTCAGGTGTGTGTCCTTACCACACTCGGAGTAATTTGGTCTGGTAGTACCTGCCCTCAATTACCTGGCCACACTATTGCCCCTTTTTCTGTCTTTTCTGTCAGCCTCTGTGGAGAGTGCTGCTGCTTTGTGCTCTCCACAATCTACATAGACACAGAAACAGATACTCACACACGCTCTACATACTGTGTGCACCCGTCCACCTCCTTCACCTCCTCCTACTCCTCCTGTGCAGTGCATCAGTGTAGTCAGAGTGAAGTGGTGTGTTGTTTACCACTGAGCTAGCTGCCACACTCCTGAACACACCTGGCCTTCCATTCAGAACGTGACAGCCCTCTCCAGACAGAATAGAAACACACTGAGCACCAGGCCTGCTTCGCCCCGACTCAAAAAACTGTCACAGAAGAACCCCAGAAATGGTTTAATAGAAACACACACAGGGACAAACTGTGCTTACTGTGTTGACTTTGGTGGTTTTCATATTGCCTGATATCTAAAGCTGATCAATGATGTTGGTCTTTATAACTGAAAAGTGCCATTTGCGTCATACTGACTGCTAATTTACATTACATTAAATGACATTACATTATATTACATTACAGTCATTTAGCAGACACTTTTATCCAAAGCGACTTACAATAAGTGCATTCAACATAGGTAGGCAAGGAAACTACTAATCACCAGAAGTCTTAAGTGCATTTTCTTCTAAAACAAGCAACCAAGAGTATACCTAGCACTAAGGTAAAAGTGTAATATATCAGCTACCTACTTTCTTAAACAGATGAGACAAATAGCTAAATCAAATGAGCAAGAGCTAAAACAAATAAGTGTATTGAATAAACAAGATCCAATAAAACAAGAGTTCGTACAACTAGTTAACAACAAGTAGGCAAGGCGAAGAGGAAGGGTAGTGTTTCCTGAAGAGGTGGGTTTTCAGCCTGCGGCGAAAGATGGGCAGTGACTCTGCTGTCCTGACGTCAGTGGGGAGTTTAAGCTGAAAATAACATTTGCATTACAATGGAACAGAATGGCCGATAGCAATGACATGCTGTATAGCAGTGGTTCTCAAACTTTCATGTCAAAGACCCCCAAATTGACACTTATTAGCCCGCGGACCCCCATTTGAAAAGATAAGCCAGGGACCCCAATAAGAGAAGGTTTATACGGCTTTCTAGCAGTGATTCTCAACCATTTTAATGTCAAGGACCCCCAGTTTGACATGCATTAGGCTACGGACCCCCATTTAATGGCATTTATACCTCTGGGACCCCAATTTATAGTATAAAATCAATGTTAATTTAACTCTGAGAGTGTACAAATGGAACCAAATGGACCCGGACCATTTGGTTCCATTTGTACACTCTCAGAGTTACAGCACCATAAGGGTCCATTTGGTTCCTATCCATCATTTAGCTGGGGACCCCCTGGAACCCCCTCAAGTACCCCTGGGGGTCCCCGTACCCCACTTTGAGAACCAATGCTGTATAGTATACACTATACACTAATACAGCATGAGTATGTCATTGCTATGCATCGGCCATTCTGTTCCATTGTAATGCAAATGTTATTTTGTTGTTATTATACAGTGTGTATACTATACTGTGGTTGCCTATGGACAACCACACTAATCAAAACTGATATTTTCAAGCAACATTATAGAAAATGTGTGTTTTTTTTATTCGCCCCTCCAGTTACTAGGAGGGGGCGGCGAGAGGACTATTCAACTAGCCATGCAAATGGTATCCACTCCAATCTTACTGGTTGCAATACAAAATGTACTGTTCTAAATTGACAGTTCATATTACATGCTTTTCTCAACTAAATGTGTATTATTAATGATGAGGTACAGTCATCTGACAGAAAACTTCTCCTCATAGTTTGTTTATCCTAATGGAAGAAGTACTGTAATTAAATAGCAAAAATATCAAAGAATAAATATACACGTATATAGCCTATATTATACTTTTTGTATATAGTAAGTGACAATCCTAATGGGAGCATCCCTTACTCAAGACACTTTCCTCTCCTCACCTCTTCTTCTCTCTGGTCTTCCCTCCCTCTAACTTAACCCATTAAGACCTGAGGCCGATTCTTACTAATGTCTTCTAAACAATACAACAGTATTCTGAGAAACGTATGTTTCTATATCATTGGTTTCAAACGTTTTCATGTCAAGGACCCCCAAAATGACATGTATTTGGCCGCCGACCCCCATCTCAAAATATTTTGTTCCAGGGACCCCCCCAGAAGCAAAGATTTGAGTAAAACATTTTTGCTTTAAAAGAATATAAATGTATTAATTTGGACACATTTTCTCGATTTTTCAAAAATAGCAGATCTACGAGCTCATAGCGCGGCACTCGGTGCCGCGCTATGAGCTTGTATATCTGCTATTTTTGAATAGCCAAAGTGTCCTTTCTCTCTCTCTCTCTGTGTTTCCCTGCGGGGTAATCCTGAGGACCCAGACAAACAGACAGACAGTGCAGTCTCTGCAGAATGTCAGCCTGTACTGTCGCTAGCACATATCTCTGGGGGTCTCCTGGGAGAGAGCAGGCGAGAGGAGAGGAATGGGACAAGGGAGAGCGAGCTGAAATCACATGTGCATGGTGGTGCAAACAAGACCATGAGAAAGAAAAGAATGAGCTGAAGGAAGGGAGTTGATGCACGCGCACACGCACACGCATACGCACACGCACACACACACAGCTCCTAGATTGAAATTTGGAAATTGTTCCGTTAACTAGATATTTTCGGAATAGTATTTATTTGACACGTACAAGATTCACTTTGTTCCTTCTTCTCTGTAAAGCAGTGGACTTGTATGCTTTGAATACCGAAGTATTACTTCAAACCATTTCATATCTTATTTTGGCCCTTTTGTGGCAATGGAACATACAAACTCGTGTGACAAAAAGACAAAAATAAAACATGTATGGTACACAAGCTCCTCTGGTGGTCTCTGGTGGTCTCAGAGGACTAACGGATCAGGCCAAAACTGAAATATATGATGATATATACAGTATCGTTGCTGTCCGGCAGGAACCAGCTAACTCAATTTTTCCGCGTTTGCATTTTTGTCCATAAATCAGGGCCATTGAACACCCTTTAAGTCTGTGTGTTGATTAAAAAATTCTTGAACCAATGAAAAGTATTAAAAAGCGCTTCTGACAAAACCAGCTAACTCCATTGGGTCATCAAACTTTCTGCTAAACCAGCTAACTTCAACAGAGTGGGGTGGAGTTAACTGGTTTAGCTGACTCCAGGCTCCACCCCTTTTGACCTCAAACTTCATTGTGAGCTTGGAGGTCCATTCAGTTGTTCTTATCAATGATGAATAAAACCTCCTAACTCCACTTTTTTTTGTTTTAGTCATTTCCTGAAAAATTAACATTTTGGAGCTGGTTGCTGCCGGACAGCAGAGAGAGAGATATATATATATATATATATATATATATATATATATATATATATATATATATATATACAGTATATATAATTTACCACCTTCAACCGGGGGGTGTCCTTATGTTGGGCAGATGAAAATGTGCGCAGATTTTCACAAATAGTGAAAAAAGCCGAGCTACAAGCTCACATCGCCTCGTGTCGCGAGGCATTGTGATATATTCCGTCCGTGTCGCTAACTGCTTCCATATAGAGGTCACCTGAGGTGGTAATTATTGTGAACTGAGCTCTTCTTTCTCTTTATTTATACATGCCATCCCTTCCTCCCACCTGCTCTGCATAACGGCCTCCTCCTCACCCTTTAGTTTCTCATTACTTTCCTGTCTGCACATTAACTGCTGTGTAGAGGATCTCCTACCTATCTGTGTGTGTTTGTTGTGACAGTGTGGGCAGGTGTTTGTGCAAACGCTAACTTAGAGACGGGCTGGCAGGCAGGCAGCCATGCTATCTAATGAGGACCTTGCCCTCTAATATTCGCCATTTATTGCATTTATTGTATTTACGGGCTGGCCTGGCAGACATGCTATCTAATGAGGACCTTGCCCTCACCATTTTATTGTATGTATGTGATGAGAAGTGATGAATGACGGCATCATTATGTGACACATCAGCCCCCACCCAACACACAAACAAACAAAAAAACATGTTCTCTTTGCCCTGAAAACACTCAACAATATACAACAATATATTGTAAGTACATTTGGCAGCAGAAAAAAATCACACCCTGTGTGAAGAGAGTGGTGCCTTTGATGAGCCCCGTATTGATGTTGTCATCAATGTTTGTTTATTGGACTACATACATACATACGGACGGACACACGGACAAAGTCAGATATAGGAGTGGTTGGCACCACTCAAAAGAATCTCCCATATAGGACTATGACAAATATTTTTTGACATTGTGACAAGTGTCTTTGAGTGCTCAGAAAAGCACGATATAAATTCTAGATATTATTATTGTTTTGTCTATGAAACATATTTCTTGGGAGAAAAAGATGGAGGTTGGACGGAGGGTGAGTGAGTGTGGGGGGAGGGGGTTGACAGTGACAGCCAGGTAGACACAGT
>NC_139962.1:12596624-12694124 GCF_963454915.1 Gymnoscopelus microlampas
CAGCCAACAATGAGCCCTGCATCCAGGAAACCGCTTTCCTCTTTATGAATAATGAAACACGCCTCGTAAAAAAAAAAAAAAAGAACCCTCAGGTCTCAGTCACGTCCTGCCAGCCACGCCATTATATATTTATTAAATCACTTCTTCCCTTCTGCTTTCTTTTGTTGGACGGAGGCCAGGCGCACTGCCTCTGACCCCTGTCCTGTTATCTCAGGGCTTTATCGTCCCTTTATCTCTTCCCAACGTGCCGCTACCTTATTATCCTGGCCTGGAGAAATGGACTCTTTCATTTTCTGTCTCCTCCCCCCCCCTCTCAATTAGCTCTCACGCTTTTCTGCTGACTTGTTGCCTACGCACCCGATGAGGCTCTGCAGGTGCATGGAGAGTCAACACATATTAGATACAGCGTGTATCTTAACACATCGGGTGCCAGCATTTTATAATAACAGATCACGTTCGGTGCCGAAATCTCACCGTTGAGCTGCGCAGCGCTGTTTAAGCTGTAGACTCCACGATGTGCATTCCATGAGAAAAAAAAGCACGCCTCCATTTTGCCCGATGGTACTGGCTAACGCCTGGAACGATACATCGCTCACGCGAGTAACAATGGCGGAGCGATCGTGCACACAAAATGAGTCGTTTTCCCCAGCGTAAAAAGTTTCGGAGTTATAGGGGTTTTAGAGAAGGAAATAGAGCGGAAGCGGATGTGCGCCATGTTTTTTGACACGATGATGCATCTGGCCCATCCTTGTCAGATTCACCGTGGGTGATCCCAAAGCTGCTCCAGCCCCTCCCGTATGGGAAAAAACGAAAAAAAACAAAAAGACATCAAACACGGTTCGGACCGTGTTCGGCACCCGATGTGTTAAATGGATGATATGATATTGGTACAGGGCTTTACTGACTAAAAATAGGTACATTTCACATACATTTCTTAAAACATCCACCTCTAAAACTTCTGCCCGGTTCTCCTCAGTGGCTGGAGCAATTGATCTGAATGTGCACACAGCCATTGACCATTACCATGTGCACGGAACAGCGACGCCCGTTTTTCCCTTTCCCCAAATGTCAGCTGTTATTAGCGTTGTTGTGTTCGCTGGCTCCCGGGTTGCCAAATCATGTGCGCATATCCCCCCACGGCTATGGTCTAGTATAAAGATATTCACCAAAACTGTGTGTGTGTGTGTGTGTGTGTGTGTGTGTGTGTGGTGTGTGTGTGTGTGTGTGTGTGTGTGTGTGTGTGTGTGTGTGTGTGTGTGTGTGTGTGTGTGTGTGTGTGTGTGTGTGTGTGTGTGTGTGTGTGTGTGTGTGTGTTGATGGGGGGTAGACAGACAGACAGACTGATAGAGAGAGATTAAATGGGAGACTTGACTCTGACCTTTGAGAGGAGACATGAATGTTTTAGAGAATAAAGGATGGGTTGTCAGCAGAGGAAGAGAGGAGACAAAGGATTGTTGAGGGGACAAAACAGAGGGAGGGAAGAGAGTTAGAATAAAAAAGGGAGAGGAATAATAGTAGAATAATAGTAGTAATAATAGAATCCAGATACGTTCATCTTTTCGATTCTTTCTCTCCAATACATGAACGTAGCAAGTCAGACTGGATTCCAGGCTAATATCTAGCATTCATGCGAGAGAAGCTGGACTCACATCATGTGTATGTTTAAGCCTGTACTGTAAACACGCATAAAAAAGTGCTAGCATTATTTGCTAAACTTGTTAAATAAGCTAGCTAGTAGCTACCAACTGAGGCAGGAGACCGTTGTGCTGCCAGATTGCAGCCAGCTGTTAGCAGCTTGATTTACTGAGAACAGGTAACATTATGTGGAGGTATTGATTGATTTATTAGGCTGGTGTACAGGAAAACAGAGTATTCTATTACTGAAAAATACTGAACAAGGGCACATTTTCATATTAAATGCCAGATTTGTTTAACATTCAGAATCAAAGGGCCATTTCAAGTTGTTATACAGTATGTAGTCGAATAAGCTTGCTGTATAGTATGAGATCACTTGTGTTCATGCTCGTCCTCGTGGATGCATGCCTCATTCCTTGACAGTGTCTACCTTGTGACAAAGCTCAGGATGAGAAGACGGTCTCCTGGCCACTCACTCTCATGGAGACATTTGTGTGATTGCTCATTCAGAAGTGTATCCACAACCTGACCACTTTCACTCGTAACCACTTGAACCGTACCGTCCCTTTCTGTCATAATAGGAGAACATTTGCCAAAAAAAGCATGTGAGATTGTAGATTTTTTTTAGGTGAAGGGATTTGGTGTAGGGATAAAGAGGAGTGGGCCAAGGACAGAACTCTGGGGAACTCCAGTCAACAAAGTATAGGGTTAAAGTGGTTAAGGGCACACGCTGTATCCTTTCTTTGCATGTGCCTGGTGTTTAAGTGCAACAAGAAAGCATATAAGCCACATGATATTGAAAAGTGACAAAATGTTCTAAATGCTTGTAACCACCTGGGTATTTTTCCTGTACAGCCATAGACACCCTAAAGAGGCCATCTCATTTACAAGCTCTATGCATGTGATGACTGCCTCTCTGTTGGCCTGTCTGAATGCCTTGATGCCCTCCGCAGTGCCGTGGGAAAGCAGGTGAAAAGATCTAGAAACTATAGGAAATGAGTGACTCAGCTTTCCCTCAACTTGATGTTTTCTAACATCATCACTCTTCACATGTTTATCATCATGTACGTGACAAAATGGCCTGGAAGATTCATGTAACTGAATTACGTTGAGTGAAATCTGTTATTTAAGTCTAAAAGCTTAGACCGGAAATATGTCCATTCTTTTACATAATTGTTAAAAACTCTTGTGCCGGGGCTGTTCATTCCTGTTTAATGATGATTTGGTGCCTTTTGTAACCGTTTTTTGTTGATTGTTTTTAGCGGTGCCAACCGCTCTATACGTGGCTTTGACTCGGTGTCTGTGTGTCTGTGTGTCTGTGTGTCCGTCTGTGTGTCCGTATGAGCCCGGGATGAGCACGGCAAAGAAGCAACACATACAAACACACGCACACACACACACACGGACTTGGAGATTGCCTATGCCATCTCTCCTCTCATTTGCCACACGTGCCACCGGTTATCAAAGAGGGGTCCAGGGACCCCCAGGGACGTCCGCCCGTATGAGCACGGGATGAGCACGGGATTTTAAACAGCTATAACTCCAGTTTGCAGCATGCCACCAAGTCCAAATTTGGTATGTGGACTTAGACCACCAATACGGGCCGAGCATGAATTGCTCAAGCCCCGCCCCCTCTGTCTTCCCATTGGCTGGCCTTTAAACAGCCATAACTCAAGTTCGCAGCATGCTACGGAGTACAAATTTTGGACATGGACTAAAACCACCAATAGGGACAAACTGTAATTACTTAAGCCCCGCCCCCTCTGTCTGCCCATTGGCTGGGCTTTAAACAGCTATTATTCCAGTTTGCAGTATGCTACCAAGTACAAATTTGGTAAGTGGACTCAGACCACCAATAGGGACGAACTGAAATGAGTGAAGCCCCGCCCCAAAGGCACCGCTTCCTTCACACAGGGTGTGATTTTTTGTTACTCAACGCACTTTTTAGTACTTCAACACTTATTAACGACAAATGTAGTTGATGAACATAAATACCAGCATTCAATGAAGGTAAAGCAATTCACCCTACGGTAAAACAACTGATAATGAAAAGGCTGTACTGTATATAGTTTGCTGGCTGATGCGGACACACAAATCGACTTGGTGCATTGTGGTCGAAAAAAAAAGGTTCACCCAAGGACAAAGGGAGAGGACAGAAAGTAAGGAGATAATGTAGAAGGTGCACACAGGGAGAAAGAGGAGGAGGAGGAGGGGGGTGAGAATCAATGAGAAAATAGAGCAGTGAGTCAGCCCAGGCCTCCTGCAGGTAATCACAGTGTGTGATGGGAGCTAGAAGAGAACAGAGGAGATGGAGAAAAGAGATACAATGTCAGATAGACTGTGTGTGTGTGTGTGTGTGTGTGTGTGTGTGTGTACTTGTATTACTATATTTGTGAGAGCTAAATGTCCCCACAAGTATAGTAGCTGGGAGGGAACTCTTGGTGACAAGTTTCAGTTTTTTTTTAGCATGGTTTTAGGTATGGGCATAAGGTTTTCGAAAACCATCGCAAACGAGTTGGGCTCGCCCCCTAGTGGTCTGTATTGCATTAACTCCAATATTAGATAGGTATATAGATATGGTTGCAGAGGCGTATTCACCGTAGAGGCAAGGGTGGCCCCCGCCATCCTAAGTGCGACCTCGCCTCCCTTAGAAAAACACTGTTGTGTTATGGTGGTTTGAATTACAGTTCATATTTGGGAATCAACCACCGTGACTGCCGTGACATCGCGACCCATCGCGAATTAATATTAATATTAATTAATATTATTAATTAATATTTAAAAAAATCTGTCTGGCTGTGTGGCTCTGTCTGTCTGGGTGTCTCTCCCTTTCTCTTCTTTTGTGTTCATTCTCTTGTCATGATGTTTGCTTTCATCTCTGAAAGACATGACACATTTCAGGACAAGCTGTGTTTTGTGAGAGCCGCTGTCGATGTTGACATGTGGCCTTGACTGTGTGTGTGTGTGTGTGTGTTTGTGTGTGTGTGCGCGCGTGCGTGTGTGTGCATGCGCACACTGCTATTGCTGGGTGACCCACCTTGGTGTCAAACTGCATCTGCTGCATTTTCTTGTCTCATGGCCTCAAGTCTTGTGCATGTGCGTGCGTATGTGCGCGCGCGCGTGTGTGTGTGTGTGTGTGTGTGTGTGTGTGTGTGTGTGTGTGTGTGTGTGTGTGTGTGTGTGTGTGTGTGTGTGTGTGTGTGTGTGCGCGTGCATGTGTGTGCGCATGCATGTGTGTCATAGAGCAGGTGATAGACCTCGGGCTATGACACTACATGTCTAAAATGATTTGAAATCCTTCATTCAGACTTTTCTTACCATCAAGGTATTATTGTTGTACAAAAATACTGTCTATAAATATCCTCTAGTCCTCTAAGATACAGAGTACAGACTACTCTGGATACTGCAAAAAGTCACATATATGCTGAGACTGAGAATAATTAAATTGGCATCTAATAGAATTGCGTGTGTGTGTGTGTGTGTGTGTGTGTGTGTGTGTGTGTGTGTGTGTGTGTGTGTGTGTGTGTGTGTGTGTGTGTGTGTGTGTGTGTGTGTGTGTGTGTGTGTGTGTGTGTGTGTGTGTGTGTGTGTGTGTGTGTGTGTGTGTGTGTGTGCTAATGAAGGATGTGTCTCATCTGTGTCTCCGCCTCTCTCTCCCCATCCTGTCATTTTGATTGAAAGCTCCAGAAAAAGGGACTATGCATCTAATGTGTTGTGTATTTAATGTATATGTGTGTGTGTGTGTGTGTGTGTGTGTGTGTGTGTGTGGAGGAAGGGCTGGGTGTGCTGTCTTTATGAGATCTGATAGTGATGAGCTGTTCCCCTACAGAAATGACTGCTGCTGGCTCCCTTTAATTTCCCATTCATCCAAGATCCATCCATCCCTTCACACGTACTGTATATCCTTCCATCCATCTATCCATCCATCCATCCATCCATCCATCCATCCTTCCATCCATCCATCCATCCATCCATCCATACCTAACCTGGATCACTGCAGGGCACGGCAATTCATTATTCTCTCTCCCTCTGTATGTCATCCCTCTTTCTCTGCCCTCCCTCTCACCTCCTTTCATCTATCCCCCTGTATCCCCCCTTCCTTCCTTCCTTCTCTTCGTCCATACTCTCGCTCTATCCTTACATCTATCCATCCGTCTCAGCGACCCCACCTCTTACTCTCTATCTTCATCTCTTTCTACCATCCCTGACTCCAACCCTCACGGATTCCTCTCTCTCTCTCTCTCTCTCTCTCTCTCTCTCTCTCTCTCTTCCACCCATCTCTGCATCTCTCCATCCCTTCCTCTCGTCTCCCTATAGTCTACCTCAGGGGTCTTCAACGTTTTCAGGCCAAGGACCCCCTTGGCTGAGAGCGAGATGAAGCAGGGACCCCCTACTCTATTTTGTATAAAATGGTGTTTCAGATTAAAGTTTTTTTTTTTTACTTAGCCTGCTCTTTTTTCCCTCTACACCTATAGCCTCTTTGCCAAAAAATAGCAGATCTACAAGCTCTCAACGCCTCGCAGCGCGAGGCGTTGAGAGCTTGTAGATCTGCTATTTTCGGCTAATGTTCCCCTCAGAAAAGGAATTTTAGGATTCAAGTGGTTAATGTAAAAAAAACTAAATCCTATCACACAAAGATTTGGCGGACCCCCTATAGTAGCTCTGAGGACCCCCTAGGGGTCCCGGACCCCCTGTTGAGGACCCCTGGTCTACCTCCCTGCCGATGCTCTGCTTCTTTCCTCCCACTCTCCTTCACCATTCCTCCTTCCATCTATTCTTTCTCCTCCTCCTCTCTCTCAGAGTGAGAGAGCCCTCATTACTGTTGACAGGTGAGCGTCCCACTGGGGGGCTGCAGCGGTTAGGCCTAAAGGAGGTGGGAGGAGGAGGAGGGGTGTGCTGTGGTACAGTAGGAGGAGAAGGAGAGGTTGGGGGTGGTGGTGGTGGTGATAGAGGGAGGCAGGTTGCTGGATGAACGCCGATATGCAGCAGGCGGAGCTACACCGACTCATCCTTTCATGTGAAACTGTCCCCGCTGAGGGCCTCATTATGGATGATCCTGGAGAGAGGACATGTGGGGGGGGGGGGGGGGGGGGGGTGCAGTGAGGAGAGACAGGATGGGGGGGTGTCAGGTCTTTAACCCATTAAGACCTGGAACGCATCTGTGTCACGTTTTGATTTGAGCTAAAAAAGCATTATTTTACACTTTTGGCTATTCAAAAATAGCAGATATACAAGCTTGTAGATCTGCTATTTTTGAAAAATCAATGACAGTTTTTGTCAGTTTTTCAGAATGCTGGAACAGATTTAGAAGTAGAATCGGCCTCAGCTCTTAATAGGTTAAAGAAGAGCAGTTAGCATGGAATTGGTTGATATGCCAACGTACATGCACTGTGCATGGACACACACACGTCTGACATTCATGCACACACACACACACACACACACGCGCGCGTGTGCATCCCCACACAAACATACACACACACACACACACACACACACACACACACACACACACACACACACACACACACACACACACACACACACAGCGGTAAACAGATGCAGGTTTGTTGCACAGAGATAAGGCTGCCTCAGCATCATTCATTCAACAGTCACTGCTCTCCCTCTATATACTGCTGCTAACACTACATAGACACACACCATGGCAACAGTAGGCACACACACACACACACACACACACACACACACACACACAGCCACACACACACAGCCACACACACACACACACACACACACACACACACACACACACACACACACACACACACACACACACACACACACACACACACACACACAGCCACCCACACATTCATCCTGGAGATAATATTTACTGGTAGACATCAGTGCATAGGCTATTATACAGTACATGTGCTTGCAACAGGAAACATAATGTATATGTGCTCATACGCACCCACACCCGCAAATAGTCATACACACAAACCCACGTTTACTGATGCATGGGTCTGAATCATGATTAACACACACACACACACACACACACACACACACACACACACACACACACACACACACACACACACACACAAGCCTGAGGTGTTTACTGGTTAACCCGTTAAGACCTGAAAAAACGTATGTTTCTATATCAGTGGTTCTCAAACTTTTTTTATGTCAAGGACCCCCAAAATTATATGTATTTGGCCGCCGACCCCCATCTCAAAATGTTTTGTTCCAGGGACCCCCCAGAAGCAAAGAATAGAGTTAAAAATGTTCGCTTTAAACGATATATTTTCAAAGATTTGCACATATTTTCACGATTTTTCAAAAATAGCAGATCTACAAGTTCGTAGCGCGGCACTCGGTGCCGCGCTATGAGCTTGTATATCTGCTATTTTTGAATAGCCAAAGGGTAAAATAATGCTTTTTTAGCTCAAAACAAGAAGTGACACAGATGCGTTCCAGTTCTTAATGGGTTAATGCATCTACTGTACTTGTGTCACAACCCGCGCGCATGCACACACACACACACACACACACGCACACGCACACGCACACACACACACACACGCATACACACAGCCTATTGACGTGGTGTGTGTGGTTGGAGATGTGAGTATAGCCCTGTGCTGGCCTCATGTGATTGTGTTACAGGGGAGCGAGGAGATCACAGGGTTGAAGTTGACCTCCTATCAGCCGATAGGCGAGAGGAGGAGCAGGGCTCTGTGGAGTGCTGCTGCTGCTGCTGTGGAGAAGGAGGAGGAGGAGGTGGATTCTCAGAGCCTGGCAGAGGAGCTGCTCCCTGCACTCATAGCTAGCTACCGCATTCAATTTAGCTTACTCTTACAGTAAAGAGAAAAACAACAACTCCACAAAGGAAAATTGGATGTATTTTCATCATTGAGACAGAATTAGTTTTAGCTTACAGATTTTAACCCACCTGAAGCCTATTCTACGAATGTCTCCTAAACCCCAACAGTATTCTGAAAAACGTATGTTTCTATATCAGTGGTGCTCAAACTTTTTCATGTCGAGGAAGGACCACCCAAAATGTATTTGGCCGCCGACCCCCATCTCAAAATATTTTGTAATAGGGACCCCCGGAAGCAAAGATTTGAGTTAAAAATATTTTAAAACGCTTTAAAATAATATATATATTCAAAGATTTTCACAAATGTTCACAATTTTTCAAAAATAGCAGATCTACAAGCTCGTTGCGCGGCACTCGGTGCCGCGCTATGAGCTTGTAGATCTGCTATTTTTGAATCGCCAAAGTGTAAAAGAATGCTTTTTAGCTCATTTTTTTTTTTAAATGACACCGATGCGTTCCAGGTCTTAATGGGATAAAAATAGTACTTCGGCATACCGTGCATGTTTATTATAGACCTAATCTTATTTATAGCAAAGCGACTGACATTCATTTTGTTTGCTTCTAACATATTCACCAAACATGCTCACTAAGAGCTATTCTTTTTGAAAGCAAAAGTTGTTTCACCAGATAAGTTTTTCTGTGTCCTACTGTCATTTTTAAATAAGAATGAGCCTGATACATTTCTACTTTCTAGCAATGAAAGCTTTTTAATTCCACCTAAGTTGACCAAGAATACATTCCTACAGTAATGAGCCTGATTTAATTTGAACTCACTGTTAACACGTTTTATTAAAACGCCCTTACCTCACCAGAGAAGGTAGAATGTACACTTTGTATGCAGAACACACTCTTATTCACCGCAATAAGTCTCTGCTGATTTATGCTGGCTGTCAACACCTTCTCTGTGCTTGGCTGTCACTGGGTGGAAATTGCCCTCATGTGTATAGCTTTTATTCACCTGTTTTTTTTGTGTTTACTTTCTGTGTACTTTATCCTTGCTGAACTCTTATAAACCTTACTTGACTTGTCATGCACTAGCATGTATGTATTCCAAATCTAATTTTCTGGTACATAAGTACTAAGTTCCACTCAATTACTCAGTTTAATGTGGTTGATGTGGAGCTATCATGCCTAAATGGCGCTCCACTAGTTTGTTGGTTCCTAAGCGTGATGCCAAGGGTTCGACTGTGGCTCATAAGCCTATACACTGCATGTCACGTCTCTCATCACTTCACTAATTGTACTATAAACACGTAAGTGAGTGAGAATACCTTTCCATGCCATATGTGTGCACCGTGTACCGCACCGCGCTGTCTTGCCTCGCAGCTAAAAGCAACATACTGCTTTATGGAGAGAACGCCAGTTTCCGTGCGGAAGGCGCAATGCTTATTGTAAAAGCATCCCCATCCATATGAGTTATGAAGTGTTGTTATCCTCTCCGCTCAGCCAAGCCCAGCCTACTGTCACAAAGATGTTTGCTCAGCACCTCAAAGAATTACATGGGGGACAGTGAGTGTCTTGTTTCCGTGCACAGGGCTGACTCTGGTAATTCCACACTGGGTGCTTCCACGATGCCAGTGCCACCACTGCAGACAAAACTCACGTATGATGTGCGTGTGCTTACAGTATGATGCACGTGATGCTTACGATATAAACATGTGATAAGTACACCAAAATATGTTTTTCCATTTAGTTTCAGTCATATTTTTGTCATCTGAAATTATGTAGTTTTTGTCTAGTTTTAGTCGACAAAATATCATAAGATTATGGTCGACTAAATCTACAGTTGATTTAGTCGACTAAAATGTATTTTGGCGGTGCCTTGATGGCGTCGTAATGGATGATTTTACACTTGGTTGCATGCTGAAAATAGACGATCTACAAGCTCACAACGCGTCGCAGGGCAACGCGTTGTGAGCTTGTAGATCTGCTATTTTCAGAGCGCAGCACCCGAGCGCCAGTGTATCTCTTCTCCACTAGTCCCTCTTTAACGTTTTAGTCTAGTTTTTATTTGTTGACGAAATTGTCAATATATTTAGTCTTATTTTTAGTCATCTTAGCTTAGTTTTTATTGGGTGTTTATTTAGTTTGACGAACATTTTTAGCGGTGCCAACCGCTCTACACTTGGCTTTGACACCGTGTCTGTGTGTCTGTGTGTCTGTGTGTCTGTCTGTGTGTCTGTGTGTCTGTGTGTCTGTCTGTGTGTCTGTGTGTCTGTGTGTCCGTATGAGCCCGGGATGAGCACGGCAAAGAAGCAACACATACAAACACACGCACACACACACACACACACGGACTTGGAGATTGCCTATGTCATCTCTCCTCTCATTGGCCACACGTGCCACCGGTTATCAAAGAGGGGTCCAGGGACCCCCAGGGACGTCCGCCCGTATGAGCACGGGATGAGCACGGGATTTTAAACAGCTATAACTCCAGCTTGCAGCATGCCACCAAGTCCAAATTTGGTATGTGGACTTAGACCACCAATACGGGACCAGCATGAATTGCTCAAGCCCCGCCCCCTCTGTCTTCCCATTGGCTGGCCTTTAAACAGCCATAACTCAAGTTCGCAGCATGCTACGGAGTACACATTTTGTACATAGACTAAAACCACCAATAGGGACGAACTGTAATTACTTAAGCCTCGCCCCCTCTGTCTGCCCATTGGCTGGCCTTTAAACAGCCATCATTCCAGTTTGCAGCATGCTACCAAGTACAAATTTGGTAAGTGGACTCAGACCACCAATAGGGACGAACTGAAATGAGTTACGCCCCGCCCCAAAGGCACCGCTTCCTTCACACAGGGTGTGATTTTTCATCATAGTTTTAGTCGACGAAATCAACACTGCTCAAGCCCAAAGCCATTTCCATACCTCTATGTAAACCCATACCTGGGAAGTCTTTCCTGACTCTGGAAAAACATACTGTAGATATGGACAAGAGAGGTCTGTTCTCCTGGCCGTTATTAAAACTTCACACTCATTGTCTATGTTGGTTTACTACATTATGGCACGTTGGGGGGGCAGGTGGAGTCCTCCTGGGCCACCTACATTGTGTATATACATAAGGTTGGGGCTCGCCAACAACCTTCCCCTCCCCACAAATCACTGACATGTGGAGGCTGCTTCTAATTACCTGCCTGATGAGCCAGCATGGAAAGTGTCAAAGTGGGCATTTCTCTCTTCTTTCCACGGGCCGCCAGGCAGGAGACATGGAGCAAGGGAGCTGGGTGTGTGGGCGGTGTGTGTGTGTGCGTGTGTGTGTGTGTGTGCGTGTGTGTGTGTGTGTGTGTGAAAGAGAGAAGACAGAAGATGGGGAAATTCCTACCAAGCGAGGACATTTTAACTGGTTCTTAGTTACTGCACTTTATGTTCATATGCTGTAGCGGAACTTTCAACACATGTCACCCATGTGTTGAAAGCTCCACTTCAGCTTAATTGAGCAGGTTGTGTCTGTACCTACGTTGTTTATACATATATACAGTATACCTGGGATGAAACAACAAAGGCTCCCTACCGCTGCCAGCTGTGAACAATTTTCACCTACTGTAGACCCTGAGAATCAGAGAGCAGAGCTCTTAACAGCTAGCACCTAAATGAATGAGGGTTATGTGGTAAACTGAAGGTTGCTGCGGCTCTGTTAGGGTATTTTCATAGAACGATAGAGGATAACTGATGAAGATTTATCTGATGAAGTGGTCGAAATGTCTTGTTTTGGTAATTGAATAAAGAGATTCTAATTGGGGTTTTATGTGAATGTAGCGCCTCTTTTGCATTTTTTCAGCACAGAATATCCCTTGCACCCTCTTGGGTGGATGGATGGATGGATGGGTGGGTCGTTAGACTGATGGATGGAGCGATCGACCAACACACACAGACAGACAGATAGACCTTGCTTTGCTCTAAACCTTTTCTCAATGACGCAATTCAACCATCAACAATCTGAATGACACAAGTGAAAGGGAAGGCGACAGAGGAGGGCTGTCACGATTACACATTTAAGTTGACGATTAATTGTCACTCAAATAATTGCGATTAACGATTTAATTCTGTTTCTGTCGTTGAAAATTAATGGAACATTATGATTATACAAATTACATTTCTGTTTGGCTTTTAGTTTTCTTAAACAAAAGTTGCACAGGGCAGACATGACAAATAACACATATTTAATTACTTTATACTTAAAAAAATAGACATTAATAGTGGAAATAGCCGATCTATAAGCTCAAAACGCGTCGCATCGCGGCGCGTTTTGAGCTTATAGATCTGCTTTGTCCACTATTTTTGATTTAAAAAAAAAATATATGACGATTTTTTTAACATGGAATTGATTATGCCGATTATTGTGACAGGCCTACGACAGAGAGATGGAGGGAATGTGGCGTTGCTGAGTTGGAAAAGGCAGTGGAAGTCCAGTAAGAATATTATTTCCCCAATGTCTTTCTTGATATAACATTTTTCATATTATTCATTTAAATCGTATATATCTCTCATATTGGATAACTTGATAATTCCCAGGACTCATCCATCATTCCAGACGTGTTCACTTTATTCTGCTCATACACCTACAGGGTAGTAGACCGTGGTTTTGGCAGTCAGCTTCACTTTACACTGTATATCCTACCTCTCACACCACCCCCCTCCTCCAAACACTGTACTTTCCTGTGTATTCCACAGGAATACACAGGACTCATCATTCCATGTATTCCATGTGAATTCCTCCCAGAAATGCTACCTATCTGCCTCTCTGTTTACTTTTGTTCATCCTTATATTCATTCACTTTTCTTTATCTCTGCCACAGGCCGCAGGAGCTTGTGTGTGTGTGTGTGTGTGTGTGTGTGTGTGTGTGTGTGTGTGTGTGTGTGTGTGTGTGTGTGTGTGTGTGTGTGTGTGTGTGTGTGTGTGTGTGTGTGTGTGTGTGTGTGTGTGTGTGTGTGTGCTAAGAGAGAGTGAACAAATGTTACATTTGAACACTCTCAAAGTTAAATTAATAGTCAGGTTTGTGTGTACAGTAGACATTAACGGCATGACAAAAGATATACTGTAGAATGACATTAATGGTGATAATGTGTGAAGCAGTTACAACACACTTCACTATGTGTCTCTGTCTCTGTCTCTCTTCCTCTTCCTCAATCCTTCTGTGTGGTGAATCCCGTGCTATTTTAAGGCCTGTGTGTTTTCACAATAGAGCTGTGTGTGTTTTGTTGGTGTCAATGTTTTGTTTGAGATTATTTGAAGCTACCCCATGCTTAGGCCATCTGTGTGTGTGTGTGTGTGTGTGTGTGCGTGCACATTTGTGTTTACACACACACACACACACACACACACACACACACACACACACACACACACACACACACACACACATAGGGGCTCGTTTTCAAGGGGCTCCGCAGTTACAGAATACATAATATTATTATGTATTCTGTAACTGCGGAGCCCCTTGAAAACGAGATGGTTCATCTCAAGGGGTTATTCCGAATAAAGAATTTCAATATATACACACTCACTCACTCACTCACTCACTCACTCACTCACTCACTCACTCACTCACTCACACACACACCCACCCCACTACAAGGGCCTGGTACAGCTGAGCCCAGCAGCTGGTGTATCCTGAGTGTGCGTGCGTGTGTATGCGTGTGTGTGTGTGTGTGTGTGTATTATCGGTGGCTATAGGGTTATCTGGATAGAGATGGGGTAGCCGTGTGGATTAAGGGATCAGTGCCGGTGTCAGACAAACATTGGATTACAGCTGTAAAAACCCGCCCTTGCTGGCCCGCGACCCTCTAACTGAGAGGAGAGAAGACCACAGAGAGCCCCCCGCCCCAAACACCCACGCCCCCCCCCCCCCCCCCCCCCTCTTCAGTGCTCTGCCCTCATCCTGAGCCCTGCACCTGCCTGGATTAACGCAGAGAGGAGCCAGGGCCCTGTAGGACCCCCGGTGTCTCAGCCAGTAATGAGAGATGTAATTGAGTGTGTTGCCATGGCTCTGCCACGTGAATGCCAATCATTACACTACAGGGATTGACATACCAGGGGGGCGAGGGATGCGTTTATTAGCGTGTGTGTGTGTGTGTGTGTGTGTGTGTGTGTGTGTGTGTGTGTGTGTGTGTGTGTGTGTGTGTGTGTGTGTGTGTGTGTGTGTGTGTGTGTGTGTGTGTGTGTGTGTGTGTGTGTGTGTGTGTTATATAACGATGCTCTGGCACGTCTGCTAGCAAAGGCCAATGTTGAAATTAACAAGAAATGGATGTTTACTGTGTGCGACTGTGTGTATATGATTTTGCATTTTATTCCCTGCATATAATTATGCATATTAGGTGGTGGTCTGCAATCTATGTTTACCCTTCCCCCCACAGATAGAGTTGGCACGGCCAATTTTAGATGAGAACAAAATGTATTGTGTGGCCCCCTATATGCATGTTATTATGTGACCGTACGGCCCCTGGACAATGGGGTGTGCACTAATCTGCTGGCATTCCATTTCCTGCTCCAGACTCAGGGATGTGATTTTTTGGCAGATGTCATGAGGCACTAGTGATGTTTGATGTCCATCCATGGCTCTATGACAGTGGTTTTGTCATAATGGCATACATTTGGCCGCGGGCCCCCATCGGAAAATGTTTTTTGTGCCGGGGACCCCCAGAAGCAAATATTTCAGTTAAAAATGTTCGCTTTAAAAACATATATATATTCAAAGATTTTCTCTTTCATTCAAGATTTTTCAAAAATAGCAGATCTACAAGCTCATAGCGCGGCACTCGGTGCCACGCTATGAGCTTGTAGATCTGCTATTTTTGAATAGCCAAAGCTACGTGGTTAAAATGACTGTGACGCTATGTTAACTAATTTTGATGGGGACCCCCTGGTACCCCGGACCACAAGTTGAGAACCACTGCTCTATGAGATTTGGTGCCACATTTATAGCAGAGATAGAGATTTGGCTAACCAGGTCTTGGAGATTTTGGCTGTGCTGTGGTATAGTCATAATAGGGTTGTGTGTGTGCTTGTGCGTGTGCGCGCGTACGTGCGCGCGTATGTAATTGTTCGATAGAGTTCAGGCTGATGATTAGCAGCCTGCAGAGTTTACGGTTAGCCTGGCAGACAGTACAACAGCTGGGCCTGTCAAAGCTGTCATCCGTGGTAGAAATAAAATGACTATGTGCACACAGACTAATGCCATTAGCTGTGTGTCTGACAGTAAGTGACTTATAGTTGCACTTAAGGCTTGCGGAGTGTGACTTAAAATTGACATCTTGATATTTATTGAGCAAAATGCAATATTCCTGGTGGAAACATCTACTGTATCGTCCGTCCGTCCGTCCCAGAAGGGCCTATAGCTAATGAGTACACGACACAGAAAAACTAATTCAGATTCACACTGATCAGAATGAGAGAAGTTCTGAAAGAGCAGTGTGAGATGCTCTTATTCAGAGCAACTTCAAAAGCGATGGGTTACTGTAGCTTACACAAGAAATGAGGTCTGAAGAAGTGCATTTTACCACTGCAGCACAAGGGTCGTTATATGAGACTAGATTTTGGATATCGTAATATCATATTGTTTTTTCCTGGTTTTAAACTCTGAAAATGGGATGCCCGCTGGCCTAGCGCTACAGTCGCGTACCACATAGGCTCTCTGATGCCTGACGGCGTGTCACAGGTTCGCGTCCCATTCCCGACGACCTTTCCTCCGTGTCACTCCCTGTCTCTCTCTCTCTGTTTCCTGCCATTCTCTACTATACTATCAATAAAAGGCAGAAAAGCCACAAAAAAAAATCTTTAAACTCTTTAAGCTTATTTGGTATTATTCGGTATTTGGTCCAAAATGGAACCTAACAAACCTACAGTATGCATCATGAAGATGGGGTGTGAACCTGCGATCCCCCAAGGAACAAACAATCATTGCGCAGCTGTCTTGCTCAAGGGCACCACGGCAGTAGCTGTTTTCATTCACTTCACCCATCCAGATGGTCTTGCAGTGAGGGATTCCTTAAAGTCACAGCTGTAGCTGAATGGGAAAGGAGTTGGACAACATAATGTTAATATCACATACACACACTTACTCAGTACACTTTTTTGTATTCATTCATTTGTTTTATCTAAATCGTTTTGCATTTAATGCTTATTCTAAACCGATACAGTGAACAGAGAGACAAGAAAGGCGGGAAGAATGACTGCAGTAAAGTGCTTCAGAACCGTGGGGTCAGGTACCAGCTGTCTTAGAGGTCCGTGGCCAAACAGTGTGACCATGCAGTTCATCAGTTCAACCTGATCATGATAACCCTTTTCTTTTCTTTTTTTAAAGTATTGTGGTGTTACATTATGTTTATCTGTTCAGAAGTTAGGGTGCATTTTTCAGTCAACGCCCACTACCATGACCCCATTTGGCAAATTGCCATGAAAAAAATAATCAGTTCTTCCTTGTTGGCCCCGGACCAACATTTCCACCACGTTTTGTGTAAATTCATTCATACAGTAACTGTAACTATACTCCAGATATCTTGCCAACGGACGGACAGACATACAGACATGCAGACAGACAGACAGACAGACACACAGATTAAACAGACGGACAGATGGGGTGAAAACATTACCTTCGCGGCAGAGGTAATTAAATCAACCCCCCTCCCCCGTCCAGCACAGTTATTAGCCCTCTAGATCTCAGCACACAGTCAGTTCAGCGATGCAAAGACTATAGTGTTCAGGCTCCAATTGGTCGTCCGGCGGTGTCCCTCATCTGCAGCAGTGGCACCTCATTACACAGACAATGCAGCGTCTCCTGTTTGACCTCAGCTGTCTTCTGTCAACACCCTCCCCTGTGAACCTCTTGTTCCACACACATTTGTCATAATTCGGGATGCGCTCGCCTATAGCAAAAGGGTTCGTCTCCACCACCTTCCCCACACGCACGACTCTCCTTTGGGATGGTCTCTGGGGGGGGGGGGGGTCTCCATTTCTAGAATTGCCATCGCACTGTGTAATAGAGAGAGAGAGAGAGAGAGAGAGAGAGAGAGGTTGAAACTGGAACATCTTCTCCAGCCGTCCTGCGGGGGCATGTCTCATGTTGAAGCAGTGGGGCTGAGCCATAATGGAGACAGGTTACTCAGTCTTAACCGTGCTCTCATTACACGTGCCTGTTGATAATGGGCTTATTATATGGAGGTGACAGCACAGAGATAGGTGGGGATCTGTTCATTTAACACTGCACCAGGCTGTGACAAAGAGACCTGGGAAATAACGGGGAGAGGAATGTCAAATGATATACCACTATTAATATGCCTACTACTACCGCTACAGTGTACTGTACTTCTACTACTACCACTACTGCTACCAATGGCATTACTGCTGACTACTGCTACTATTACTATTACTACTACTGTACCTACCACCATGATAGGAAAACTAGGTTAGTTAGCTGAAAGCGAGGACACTGTTCTCTTTGCTTTCTTAAGATACAATCTGGTTAAGAAATGTGCTCATATTTGAAGGGTCTAACAATAACATCCTGTCCATGTATGTGTGATCCTCACTTTCACTTCAGAGCACCTTCAGCCAATGCAACCTCTCTTAAAATTATTAAGCAAAAATCTAAAAGCAAAGACTGTGTGGTGCTTAGCCTGGAAAGGTATTATTAATGATATACAGTCTAGAACAGAGGCTGCCTGCATCTCCTCTCCCCCTTGATTTGAGCCTTTCACGTTTTCGTGAGACGTTTGGAATGAAAATTGGGTCGGGATCACATCGTGGTGAAGTATCTTGCAATGAGTAAGCCCCTGTCGCCGACCAATCAATCGTGCAAGAACCACAACGATATGTATAGCCCGATTTCAAGAAAGACACTCGGGCAATGTAAAATGCTTAACGATCTGTTTACTCGCCGACCACTTCAAATATCGGTCCGTCTGTAGGGGCCCTTAGGTGGACAAACCAAAATGACTTTCCTTTCAATGCAATGTAATCTCTCAGCAAAACACATTCTGCCAATTCCTTGAGCAATTGCCACAGCACATCAGTGGTTATCTCAGAACAAAAAGAAAATCTATAACAGATTACAGGTCCACAGTGAAGCTTGACTAACATCTCTACCAAGTCAGACCCCAGCTTGGGGTTGATACTTTTAATACTATAAACTCGCTAATTTCAGCAAAATCATGTACTGTATCTGTATCTTCTGCATCTGCGTTCTGTTAGGTTTTTATGTTATTAAATGATTGACTTATTCCATGCTTGCATTATTCTAACTAGAAGCTCGCCCCCGCTACGCGGGGGCTCGCGTCTAGCCCGCGGCCACGCCCACGTTGCGCCCGCGGCCACTTGGCAACTCATATAAGTGGCGTAGCGTCATGAGGGTCAGTGGGGCCGTGGCTCGGTCAGTGAAGACCCTGTAGTGCGGATGATATGTGGCATAGAGGGGCAGATTGTAAATCCCCAGAGGAAACATCCGTGGGCTACCATTGGTTCAGCGATGTGTGCGGTCGGCCTGCGGCCCCTCCTCCTCCACCAATGTGCAGTATTGAGAGCCCTGACGTCACAACAATTGGAGCGATGGGCACTGCACTGTGGTTGGTTAGGGTACACCTAGGGCCCAGGTAGAACCCAGTTAAAGCCTGCATGGGCAAACTCAGTTAGGACCCGCCTTGGTCCCACATAAACATGGCTAGTTGGGGCCCACCTAAGGGCCAGGTAGAAGCTACTTATAGCCTGCATGGGCATCGCAGTTGGGACTGAAGTGGATGCCGCTGACATTGCTGACATGGGGTCCATATGGTTTAGCCCACCTTGAAACCATATGGGAACTACGCTGGCATGCTGGCTGTAATGCAAACGCTGCATCATACCTGCAGTGTGTAGTTTGATGTTGTGTGTGTAGCAGATATACCTGCAGTGTGTAGATCAATGTCCATATGAAAGTCAATGCCCAGCAGTGTTTTTTTTCCCCAGCAGAGTTTCTAGTGTCTCTGTGTCTCTCTGGAAGAGGTTGCACATGAACTCTGCAGCCGCACTGAGGCGCTCCAACACAAACACTCTGACATTAAGCTGCTTCACACAACAAACATCAGCACCACGCTGCTGTTTGTCCAAAAGACACAATATCTCCTCTCCCACCGACGTCATGTGTTCATTTATCGACAGCCGTACAGACTCCTTTTGACACATTTTACCTCGTTTATCCAGCTCTCACTGACTCTCCACATCGGGCTGTTATTTTGCTGCGATCAAGTCAACGATGTGAGAGATTAGCTATCACAGACGGACGGACAGGGGGTGAAACATAGTCTTGCGCCATGCCTTTCGGCCTGGCGGAGACAATAAAAAAACGAAAGTAAAGGAAATGGCCATTTCTGCAACAGAAGTAGTCAACAAACTATACTATGAAAACATGGGCCACATTGGCAAAGAATGTAAGAAAGAGGCAATCATGTAGAAAATAGCCGATCTACAAGCTTACAAAGCCTCTCAACGTGAGGCGTTTCGAGCTTGTAGATCGGCTATTTTCACAATATTTACTTGTGGAACGGAGTCAAACAGAATGGGGGGGTCCCAGATCAAGTACGTGTATTTGGGGGGGGGGGGGGGGGGGGGGGGGGGCGGCGTGAAAGGGTTGATAAGCACTGCTCTAATCGGAGCGAAATTATCTGAAATTACTACATGACCATAATGCAGCCTAACATGCGTTGCACGGGGCGGTCCTGCCATTACGTTAGTTACTGTAGTTGCTGTGGAGCTACATAGTTCTCCAGAAGACACACACAAACATACACCATCTACAATGGACGAACTGAGCAGCAATATTGACATTCACCACACGAACGTGCATTGTTGACAAAGTGATTGCACAGCCGCTGCAGGCATGACAACCACGTTAGCGTTAGCGACATGGCAGCTATCACAGCGCCCTGTCCGTTGTGCTGCAACTGCCTGTGATGGCTACAGCAGTAACAGCAAGCTGTCTGCGATGCCATTGTCTGGAGACTGCTCTTAGCGTGACACGACCAATGAGAGTGAGCGCTGTAGTTGTTGCTAAGATACGGTGGCGTCTCTGGCCCATAGCTTGTAGATCTCTCACACATGATTGGCGTAGGCTGCGTTGCCAGGTCTGACTTTGTGTCTAAGCAATGGTCGGCTTATTTTTGCGCACCTTTGGGCTCGTTTGCATTGTGCGCACGGCAGCGCTTGTTTAGCGTACGTCAGCGCGACGTGGCAACGGACGTGGCAACGTGAAAGGTGATTGGCTGGTGAAAAGAAACACCCGGACGTGAATTTTGTGTTGGCGAAGTGATTTGCATAAGTATTGGAGCATAATGCGTTTGATATTAATTGTACATCCTGCAAGTACAGTGATGGGATGCGAAGCAGCTGGTTTGACAGGCAGAATATTGAGGAATTTTGGGGGAAAATGTGGAGTTAGTTGGGCCATGTGTCTGCTTGGCCATTGAGCACATACACTCGTGTACACTCCATGACTGTGGCCGTCAATTATGGTAGCAAGATTAGCAGCATAATATACCCATGGCGATGATCGATGTTGCCAACCATAGATAACGTCAAGTACTGTAAATCTCGTGCCCAAAAAAGTGTGCGCTTGAACACACCTCCGATATGTGTCCAGGTCTTGTCTTGTCATCCTACCAAAACAAGTCTGGCATTTGAAACAAATGATCTGTCGTCTTTTGTGTGCTATGTAAGCCCCATAGCTAATCCAGCTGCTGAGCCAAGGACGCATACACAGTATACACATTGTTATCCCCAATGCGACACAAATCACTGAATAGCACGCCTCCCTAGACAGATTTCTTATAGACAGAAGCAGCAGCATAGCACACACACAGAGAGAGAGAGAAGGAAGCCTTGTTTCATATCACATTCATCTTTGCCTTCTCTCTCTCTGTCTGAACTTTCCTCTCGACGTTTGTCGTTCTTACAGTGCAGTGCTGTATCCCCGCTACTGTAAGCGCGGGGAGAGGTGGTGGCTGCTTCTGTTGTTACCAGGAGAAATGGTTGCCATGGGTAACGTGCATTTGACAGCTGTTATTGCTTATACACCCCAACACCACCACCACCCCCCCCCCCCCCACTTTCATACCCAACACTGGAGCTGTGAGAGGGTTTGGCTCGGGGTGGCTCGGCGAAATTAGCAGGGGTACGTTTTTTGGCAGAGGAGGAGCTGCCCCCTTGAATCAAGACTTGGACCCAAGAGTGATCGAGACCACCTCAGAAACCTGGCTAATTGCCGCTAATTGGAAAAAGGCCAAGGTTAGCAGGCTGAATGCGCTCTGAAGAGATTTGCTAATTTGCGGGAATCGACTTCCGCGCTGCTTCCCAGTCAGGGCCCTTGGGTGTGTGTGTGAATGTAATAGCTGTAATGCTATTTGAAGGCCGACGGGCTAACTGGGAAAGCGTTTATAGGAGACACATTGATGATGGCCTTTTGTGGGTCTGTCACTGGCTAATGAAGGCTCCCCTGACATTTACGTGTCCAAGGTCGTTTTTCTATTCACAGGATAAGGCCAGGCTCTGGTCATATCTACAGCTCTCTACGACCATCTGAGGGACGGTTTTATGACAGATTGTAACAGGACCGATAAATCACAGTGCCAGTCATTACTGCTATACACTCAGACCTCACACATATTACTCGAGTTGTTATATTATATAATACGATAATATGTCCATTGGTGCACTTAACCCATTAAGACCGGGAACGCATCTGTGTGTCATTTTTAGATTTCTTTAGCTATTCAAAAATAGCAGATATGCAAGCTCATATGAGCTTGTAGATATGCTATTTTTGAAAAATCATGAAAATTCGCGGCAAAATCTTGGATTGTATATTTTTTTAAGCGAACATTTGTAAAATATTTAGTTCCAGGAACCCCCAGAAGCAAAGATTTGAGTTACAAATGTCCGCCAAAAAAAATACTAATTCTAATATTTGCACAACTTTTCATGATTTTTCAAAAATAGTAGATCTACAAGCTCATAGCGCGGCACTCGGTGCCGCGCTATGAGCTTGTAGATCTGCTATTTTTGAATAGCCAAAGAAATCTAAAAATGACACACAGATGCGTCCCTGGTCTTAAAGAGTTAATATCTGCATTATTATGCACATTTCCCTCTGTTCCTCGAGGGATGATTTGTGAATGTTTGTACGACCTCTCTGTTATGTTGTACGTAGTCTTTAAACAAATTTCTCTCTTCTCGCGGCTCAATTATTCTCCATTGGCTTATCTTCCACCCTATCTCTTTCTATAAGCCCCCCTCTCTTCCTACGTTGTTTCGCTCTCTCTCTCTCTGTTCCTCCTCCTCTACCAACCTTCCACGCAGGCCCTGAAGCCTGATTGATTTATACTTTGTTGTTAGCTTGTACATCTTCTATTTTCGGCGAGCAACACCATCGTACAACGCCGTATAAATTAATATAAGAATAACTGTGGCAGGAATGCATACTGTACATCATTCTTCTGTGATACATTGCTTCGTTTGTATTTATACTGGGTGTTTGCAGCTCTAGATAATCTCTTTTACTTCTGTCTATGTAAACTTTGTGCTGACTTGAAAACCAAATGTACCACGCCCAGTTCCTCACTGAAACTGTATGTTCTTTGTGTTCCTGTTGTACGAGGGCTCTAATAGAGCAGGGCGATATATCAATATTATACCTGGTATATGTTGCATTTTCCTGGTTTTAATTACTTAGGCCTTACTTTTTGAAAATAGCTAATTTGCGTCGCATTGAGTTGCATTGTGAGCTTGTAGATCTGCTAGTTTCACAATTTTGTAAAAAAAAAAAAATAGTTATCACAATAGTATATATTGTATTTGGTAAAAAAATATTGTGATTCATTTTCATTACCATATCACTCAGCCATATAATCTAGATTTCGCTCAAAGAGAGACATGGATTTGTCAGACAATGTCGCTATCCATATCTCTTACCCCCCCCCCCCCCCCCCCCCCCAAAACACAGACCACATCGCTGCTGCTGGAAATTCACTCCTTTCATTTCCCCCGTGGAAATCTTGCAGACGCAAGCGCCTCGGCCTAAGCTTATTTGGAGCAAATTTGCGCACTATCAGTCTCCGAGCGGCATAAATGAAATCAATTAGTTGGTAATGAAGTCTCCAGCGAGCCGCCTCCCCCCAACCCGCCTTTCTATATGATGGTTTCACTTTCAATAGAATGCAGCGTTCAACTGTATAATGCTGTGCACACAAGAGTTCTGATTAGATCATAAAGACCTCATTTAGAATGGTCGCTGATATTGTTAGTGGCCTGTGTGTGTGTGTGAGCGATTGCGTGCACATTTAATGTCCTTACGATTTTGTGGCGTGAAAACATGCATAGGCCTACCTGAGACTGGGTGAGACACTCGGGGGGATGAAAGGAGGGAAGGCGAGAGAGCAAGCTGGCGTCAGTGATTTATTAAGCCGCTGATTATTTAATGATCTAGTCATCAATATTGGATAATGTCAACCGTGTCCTTAATTACCTTAGATATCAGTGCGCGACTAGGAGAAATTAGAATTAAGCTGATGGATGTTATATATTGAACGTATTAGCCTAGGTGGTTTCTTATTCATGGATTGTGACGAATGTGTCTTCACGAATCCTGTAGTCCACCATTTGCTGCAATTAAGCTTTCATTTTATTTCAGATTGCAGACCTCTGCCTCTAATATCTACAATATAGACTGGGAAAGCACAGGTCAAAACCAGTAGGGTGTCATGAAACAATGACATGTCGATGATAGAAAGATGCAGGCATAACAAATGTGTCAGGATCTGTCTCTGTCCAGTCAGTTCTGTCTCTCTTTGTCTCTCTCTATCTCCCAGTTTGTCTCTTCCTGCTGTGTTCAGTTATTTTACAGTAATGTTCTATTGTGTATTTGTTTTTGTGTGTCCCGTTTAGTGGTTGTTGTCATTTCCTGTCTTGTTGTTTCCCACGAGCCAATTGCTTCCAATTACCCACCTGCAACTAATTCACTAATCCGTCGACCTGTATAAATACAGCGAATTTCAATCTGTTCTCTGCCAGATTGTCTTTTACCTCCCATATAATCTGTTCTGCAGTGTTTTTTTTCTTTTTTGTTGTTCTTCTTGGCCCCCTGTTTTTTGGTACATTTAGCTTGTCACTTGTTTTTGGATGCTTAGTTTTTTAGATAACCAATCCAATGCCTCGCCACTTGTATGAAATTGTACACAAAATGGTCTTATAAACGGGTGAGGACACTTTTTGAAGAACTCACAGCCTACTTCTGGTCTCTTAAAGCCACGTGACACAGATACAGGAAATCAAGCAAAGTTTGTCTTGGTTTATCCCACCGTCTTTGCTTGCATCGCCGATAAAGAAAGAAGGCCTTGTGTTCTCATGTGCTGCGGGTCATTTAGCTGTCTCTGTGGGCCTTCATATGGTTCCAGCCACATGGAATCATGTATTCCAGACCTGTACCATCTCAGATATTATTCATGGATTCTCACGGCTATTACTATCTATCGGGTCTTACTATTCTCACATGGAAGGCAGAGGCGCCGATGCAGCCTCTGCACCTGAATAAGGGAGGTGTGTGTGTGTGTGTGTGTGTCTTCAAGGTCTTCGACAGAGTCTAGGGGTTCGAATCCACTGCGGTGCATCTGGGTTTGGCTGTGCATTTATACACAATTAGCTGTTTTCGGAGGAGGGAAGCTGGTCGGGGAGTAGCCCCCATTACAAACCTCTCACTCCGCTATACAGCTCCGAGATGAGGTCCTACTGCGAGGTCTCCCAGAACCGGTTGAACGGCCGCAAAGGGTCCGCTGTTTACCCTTTTCGCCACATCGTATCCAAAAACGAATGGTAGATTCCAAACTGTACAGTTGTTTAAGGTTTGGTCCGGCATCATACATTTTAGGCCGCAAATCGCTTATTTAGTCAGCCTGTGGCCGTGTTTCCCATTCAACCCGGAAAACACCCCCTACGTCCGGTGTCGGTACTGCTCCCGGTTCGGCTACAATGGGAAACATGGACACAGGCTGACTAAATAAGCGATTAAATGGGCGAAAACTAAGGGTAAAGAGCGGACCCTTTGCGGCCGTTCAACCGGTTCTGGGAGACCTCGAAGTAGGACCTCATCTTGGAGCTGTATAGCAGAGTGAGAGGTTTGTAATGGGGCTATAGGCGGGGAGAGTGATTTGTAGCTCTGCACCAGTGACTCCTACAGGCGGGTGCAGCGGTGGACAGAGGTGCTATACTGTATGTCCTCCAAACAGGAGGCTCCTTACTGGCAGGTGAGCCAGTATGGCACAATATAGGCTCTATGCACAGCAGCCATATTGGAAAGAAATTGGGGCGCTTCCCTACTTCCTGCACAGGTGTTACCAATGATACTAATGAAGGCTCTCAGAGTTCGGGGTACACTCTCAGAGTTCGGGTCCATTTGGTTCCATTTGTACACTCTCAGAGTTATGGGGGTCCACTGTGCTACACTAAATGGAACAGAGCCTTAATTAGTATCATTGGTAAAACCTGTGAAGGAAGTAAGGAACAGGCCCAATTTCTTTCCAATATGGCTGCTGTGCATAAAGCCTATAACAGAAACACAGAAATGTGTGAGGAGGGTTAATGGGCATAACAAATAAATTGGGAGAAAAAAAGTGTTGAAAATGATTGGCTACTTCTGAAGATGAGTTTTTCAGTCATGATGTATACAGCGACAACTCATCCCTGTCTCCATGACAGCCGACATGAAGACACACACATGGAAGAACCATGTTTGTCCTGAGATGTAGACTGCTTTTCTTTTCTTTTTCCTTTATTTATTCAGGGAAGCCCATTGAGAGCAAGCTCTCTTTTTCAAGGACGCCCTGATAACGGCATATAAAATACAATACATACATAATGAAAAACAATAACAAACATTTGAATCATATTACAATCATCACAGATGCAAATAAACATAGTGTTACATGAAACAGGTGCAGTTACTATGTAATGTGTCCTCAAGAAGCACCCTAAATGTCACTATTGAGACCAATCGCACCAGTTTCAGAGAGTCCTGAAGTTTGTTCCATTTGTGTGGAAGCATAATAAATGAAAGCAGTCTTTCATTGTTCACTGCTCTTACGTGGACTGGTACAGTATATCTAATGTGCGTGTGTGAACGTGTTGAATGTCCCGTAACCTTTGGTTCTAAAAGCGAAGATAGGTACAAAGGAAGCTTACTACTCACCGTTGGCTGGCTAAATCACCGGGTCGTGAGCTAAATTTAAACCTATGAAACCATGGGGTACCCCCGTGACTGCTGACCGGGTACAGTGCCCACCATGAAGGCTCAGTCCTTGTGCAGCCCAGCCCGAGTTCAAATCCAACCTGAGGCCATTTTACTGAATGTCCTTCTCTGTCTCTTTCCTGCCATTTCCTCTCTCTTCACTGTCACTGTCTAAAGGCTTGAAAATGCCCCAGAAATATCATAATGAATAAATCCACTAGCCCTTTTTAATCCTCTCCTCAAGTCCCCCCTCCCACGAAAAACTGTTTTGGTCGGCCGTCAAAATGAATGCTTAACCCATTAAGACCTGGAACGCAGTGTCATTTTTTTATTTGAGCTAAAAAGCATTATTTTACACTTTGGCTATTCAAAAATAGCAGATATACAAGCTCGTAGCGTGGCACCGAGTGCCGCGCTACGAGCTTGTAGATCTGCTATTTTTGAAAAATCGTGAAAATGTGTGCAAATCTTTGAATATACAGTATATATTCTTTTAAAGCGAACATTAACTCAAATCTTTTGCAGAATCGGAACCTCAGGCCTCAATGGGTTAATGCTCAAGGCGAGCTGTGGCTCTCTATCATTCCATCACTAACTGTTCCTCTCTCTCTCTCTCTACATGCTCTCTCCACCATTACCTCTGTGATGCCATGGAACATTACCTCACACACAGGTAAGAAACACTTCTATACGTCTCTGAATTTACAACATGAGCTGTATAGTATATCGTCGCTGTCAGGTGGAACAAACTTGTATGTCCAAGACCGTTACTTTTCTGGAAATGGAAAAAAAAATCTTGTGCTCAAATGGATCTAATGTAGTTATTATTTACAAGCTCTTAATATTGGTTAAATATTTATAAAACCCACAGACAGTCTAGCATTCCTATTTTTGGGCATGTCATTTGTGAAAAAAACAATCACAATAAATAATAAAAATAGCAGATCTACAAGCTCACAGTGTTGTGAGCTTGTGCAGTAGATCGTCTATTTTCTCTGCTTTTGCGTAAGTATAAAATGGGGCATTCATTCATGAAAAAGATGAAATACAAAGTTTGTGCCCGACAGCGATGCTATACTAAAATGTCATTTGTGGTTTTGATGAATTGGAATAGAGGCCAGTGACCAGCTGCAAGGCTGTACTTCAGGCTGTTATCAAGTGTGTGTGTGCGCGCGCGTGTGTGTGTGTGTATTTGTTCTGTGTGTCGGTGCACGTCTTCCTTCACGAGGCCTTTATGGTTATGGCATATGATGTCATCCCGTACTGTCTTCTACTGTCTGTCACCACCAGGTCAGTTAATATTCAACGGCACTCACGTTGCTGTGAGCCAGTAGAAAGCGTTATGATTGCTTGGCGCACAATTACGCTACAAGGAAACAGCAGGGCAGTTTAAAATCACTGTAGGTTCATTGTAAGAGTCCCAAGTTCAGAGTCAGAACGGTCGGTATGCCTACTGACTGAAGATTGGCCGGTGGCAAACGTTTTGAATCCAAACAGGGATGAGAGCAGAGAAGAGAGGTATGTGAGCTCTGTTTAGACCATAGAATCCAGCCTTGACTGATACAGTACTTCCAGATACGGGACTGAAGCAGAGTTTTGGGTGAGCAGTGTAACTATATTTCATCATCATTCTTATTAGAATAGCGTGGTCCAAACCACTCCCCTGGTTGAACACAGTAAAAGCCGCACATATATTCATTTGTAAATCTGAGAGTGTATCACAGGGTCCATTTGGTTGCATTATTGTTGTTATTTTGATTATTGTTATAATTTTTTGTTGTTATCTTGATTATTTTTGTTGTAATTTAGCATGATGTTTTAGACAGATTGAGTTGGCTCTGTACTTGGTCTGCTCTTGTGTCCTCATACACCAAATCTTGAATATTAACCCCAGAATTGAGGGCGCTAGGGTTCAGTTGGTCAAGGTCAAGTTGTGTGGGTGGTGGAGGCTGTAGTTCTCTGCTCCTGTAAGCATCAGCTACAGTTGCTGTTGTGTGGGTTCATCAGTCAGTGTAACGGCTCAAAGGCGATTGGTTTCACTCCAGGGGAGGCCTTCTTTCCCCCTACAGTGAGACTGTCTCTTTACTGTGTTCTTGATGGGATCGCTGGCTTTGTCCAGCACCGTCTCATTTGAGGAACGGCCCATTTGGACCCGTTTAATTGGATGAAAGAGAAAGGCCACCTAGGCCATATGAAAATAGCCGATCTACAAGCTCACAACGTATCGCGACGCGTTGGGAGCTTGTAGATCTGCTATTTTCAAACATTTTAATACTTTTACTTTTGGTACTTTAAGTACATTTTGATACCAATACTTTTGTACTTTAACTCAAGTAGATTTTGAATTCCGGACTTTTACTTGTAACGGAGTACTTCTACATTGCAGTATTGATACTTTTACTTAAGTAAAAGATTTGAGTACTTTTTCCACGTGTGTGTGTGTGTGTGTGGTTGTGTTGTGTGTACAGTATATGAAAGGGAGACATGCATGTTTTCTGGGTTGAACGATGGCCAGCTGTGTGTCTGTGTGTTGCAGTGGGTGGTGTCGCCATGCATAACACGCTCTGCATGCCCAGCACTGATTTAATTATGTGTCCCAGACACACAAACACTCACACACACACACACACACACACACATACACATACACATACACATACACATACACATACACACACACACACACACACACACACGTCGCTATCAACCCCGTGGGAAAAGACGAAGAAAGCAGGGGTGGAGGAAGAGAGGAGTGGGGTGTGTGGGGGTGTGCTTGGGGGTCTGGCGGAATGAGGAAGAGAAATGTTTGCCAGTGAGCATAAGAAAAGAGAGGAATAGAGCAAGGGCCTGAGACATGGTGAGAGAGAGAAAGAGAAAACAAAGGGGTAGAATGAGAATGAGGCAAAGAGAGAGAAATCGAAACAAGGGAGATATAAAGTTTATTAGTTTATTATAGCTCTCTCTCCCTTATCTGTCACTCTTTTATTACTGATGCTGGCCAGTTGACAGTGAGTGATATTACTGTAGACTGCAGTCAGTTCAGGTAACGAGTAAACCATTAAGGCCTGAGGTTCCGATTCAACAAATGTCTTATAAATCCTAACAGTTTTTTGAAAAAAACGTATGTTTCTATGTCAGTGGTTCTCACACTTTTTCATGTGAAGGACAGCAACATTATATGTATTTGGCCACGGACCCCCATCTCAAAATATTTTGTTCTAGGGACCCCCCCAGAAGCAAAGATTTGAGTTACAAATGTTCGCTTTAAAAATATATATATTCAAAGATTTGCACACATTTTCTCGATTTTTCAAAAATAGCAGATCTACAAGCTCATAGCGCGGCACTCGGTGCCGCGCTACGAGCTTGTAGATCTGCTATTTTTGAATAGCCAAAGTGTAAAAGAATGCTTTTTAGGTCAAATCAAAAAATGACACAGATGCGTTACAGATCTTAAAGGATTAAACCAGGCCCCTACAGCTAGGCTATGGGGACCATATTCAAGCATTGCGAACATTATTGACAACATGCCACCCTATATGACTAACAAATGGAATATAAGGTCGGAAATCGACGAGGGAACAGAGACTCACACGGATGGAGAGAAAACAAGCATGAAGAAAGACACGAAGAAGCAGAGTTGAGGAAGAGAGGAGAGCGGTTGAATAAATGTATATTAAATCATAGGCCTAGAGGTGCAGAGATCAAGCTTTAACGTGACGCCCCGTGACTTTATTACCTCCCTGTCGTAACGCATCAGCGGGAAAAGAGAGAGAGAGGGGGAGGGGGTTTGTGGGTGCGTGCCATGGGAGTGATGAAGGGTGGGTGTGCCAACCAGGGAGAAGGGGGGGCACAGTTATAATGTGGGAGGAAGAGCGGGGGGGGGCTCTGCAAAGGAGGCAGCTCGAAGGGTTAATTTCATTAAGGAACTACCTGTGCCTGCAAGGCGAGCAAACACTCCCCCGCGTGTCCCCCCCCTCCCTCCCTCCCTCCCACACACACTCTACAGGCTGCAGGGTGTGTGTGTGTGTGTGTGTGTGTGTAGACTAGAGAGAGTGTCCCACATTGGGTGATGCCCGTCGCCCCTCCCCCACATCACCTCGATGTTTCAGTTTCTGTGCGAGTTGAGGTTGTTAGCTAGAGGTGTGTGTGTGTGACTCTGTGTGTGTGTGTGTGTGTGTGTGTGTGTGTGCTGCAGGATGGGTGCAGGTCCGCACCCATAATGCTTAGCGCTGCTGTTTTGTGGCTCCCCACTCCAGTTAATGTGGGTCCACTGCCACACGTCTGAAAAAGATCCTGCATGCATGCCAACTTCAAAATTGCAAGATGGCCATATTTGTGTGTGTTCTTTTTTTTGTCTCCGCCAGAGGTGGAGAGTATGTTTTCGTTCCCGTCACGCTGTGTGTGTCCCCCCCCCCCCTAGCCAAGTTAACATTGGTCAAGCTTCACGTGACACGTGACAATATGTTGTCACCAATGCTTTTGATTGGCTAGCGAGACGCATGACGACATAAAATCCTATAGATAGGTGTGTCACTTCCAAAAAACATTTATGTTTTTGGAAGTGAGTTAACAAGCTAACGTTGGTCAAGTGACACGTGACAATATGTAATATAAATAGGTAAGACAGGATTAATCAGGAACAGTACTGGCGGAGACCTGTGCTCCGAGGAGCACATTTTCTAGTTCTTTTATTTTTTTACCTTAACACCAGTGGAAACATCCCTTCCATATCTCCGTCATAAGTGGATGCCACCCCCACCAGCCACAGTCCTCTGTCTGTTCTCTCTACCCTCTCTTTAGTGGCTGTCTGGTCTCATCTCCGTCTCATGTCCTCTACAAGTCATATTTGATCTCTCCACTGCCAACAAAAACCCCACCATTCATTTATCTCCTACTCTCTCCTTCTCCTTCACACTATGCTCCACATTCACATGTCCTTGTACATGCACAGTGAACAGCCCAATTCTCACCGGAAGGGAGACAAACATTTGTTCGGTTTTGGAGCTTTTGAGCGTAGATAGGGACGGCCTGATGTGTACAGTGATGCCTAAATTATACTTGGTCGCGTGCTGTGTTGCGCACCGAAAATAGCAGATCTACAAGCTCACAACATGCTGCGCTGTGGTGCGTTGTGAGCTTGTAGATCTGCCATTTTTGGGACACGACTCAGGCACGCAACTAAGTATAAATCACCCTTAATCAATCGCCCTCGTCAATTTTGATGAGATTGTTGTATTTATAGTATAAAAACAATATTGCATATTGATTTGTAGGACTCAACTGTCCCATCCTCATTTACTCATAAGAGTGAGTGTTTAGCAGGTTGCAATCAGAGTTTAAGGAGATGTAAATCTCAGTATTGCCCTCATACGTCATTTGGTACAAGTGTCCACAACGAAAATCGAGTCACAAACATTGTCTATAAACATTTTTCCAGTAATATTGTCTGATGCTCTTGTCCAGAGCCTGTTTAGGACACAAGGTACATTCGTTCAATGTGCTCAAGGTCACTTTGACAAGAGGCATGGCATACCTGGAACCTTTCATATATGGGACAGTGTCATGTATAGAGTAAGCTCCTCTGCACACACACACACACACACACACGCACACACACACACACACACACACACACACACACACACACACACGTGCACAGTAGCTTCGGCTGGAGACACATCAGTGATCGCCATGATGGAATTTGTGACCTTTGCGTTGCTGTGTGGTCTATCTAACGACTCGACCGCTGCAGTGATGCGCCGTCTTTCTGTCTGTTTGACCGTAGCTGTTCTCCAGCAGGTGTGTAGTAGACGTATTATGTGTATCTATACACACAGTAGGATCCATTACATTTAACCCATTAAGACCTGAGGCCGATTCTTACTCATTTCTTCTAAATCCTAACAGTTTTCTGAAAAACGTATGTTTCTATATCAGTGGTGCTCAAACATTTTCATGTCAAGGACCCCCAAAACGATAGGAATTTGGCCGCGGACCCCCATCTCAAAATATTTTGTTCCAGGGACCCCCCAGAAGCAAAGATTTGAGAAAAATAGCAGATCGAAAAAATAGCAGATCTACAAGCTCATAGCGCGGCACTCGGTGCCGCGCTATGAGCTTGTGGATCTGCTATTTTTGAATAGCCAAAGTGTAAAATAATGCTTTTTAGCTCAAAAAGTGACACAAATGCGTTCCAGGTCTTAATGGGTTAACCTCACGTACAATCGCACACAATTACAGGTGTCTGACTCGTTATGCCACGCTATTAGCTCTGACCCTCCCATTAGCTCTGACTTGACTGATCCTACGTTGTGTTTTTTTCCAACCTGCAGCGGGCTTGTAATGGTAATGGTGGTGAGGTTGGGTTAGAGGACACCATTATCATCTGGAGAGACTTGCAGAGTATAGTCTCCTACTCCAGCTGTGTGTGTGTGTGTGTGTGTGTGTGTGTGTGTGTGTGTGTGCGTGTGTGCGTGTGTCTGTGTCTGTGTCTGTGTGAGAGTGAGACAGGCTGTGTTTCTGCAGAGGGAATAATAGTGCCAGAGAGGCTTTTTAATAAATCCTCAATATGTCCAGAGTGCCTGTCTCTATGGTAACTGAGGCTTGTGTGTGGCGCATGCATCTGTATGTGTGCGCCTGTGTGTGTGTGAGACTGTATCTTTGTACCCTACGCAGATTCACACCTATATGTGAATGTGTGTGTGCTTCCATGTGCATGTATACGGTATGGTACGTGTGTGTGTGTGTGTGTGTGTGTGTGTGTGTGTGTATGTGTGCGCATACTTTTGTGCGTGCGTGTGTGTGTGTGTGCGCGTGCGCGCGTGCCACACAGCGTGCCCATTTCCTTTCCACTTTCCTCCCATAGCCCCAGTGGTTGGGTTCATTGTTCTGTTTTCAATCAGGCTTGCAGCTTTAGAGATTGTAATTACAAGTCCACTGTTTCCCCCAAAGTGAACCACAGCTAATTATAATACTTTACGAGCGCAGTTCTTTTTTTTTCACTTTTTCTTTTTGTTTTACACGTTAGCCTCCGATGCTGCGTTTGAGGCTGCGTTTGACTGACACGATGATGTGGCCTTGTCCTCAAGGTGGAAACAGGGTTTTTGAAAGCTGAGCCTTGAAACGAATCGATGACAATGTGAGGTATTTGTTTAGCCTGCTGCACCTCTGTGGTTTATGTGGTCAAATATAGAGCCATTAGTAACGGTATGCTCGCTTCAGACGAGTCCACTGGAACTCTGGGTAGATATTGTGTGTAGATATTCAGACTGTACTGTGATGTCTTTTCAAAAAAGCCTTTAATATTATTCTTAAGCTGATTCAATAAAAACAGCCTATTGTGCTGTTATGGCCATGGAATAGTTTTTGAGGTGTGTCAGTTCCACTGTGAATGACCTTCAGCCATGCTGCGGGATGTAATATGTGGCACTAATTCACTCCACTGGTGTATTACAGCTTCTGACAAGGATAGGCCTCCTTGTTTAAGACACAGTAATTACCATTACTGTGTCACACACACAGCAGCTGTTTGATAGGTATCTAGCAAAGACCTAAGACCTAACCCTTGTTTGAATAAACTTCCAATTAAACGTTCATGCTCTGCCCTTATGATATAATATACGAGCTTATTACGCCCTAATATTTTTTCTGCAATCATACAGTACCAGGTGCAGCAATTAAAATGTGTTTGGCTTACAGACCTTGTTAGTCCTCCTGGCTGACAACAGTTACTCCTTTAGAAATAAATTGAATGCCTTTCCTGCTGAAACCAGGAACACACAGCACTTTAATTAACAGTTATTTACATGTTTTGTTTGAGAACACACGTACACACACACGCACACGCATGCGCGCGCTTGCACACACACACACACACACACACACACACACACGCACACACGCACGCACGCCCGCGCACACACACACACACACGCACACACACGCACAGGTTAGGTGACTGCTTGACAGTGCTGTCAGAGGAACAAGGCCATGTTGCGATGTGATACACACTCAGCACAGTGCGCTGCCTGAGTTCATGATCAAACGCTGACAAGAGCTACTAAATATTCATAATTTTCTCTTATGTTCACGGCTTGCTGTTATTATTAGCTGCATTTTCTACATTTTTAGAATGGGTCAACAACAACAGCAACAAGAGCTGTTCCAAGAGCAAACCCAACATTTTATAAACAGAAAATACTATTTAATTTGTACCGTACATCATCTTCCTCCAAATGGCAGTGCATACCTGACTTTTTACAGTTTTTAAACCAGCCCTCGACACCTATATATGTTATTGATTGATTGATTGATTGAATTTTTTATTAGGCAAAAGAATGTAAAACAACACAGTTACATTTATAATACTTTTGTCTAAAAGGTCCGGCCAAAAAAGTCCTTGCGGACTTGTTTCCGTTGGGGTCCTTGAATTAATTTCATAGACAATTTATAGAACAATAAGGAAAATAATATTACATTAGTTTGCATACACCAATAGTCCTGGCTGACTATTGCCTAGCTGGCATACATTTGTACTTCTTACCAAAGATAACCCAAGCTAACAATTATTCTGGAAGTCAAGAAGCAAAGTGTCTTCTAAATCCCAACAGTTTTCTGAAAAACGTGTTTCTACTGTATATCAGTGGTGCTCAAACTTTTTCATGTCAAGGACCCCCAAAATTATATGTATTTGGCCGCCGACCCCCATCTCAAAATATGTTGTTCCAGGGACCCCGCAGAAGCAAAGATTTGAGTTACAAATGTTCACTTTAAAAGAATATATATTTAAAAATGTGCACGCATTTTCACAATTTTTCAAAAATAGCAGATCTACAAGCTTGTAGCGCGGCACTCGGTGCCGCGCTATGAGCTTGTATATCTGCTATTTTTGAATAGCCAAAGTGTAAAATAATGCTTTTTAGCGCAAATCAAAAAGTGACACAGATGCGTTCCAGGTCTTAATGGGGTCTGTCTGTCTGTCTGTCTGTCTGTCTGTCTGTCTGTCTAGCTACTTATGTAAAATCATAAACCTCTCAGAACAGGTACAGTGAAGTGGCTCTTTAACTAGTGATGAAATCCAAAAGCCTCTCAACCAGTGGCTATAGGTGAGGGGAGCGTATAGATCAGCAACCAGAGCTATTCCAGACGCTACAGTGTCTGTCAATGCTAACGCTAGCACCATTGAATGACATCAACAACAGCGGCGGCGGCTTCTCAACTTCATGCCTGATTGAAATGCAACCAGCCTTCCGTGACCAGAGGAACACATCACATGACAAGCCAGTGTTCCTCCGGTAAACCAAGTAAATAGGAATCTCTCTTTCCTCTCCCACTGGGGCTGTATAAGGATGGAAGATGGGAGCAGGAGGGGGAAGATAGCAGGTGTCAGACAGACGATTGAATCTCTGAAGCTGTTCTTCTTCTTGTCTGGTCTGTTGACGGGGTGGGTCTGACGAACACGAGGCAGTCAGTGTGCAGCCCCCCTATTGCGAAATAATTTTTTAAAAATAGATAGAACATGTTGTGAGCTTGTAGATCGAAAATGTTTGAAAAATATTTGAAAAACTTTGGCAATATATAATTTGACATGCCAAAAATAAGGATACCAGGTTGCAAATGGTTAACCCATTAAGGCCTGAGGTTCCGATTTTACAAAAGGTCTTCTAATGTCTTCTCTTTGAACAAACTCATGTTGCTATATCAGTGGTTCTCAAACCTTCTCAAAATGTCAAGGACCCCAAAATAATATGTATTCGGCCGCGGACCCCCATCTCAAAATACTTTGTTCTAGGGACCCTGAGAAGCAAAGATTTCAGTTACAAATGTTCGCTTTAAAAAAGATATATTCAAAGATTTGCATAATTTTTCTTGATTTTTCAAAAATAGCAGATATACAAGCTCATTGCGCGGCACTCGTTGCCACCCGGAAAAAACTAAAATGAATGAATAATTCACAAATGAATTCCTCTTACAGTAGCTGTTGTATTGACATGTATTGTGTCACGCTGCTCTGATCAGCAAGGAGGTACACCACCTCACCATCAGTCAGGGACAGTGGGAGACAGCTGTTGAACCGGGAGCTGGTCTCTTCTCACCTCTTTCTCGCCCAGGCGTTTGCAATGCATGTATGAATATAGAGCCTTCTACAGAGAGACAGAGAGACAGAGAGAGAGAGTGTAATGGCAGTGTGACTCTCTGCCTGTGCACAAAGCCACCGGCTCTGCCCAAGGTGACTCCCTCCCTCACGCCGTCCAGTTTCTGCTGCCGTTGTCAGGACTCTGGGTGATTTATAAACCCCCTGGGGGCCGGCTCGGGGGCCCTGGAGGTACTACTACTGCCAACTCACACTCCCAGAGGCGACAGCGTTGACGGAGAGCCTCTCTGACAGGCCGTTCTGCTCCCCAGAGGCTCGTCCCCATCACCCGGGTAATGGCAGAGCTCACCACATCTCATGCCATTTTGAGGCTAATCGCTGCATTATGAGGCCGTTAGAGCTGTCGTCGCCGAGGCCCCTGCATCCCATAAAACGTCCCCGTCAGTACGGCCGGGTCGGCCGTCCATCCATCCAGGCACCTCTTATACCACGCTGTGCTATTTAGCCTGAGTGTTTTCCCCACTAATTCCTTTTTGGTTTTCATTCTGCTATGCGTAACGCAGCAGCAGTGGTTGTGGAAAAAGTACTCAAATTCTTTATTTTTAAGTAAAAGTACCAATACTGCAATAAAGAAAGACTCTGTTACAAGTAAAAGTCCAGAATTAAAAATGTACTTGAATAAAAGTACAAAAGTATTGGCATCAGAATGTGCTTAAAGTACCAAAAGTAAAAGTACTAAAATATTTGAAAATAGTAGATCCACAAGCTCACAACGCGTCGCGGTGCAACGCGTTGTGAGCTTGTAGATCTGCTATTTTCAAATAGCCTAGGTATAAAATAGGGCTAAAGTGGTTAATGTATGTTTTATAATGTAATAATTTATATCTGCACAGTAACTAGTTACTAAAGTTTTCAAATAATTGTAGTGGAGTAAAAGTACAATATTTGCCTCTGAGATGTAGTGGAGTAGAAGTAAAAGTATTGGAAATTGGAAATACTCAAGTAAAGTACAAATAACTCAAAATTTTACTTAAGTACAGTACTTAAGTAAATGTACTTAGTTACATTACACCGCTGCCTGTAACAAACAGCAACTTTTTTTCTTTTTTAAAGTTTGAACAAGGCATTATTAGGTTGTGTAACATGCTTGGCTGCAGGGAGCTGCAGAGGAAAGTCAAAATAACAAGCTAAATCTTTCTGTCATCTCGTTGAAACATTTATCAGACCGCCAGGCGTACACACGTCCCTTTCAATGAGCATTTTCTGACTCCGTACTGCTCTGACTGTTCTCGGAGTAATCACCATGGAGTGGTACTCGGACTGCAATATCTAACGTTGTCCTACACACATGCACGCACGCGCACACACACACACACACACACACACACACACACACACACACACACACACACACACACACACACACACACACACACACACACACACAGACACACACACAGACACACACACACACACACAAGCACACGCGCCTCTTCGTTTTTTGCTGGCTCAACCAGCTTTCATTTTGCGGGACATAGTCCTGGAGTTGTCGATTTCGATGAACTCGATGGCATCTCTTGCGCAAAGGAGAAAGGACTCCGTCCAATAGCAGTTGTCAGCATTCCAAAAGAGGCTTGTTTAAAATTCTGAGGACAGCTGATTTCATCACTTCTATTTCCTCGGGGGGCAAGGGAAGTGTTGAATGTTTGGGACAAAAGTGAGTGTTGGCTCCTAAAAACTGTCAAAACTGTATACAGTGCAGATCCATAACCGGGGAATTAAGGTCATGATGAGCAAGCACATTCCAGGCATGATGTGGGGGATTTGATTGACCCGTTGAATTATTCACTTGACTTTACTGTCGCTACCTGTCTGCGTTTTGAGTTGACTAACTTCCTTTTTCTGTCATCAGCAAGCAAAGTTGAGCTGTGATAATATCCCATTAAGACCGATTCTACAAATGTCTTCTAAATCCCAACAGTTTTCTGAAAAACGTATGTTTCTATATCAGTGGTGCTCAAACTTTTTAATGTCAAGGACCCCCAAAATTATATGTATTTGGCGACCGACCCCCATCTCAAAATATTTCGTTCCAAGGACCCCCAGAAGCAAAGATTTGAGTTAAAAATGTTCGCTTGAAGAATATATATTCAAAGATTTGCACACATTTTCACGATTTTTCAAAAATAGCAGATCTACAAGCTCATAGGGCGGCACTCGGTGCCGCGCTATGAGCTTGTATATCTGCTATTTTCAGGTTGGAGGATGGCTGTGTCGGAGGAAATAAACTTTTATCTCGAAAGATACTTGCTTGATTGCCATGGAATTTTCTGTGCAACTCCATGAACCCTAGATGATGGCCTTTTTTGTGACCCCATGGCCTTTTATCTAGAAACAGGAGATAGGCTCCTGTGCCTATGGGCCACATGCAAGGCTTACTCATGGCCTTTCATCCAGTCAGTGCCACCAGTATTATATGCCAAAAATATTGACTTGTACACATTTTACTCCCAAACAAGATATCTTGAAAATGACTGGCTGCGTTGACAATGATGGAATGTTCTGTGCAAAGCTTCCTGCTTACACCAATGATGGCTCATGTTGGTGAATGTCCACTTGGGGGTTGAAACCCTAAAGTGGATCACGAGAAGTTCAGTGTTTTAACAAGGAACATCTTCCCTGGTGGAATATTGTGTTGTTTAATATATTGTCTTGTGATTTCATGGTCCGTGCAAAATTGGTGTCACAGTGTGAAACCAGTTGAAACCTTGCAGAGAGAATCACAATCAGCTTTATTGTCATATCACAGCCTTACAGGTGTGTAAAGAAGTGGGTGAAATTATGTTTTTCCATACAAGCTCCATTTGTAGTTTTCCAGAAAGGGGAGGAAGAGAAGAGATAAAAGACAGAGCAAGGAAACAAATCAGGATAGGAACAGAAACAGGTCAAGTAATCAAATGTTCTAATTTGATGTATACATATGGCATACAGTAGCAGGTATGTATATGTGAGGTTAAAAATAGCAGCAGACTCAGGTGTGTATATAAAGGTACAGCAGTAAGGTGAGGTGGCATGGGGATAATAATGATGACGGTGGCTGTGATTATGAAACTTATATGTATCAGACACTTCTTGAACTGTGGAACTGCATAGATAAGCATACTGTACACAAAAGTAATACTTTCAGGCTAAATATGTCAAGCATTTTTTGTTGGGTTCAGTTTTTGCAACCTAGCAGCACAATCACAGTCTTCTGCTGTTGTCCCCTGAGTAGTTCCAGCCACTGTAACAGTAATGCCCGATTTTTTACTTTGTGAGCTTGTAGATCTGCTATTTCCGGTGGCACCACTTGCGCGCAGCTAAGTATAAATCAACCTCGACAAGCAAGGTAGCCTTGCTGCTGAAGTGTACTTCAGCAGCAGATGTTGAGGGAGCGGATATAGTACACTTCATTCATTTTACCTGACCGCAATTTCCCCAGCCGGACCGGGGGATTCAAACTGAGTACCTTCCAGGCAAGAACCTGCCTCTGTATTTTAAAGATTATTTTGCAAGGTGTTGTGGAGAGCGATGGGGGAGAGAGAGAACGTATACCCAGGCACTGAGTCTAATTGGAGTTGGGATTTATTACGTGGTTGTTGTGTTTTGGCATATATGACCTTTCTTTTTGCTGTGCATATGCTTTTAGCTGCAGAAGCAGTCGCACGGCCCCTCTCATGGATTACGATATAACGTTTTATGTTATGCGACAAACCCTTGAGTTGGATTTAACCCCTATAGGGACATTACTATTTAGTTTATAGCGGTTCTTGCACCAACTGACTTATATACAGTAGTCACCGAAGATGCTCACATGCTGGCTCACGCTGGCTTCTGTAACCTTTAGGCCATTGGGTTCCGGGGACCCCCAAGGGTCCTTAGGGGGGTTCCAGGGGCTCCCCAGCAAAAGTAGTTAAGATAGCATCACGATAATTTTAACCACTTAATCCACTTATATGTTGGCTATTCAAAAATAGCAGATATACAAGCTCACAGTGTGTCACTTCTGCTATTTTTGAAAATACTTGAATTTATTTAGAATAATAACCCCAAATCTTCTCTTCTGGGGGTCCCTGGCACGAAATATTTTCAAATGGGGGTCCACGCGGCCAAATACACATCAATTTAGCGGTCGGCGGCACGAAAAAAGATTGAGAACCACTGCTTTAGGCCACCCTCCCCCGCTCAAAGGCAGGCAATGACTTTATCATGGTCAATGTGCAACGTCTTCCAGACATGCTGTTCCAGCCCCCCATACAACGACACTCTCCTTCTCCTCTGCTGCCCACCGTGGCCCCTACAGGTGTACTGATATAACCTCATCTGTCCTCATTATGTCCACATCATTACACACACACACACACACACACACACACACACACACACACACACACACACACGCGTGCACGAGCGTGCGCGCACAATTCAAGGATAAAGTAGGCCAGATGATGTCTCTAAGGTTTCAGGTTGGGCAGGAGGAGCAAAATGAGGTTCCCCTCTCTTTTCCCTTAGATTTGATATCTGGCCCTGTTCTTCTCCGTCTCCTTCCCTCAGTGCTTCTTCTTCTCCTCCCGGTCTTGTTATCCGGCAACAGGCAGGGCAAGGGGTCATCGATCGGGGGGTCACGGACTTGGTGTTGAAGAGACCCCCCCCCCCCCCCCCTCTGCATTTATTATTAGTGTTGCTATGGCCTCAGAAAAAGCCCCCAGAATCAATCGGCTCTTAAGAGCAAGGCGAATGGGTGGTGGGACGCAGGGTGAAGGAATCACGGAGGGGGGGGGGGGGGGGGGGGGAGGGACGAGGTGGACGGGAGCCCTCCCTGTCAGCAAGGAGAGAAATAGAATGTTATCAAGATGAATCGGAAGGGGCCCGTTCGGGGAACAATGGGGGCAAAAGAACAGGGCGGACGTCGCTCTCTCTCACGCAGATAAATGACAAACGCAGCCGGACGGAATCAATAGGGAGAAGAGAGAGGCCTGTTGGGCGCTGTCTCTCTCTCTGTCTTTCTCTGGCGCTTCAGGAATGAAAGCTGTTCCACCCTTATAGCCTTTTTGAACGGAGAAAAGAAAGGCGTGGGATTGATGAAACGTGATTACGGCTTTTCACGAGTATATAACCGGATTTGTTCACCCCTTCCCTGTGCTGTTTGTTGTGGTTTGTGGCAAATCCTGCCTGAAGGGAGGGAGGGTGATAGTGTGTGTGTGTGTGTGTGTGTGTGTGTGTGTGTGTGTGTGTGTAAGCGGGAACGGGAATGGGAATTTCATGTAATCCCATTTGGAGCGCTGCCGCCGCGCTTCCAGGGATCAGGGAACAGAAAGAGAGAGAGAGAGAGAGAGAGAGAGAGAGATATGACGGAGACCCAGGCTGAATAATAATAGACAAAGTCAAACGTTATCAGAGAGAACATGACAAGACGGAAATTGGATGACGTGTGTACAAAAACTCGGATGAAGTAAGGAAGAAAGAGAGAGAGAGAGAGAGAGAGAGAGAGAGAGAGAGACGCCGCAAAAAGCACTGTGAGGGCATGGTGCGTGGGAAACTCTCCTCAGTGTACTTTGGTGAAGTACAACCTGAGGCGTGGTTCACTGTTCCTAATATGCCAGTGAGTCTGATTTATACTTGAATTTGCTCATGCACTTGCATAGGCATTTATGAATTGTGTGTGTTTTGTTTGTGTGCGTGCGTGCGCACGTGTGTGTGCGCACAGTGGTCCACTCCTGATTCCTGAAGGCTTCCACTTGGGTCTTTTGTCAGCGAAGGTCTCCCCTTCCTGCCACCAAGATGAATTATTCATGCGGGGCCATGAGAGCAGCCACCACACTCCAGTACAGTACTAGGAAGAGAACACAGAGGCAAAAGGGGGAGACATAAGATGCACAGGAGGAGATAAATGGGAGATCAAAGGCTGAGATGGATATAGGAAAAAGTACAAGAGAGTGGAGGGGAGGGTATGGGAGGGGGGTGAGGGATGAGATGTGGTTTTGTGTGGGCTCTTAGGCTGGTCCCAGCAGACTGTCTCTCTCATTCAGAAGGCTTGAAGATGGAAAGGCCACGCGGACCTGTGCCAAAACACCTCCCTATTAATATCCAATGATTAAAAACTCACCACACGCACACGAACACGAACACGCACACACACATAACTGTACACACACCATACAAACACCATCACATACTGGAGCAGTCTCCCGATGGTGCAGTATGTGGCTCTCACTCATGTACTGTTAAGGGTCCCTATGTAAACATCTACTTATCCCTCAGTCTGCTGCCATGCCAGAGCCATGCTACCTTTGTGCCTGTTATAATAATATATGGCCTCCCTGTATGTGTGTGCGTGCGTGCGTGTGGCTGTATGGAGCTGTCAGTGGGGCAGACGGTATACACAGTACATAGACAGCCGTTGGGGGAGACAGACATCATTATAAGTGCTGGTCTGCACGTGTTTATTATTCTGCAGGGGTGACTGACGTTTTGTGACTTTCGTCTTCCTCAGAGTCGAGCGATAACCATGGCATATATCATTAAGTGCTCTCAAAAGGTGTTCTTTTCCCATCACACTGCTGTTTTGACTGGAAAGTCACCAGACCACATGATGCATCACCACATTATATACATTAACCCATTAAGAAAGGGAACGCATCTGTGTCATTTCTTTGGATATTAAAAAATAGCAGATCTAGAGCTCGAGATCTCAATCTATTTTTGACTAATCGTGAAAATGTGTGCAACTCTTTGAATATACATATTTTTAAATCGTACATTTGTAACTCAAATCTTTGCTTCTGGGGGGGTCCCTGGAACAAAATATTTTGAGCTGGGGGTCCGCGGCCAAATACATATCATTTTGGGTGGTCCTTGACATGAAAAAGTTTGAGCACCACTGATATAGAAACAATAGTTTTTCAGAAAACTGTAAGGATTTAGAAGACATTTTGTAGAATCGGCCCTCAGGTCTTAATGGGTTAAGAAGCAACACCAAGACCTTGGGTATAGGGGAGATGTATCAACCAGTTGAAGGCCGGAAAAGGACAATTACGACTGTACGTCGCAAGCAGGTTTCAGAATGGTAATAAAGCCGAAATGTACTCTTAATTGTGAGGTATGCTGATGACAATGTATTTTGTCTTTGCTTAACTTGGAAGCTGTGTGAACTGAAATTGTGTGTTTTTGTGTGAGTGTGCTTTTTTATGGTTAACTGTTACACAGCCGAAGTGGAAACTGGTGGAAGTATCAATAGCAAACTATCAATATCAGTGACCCCTCTGCCATTAGGATTCTTCGCACGCTTGAACCAATTAGCAACCGCAGTTGGAGATCAATGTACAGGCAGGAGGCTTTGAACTCAGTAAATGCATTTGAATATAACATCACTCACTCAATTACTGTCTGATGGGGCGAAGGACAAAGATAGAGTGTGTGTGTGTGTGTGTGTGTGTGTGTGTGTGTGTGTGTGTGTGTGTGTGTGTGTGTGTGTGTGTGTGTGTGTGTGTGTGTGTGTGTGTGTGTGTGTGTGTGTGTGTGTGTGTGTGTGTGTGTGTGTGTGTGTGTGTGTGTCAGTGGTGTAAAGTAACGAAGTACATATACTTAAGTACTGTACTTACGTACATTTTTGAGGTATTTGTACTTTACTTGAGTATTTCTAATTTCCAATACTTTTACTTCTACTCCACTATCTCAGAGGCAAATATTGTACTTTTACTCCACCACAATTATTTGAAAACTTAAATTACTAGTTACTTTGCAATTATCAATTATTATATTATTTCATTTCATTTCATTTCATTTCATTTCATTTTATTTTGTTTCGCATATGGTAGTGTATTACAGTTCACACAAATCATAATTTCAATAATTCATTAATTCACATACACCCATGAGCGAAAAGGAGCAGGAAGAAGAATAAATTCTTATTAATACCTGCCCCCTATCCAATTTAAAAATATATATTATAAAACATACATTAATCACTTTAGCCCTATTTTATACCTAGGCTATTTGAAAATAGACGATCTACAAGCTTGCATCGCGACGCGTTGTGAGCTTGTAGATCTGCTATTTTCAAATATTTTAGTTACTTTTACTTTTGGTATTTTAAGTACATTTTGATACCAATACTTTTTTACTTTTACTCAAGTTCATTTTTAATTCCAGACTTTTACTTGTAACAGAGTACTTCTACATTTCAGTATTGATACTTTTACTTAAGTAAAACATTTGAGTACTTTTTCCACCACTGTGTGTTAGTGTGTGTGTGTGCATGGGTGCGTGTTATACCCATTGATAAGCCTTTGGTGTAAGTGGAGATCTGGTGCAATGCTGTAGAAATATCAGTGCGACGGTTCTAAGGCAGAAAAGAATAAAGGAGAAAGTGTGAGAGAGGTGAGGAGAGAGGAGAGGACTGCATGAGAGGGAGGTGAGGAGGGGGAGAAGAGAGACAGATTCCATTATTGTCTCTGTCGCCGGGCAGAAACCTTGTATGTCCAAAATGGTTTCTTTTCAGGAAATGGAAAAGCGAAACGAAACGGCAATAATTTGTGGTGAAAAGTAGAGAGGGAATGAAAGGTGAGGAGGGGTGAAGGGATGAGAGGATCAGTGAAGGAGGGGGATAGGTGGAGGACAGAAAGGACGATGAAATAATGTAATTAAACTATGATTTAGCCGGAACCTTGTACTACGATCACTGGGCTCTGGTTCTGAGATGCAATAAAACTTTATCATCCTTCTGTGTGTGTGTGTGTGTGTGTGTGTGTGTGTGTGTGTGTGTGTGTGTGTGTGTGTGTGTGTGTGTGTGTGTGTGTGTGTGTGTGTGTGTGTGTGTGCGTGTGTGCGTGTGCGTGTGTTGCCCGGGGGCCGTGGGAGGCCACTAATGGTCTCATTAGATCAGACCCCTCCCACCTCTTGTTCCCCGGGGTGAACTGGATCGGTCATTTAACACACACACACACACACACACACACACACACACACACACACACACACACACACACACACACACACACACTCACATTAACCTCTTGTACCTTTGCTATTTTATTTGTCATTTCTCAAAATGTACCACCTGCCTTAGGTGACACATGAGACGCAGAGAGGATGGCACACACACACACACACACACACACACACACACACACACACACACACACACACACACACACACACACGCACACGTCTATCTTCATACTCAGAGTTAAAGAAACCCTCTCTCTCTGTCTAGCTCTGACATCAGTCACAGCCATTATAAAGACACTCCTTTTTTTGGAGCTGTAGGTTTCCAAGGCTACCCTCAGTCTCTTTCTCCATCACGCTCCCTCCCTCCTCTCTCCCTCCTCTCTCGTTCTCTCGCTCTTTCTCTCCTCCTGTTCCTCTCCTCTAATCTCTCTCTCTCTCTTTTATCTCCCACCCTTCTTCTGCCCCCCACATTCTGCCCCCCTTTCTCTCTCTCTCTCTCTCTCTCTTGCTCATCCATGCGTGCGGGTGTGAAAACATAGTGGAGGTTCTTTTAATTGGCTCGGCCCCGTCGATGGGAACCTCTGCCTGGATGCGGCCGAGGAGGAAAGGGAACTAGGGAGAGGAAAGGAAGGAGAAATGGAGGGAGGTGTGTGGAGGAAGAGGAGGAGGGAAGGAGGAAGAGAAGGGGAAGAAAATGAGAGGAGGACGGCATGAGGGGAAACAGGAAAGATGGGGGAAAGAGTGTAGAAGGATTTGGGGGGGACGTACTAGGGGGACACAGAGAAGGAGAGAGGGGGTCTCAGAGAAAGAGAAAGGCGAGAGAGGGTAGATGAATACAGGGGAGGAGGGGAGGGAGAGAAAGAGGGAGACATGAAAGAGAGAGAGAGAGAGAGAGAGGATAAATGGAGTGCTGAGCTGATGGGGTGCTTGAAGAGCCCTCGTGTAAAAACAAAGTCCTTTGGTTTGCTGTGCTTCACTGTGACCTCTTAATGGAGAGGAATGAGCTCACCTTTACAAATACATGCAGAGACGCATACATTACCCTGTAGGGCTGTGAATCTTCTGCTATCTCACCATTCCATTCGATTCCGATTCTTGGGGTCACTCATTTTTTTGTCCTTTTTTTTTAATTCAAAAACGTTTTTTTTTAAAATTCAAAACGACTCTCCATTCAGAACAATTCTTGATTCAAAACACAGGATTTCAGGATCTACTCCAGTCTGCTGGCATGAGAGCAGAGTACATTTATGTAGCTTTTATAATTGTAAAGGCCTTTGCAGACAGGGTGCGATTTTTCGCACGGAAAAAACGGACAATATCATTTTTTAAATGAACACGTGGTTCTCAATGACCTCATGCACACCGGCTCCGAATTTACCGTGCGGCGATGCGGCAATGCGTTTTTTTTCCAATCGAACCCTGTTGGATTTGTGCGTCTTTTCGCATGCGGTAAAAACTGATTGACTAATCGCACCCTGTCTGCAAAGGCCTTAAAGGTTTTATCAACTGATAATAATGTAAACACACAAAGGTAAATCCAAGAGCCCCCCCCCCCCAAAAAAATTTGAGAAAAAAAAAAGAGAATCGATTCTGAATCGGCCAACAGTAGAATTGCGATTCGTATTCGAATTGATTTTTTCTGACACCCCTATTACCCTGCATGCACTTTTGTACACACAGAGAGAGAGAGAGGACATGAAGAGATGCTTTCAAGTGTTTTTTTGGTGGTTTAGTGACAGAAAGAGACAGATGACTTTTGCTTCATGTGTTTGGATCTGTAATCTGTTTCTGGTGCATTATGTGCTTATCATTTTTTTTTTATCTCTTTACTGTTCTCATGTCCAAATAACAAGCATGATGCCAATGTAAACATCAGTCCATGTGCAGCTCCCTCCCTCCTCTCTCTATGCATCTAGTTAGCGGTCTGCGTGTCAGTTGAATATGCCTCCACCTAGTGGCTGATTTAGTAAAGCACAGATGTCGTTCATGGGGTTCATGGGTTCATATTCCTTAAAAAGCAACATAGCGTCACCCAGCTCCAAAATGTTATATTTAAGTGAACCCTGTGAGCCTGTATCGAATAATTTCCCTTGGTGGCGTCTGGTGTAGCAGACGGTATAAATGAAATGTACCCTGCCTGAACGAAATAAAGTGCCCTTGAGGAAGGCAGCTATAACCCCCAAAGCCCGGGGGAACGTCCATTCTTAGTTACCTTATACCCGCTTCAACGAGAGTAATGTCAGGATTTTTGCACCTGTATTTTTCTACATTCATTCTGTCCATATTAACTGTCTACTAATGCAGGGGTCTTCAACGTTTTCAGTCCAAGGACCCCCTAGCTGAAAGAGTTGAAGCAGGGACCCCCTCTATATTGTATACAATTGTGTTTTAGATTCAACTTTTTTTGTTTAAGTTTACTGTTCTTTTTTCCCTCTACACTTATACCTCTTTGCCAAAAAATAGCCGATCTACAAGCTCACAACGCGTTGTGAGCTTGTAGATCTGCTATTTTTGGCTAAAGTTCTCCTCAGAAAAGGGATGCTAGGGTTCAAGTGGTTAATGTTAAAAAAAAAAGTGTATCACACAAAGATTTGGCAGACCCCCTGTGGGAACTCTGAGGACCCCCTAGGGGTCCTGGACCCCCTGTTGAAGACCCCTGTACTAATGCATCTTACCTCTTACAGATAGCTAGGGCTGCACAACACTGATGACAAAAGAGAAACCTAATGGTGCAACACATGTGAGCACATGTTATAATATACTTTAATATTATGTGTAAAAATGTCTGAGAATGTTTTCCCCAACTGGAATAAAGCAAAAGATTTCTCCTTGCAACTTGACTGCACAGCTCCCAAAGCCTTTGTTCAGAAAGCTGTACAGAGATATATTTTGGGACGAATTGTTAAAATACAGCCTCTGGCGTTGCGTTATGATACTTTATACACATTAAGGCCCTCGGCTGACAGCAGCAATATCTGTACACCGTAAAATCCTTCAATGTTAATGATCCATTCAGTTGTAAGTCTGAGAGCATGCAAATGTAACCATGTAAGGGTCCATTTGGTTGCATTGTATGTTCCCAGAGGTAAATGAACACTCTGTATTTTTCAGTGAAGCAGTATGACTGTACTGCTGAATGAATGAGAGTCTGAATGAGCAGAGATGCTCTCAGCTGCTGCTGCTGCTAATCCTGTTTTTGTGGGAAGAAACAATTGATGTGAAATCATATCATGGCTGCGTGTCTTCAAGCATGCTCTAATCACGTTACAGACTCCCTGTACGCCACGGGGCACAGATGACTTTGTGTGGGCTATGTGTGTTTGTGTGCGTACTGTATGCGTGCGGATTTACTGTGTGTGTGCGTGTGTGTGTGTGTGTGTTTGTATGTGTGTGTGTATGTGTGTGTGTTTGCAGTGGAAAATACTAATGTCTTAATCAGAGGGGAATTATTTATGCAAATGCGGATATTCTATTCGATTTCCCTGTGACGGTGTTTTCTTGCCTCTAATCTGGAGATGGATGCAGAGACTTCAGGGCGGATTTCCCCAGAATAAACACATTATTTTAGAGCTGCTGTGTTTGGAGGTAATTGAATTAAAAACAGCTGTGCCAGTGTTCTGTGGCTTGTATATTGGAATGGATTGGATTTTAATTCAATTAGTATGGGTGTGTGTAACTGCATTAGAGAGAGAGAGAGATAGAGAGAGTGTGTGTGTGTGTGTGTGTGTGTGTGTGTGTGTGTGTGTGTGTGTGTGTGTGTGTGTGTGTGTGTGTGTGTGTGTGTGTGTGTGTGTGTGTGTGTGTGTGTGTGTGTGTGTGTGTGTGTGTGTGTGTGTGTGTGTGTGTGTGTGTGTGTGTGTGTGTGTGTGTGCGGCCGTGCGCAAGGGTGCCGATACTGTGGGTGCCTCTGGGCTAAAGCACCCAGGGGAAATGAAGAGCACCCATCACAAAAAAAAGAAAAAGAAAAAAACAACAACATCTTCACTTCATGGAGTACATTTTTGGTACCAAATTAACCGCATTAAAGTAGCAAAACCCCCCCCAAAAAGGTAACAAACACATTTTCCAGCCACGCGCAGCACGCGTGCGTTGCGCAGCCAGAAGCGCGGACATAAATCGACGCCCCTGCGCGTGTGTGTCTGCGCGCGTGTGTGTGTGCGTGCGGGTGGGCAGGTGTGTCTGTGTTGTTCGTGTTTTCTAGGAAAGTGTATTGATGCAGATTGTGATTAGAATAAGCAGTGTGTCTGTGAGAGATGAGCGTCCTCTGTTTTCCCCATAGCCTAAAACACAGAGGCAGTTGTCTGAGATGTACACAACAGTACCATCCACGATGTTAATTTAACTCTAGAGTGTACAAAAGGATAAATCACTGAGGATTTTACTGTGTACAGCATATACATTAGAACTGATTTGAGTCTTCCCTCTGGGAGGTACAATGGAATTCTCACATAGTCACCGAGAATGATTTTCATGATGATCTACAGCATTATCCAATATATAAATGTATATATGAATTCTTGAAATGGCTTGTATAGGAATAGCCCTTTTGACTATCTTTTCTCGAAAGTCGTGGTGAATTTGTTTTAGCATAAAAAACACCAAAAGAAAAGGTGATGTTCATACATTATAAAACATCAACCATTTTGTTACATTTTTTCCAAATTCAAACAGTATTGTTTGAGAAACTATTGACTGGTGGATTGAAGTTGTAAGGTTTAATTCATACTTTGCCTGTATGCTCATGCAATGAACTAGAACAGGGGTCTTCAACGTTTTCAGGCCAAGGACCCCCTAGCTGAGAGAGAGATGAAGCAGGGACCACCAATATATTGTATACAATTGTGTTTCAGATTCAACTTTTTTTGTTTACTTGGTCTGCTCTTTTTTCCATCTACACCAAACACCTCTTTGCCAAAAATAGCCACTCACGCTGCGAGGCGTTGTGAGCTTGTAGATCTGCTATTTTTGGCTCAGAAAAGGGATGCTAGGGTTCAAGTGGTTGAGATAAAAAAAAGAAATCATATCACACAAAGATTTGGCGGACCCCTTGTAGTAACTCTGTGGACCCCCTAGGGGTCCCGAACCCCCTGTTGAAGACCCCTGAACTAGACTACAGACCTAATTATCCACTGGCTGTCTGGACAGATTTGATTTTCATTAGTATTCACCAACTGACTCTAGCTGACCTGGCCAGTCAGGTCAGCTGACCTCTAAATAGAAGTCATGCTAAAACACTGACGGGGTGAGAGAGAGAGGAGAGAGAACATGTGGACATATCAGGGTGCATAGGGGAGCCACGTGGGGACTCAGGGTCCTTCTAACTGGCCTCACAAATATGTATTCCATTAAAATACGTATTTCACAGTAAAAATATATACATGGTAACTTTGAGGGGCCCTGCCAGCCCCATGGAATGCAATAATTTGACAACTCTAAATGCACTAAGCATGTGTAATTGGTCAGAATGACCACCGGAGGGCCCTGCTTTCCTTCCTGTCATGCTGTTGAGCTTCGATTGAGCTTTAATAAACATTTACCACAGATTTTTGTCCTAAAAATGCTTAGCCTGTATCTCAATTGCCCTGGTTGTTGCTTATGCAGATACCTTAACAAATAAATATGTCTCTTTTAGTAGGCCGGTAGAAAGAGAGACAATTCTTAGAGGACATCACATAAAATTAGACTCAAGAATTCATGACTCAAGAATTCATGACTCAAGTAGCCTGTGTGTGTGTGTGTGTGTGTGTGTGTGTGTGTGTGTGTGTGTGTGTGTGTGTGTGTGTGTGTGTGCGTGTGCGTGTGTCACTTGAGTCTGACTCACAGAATGCTCTCTGGGGTAAAATCTGCAAATATTCTCTGTAGTGTCCCACTAAGCATGCCTTTTTTTTGGATCAAGACAACCAGAGTTTAGCTCACTGAGAAAGATACACATAGAGAGAGGGGGAGGGAGAGAGAGTATAGTGTGCGTTGCATTCAAGCATCCTTCTAATATGAAATACGTGGCTATACCCTCATTCTACTGTCACTCTGCTCAGGAGAGACACAGACATTTCACGGTCTTTCTGTTAGGAGGAACAGCATCTATTTGGAACCTATATGTAGCAGGCACCCACACTTTTTTCAATCAGACAGCTAATACACTTTTTACACATTTACATTTGGGATTTTTAGCTCTTACTCCCACCTTGTGACGTTTTTGTTGTCACTCTGCTGGATCAACAGGCTACCACACAAACTTCCATTGTTTGTTGTTGGCTTGCCTTTCCTCTTGTCGCCATGGCAAAGCCATGTTCCAGGTTGGCCTTGACTTACATCAGTGGGAACCGTAGTGGCGTTTAACAGCCATAGGGCAAGGCTTAATTTAAGGTGAAGCTGTCACTTCTTCTGCAGTCGGTCTGTGGGTCTGTGAGTCTGAAAAGGGTTTTGGCCCCGAACATTACTCCCCATCTGGTCCCACATGTGCAGTGTGGGAGTGCAACCGCTGGAGTCTCTAATAAAAACACAGCCTTTTATCTCTCTGTGGGATAGTTCAACGTTATGGTGTGTTGAGCTGCAGCAAGGGCTGTATTTATACTATATAACGCTTGGGAGCCACCTGTTTGTTTGTTGGTAGCGTAGTTCCCATTGCCTCCCAACGTAGGAGGCCCCTTCAGTGGTTTCATTTCTACCACCTCTCAGATGTACATACATTTTTGTGTTATTCAGTCATAAGCAATTGATTGATTGATACTATAATTTGGTCACACATGATGCGATCATGGATTCAAATTGAAAGGAAAAAAAGAAAAAAACTCCAACGGGACCGGTTTGGTTTGGTCGCGATGCAGTCGTAAAGGTTTCATCATGTCGAAATAAATGCTTTCAACTATTCTGTGAAGGGCAGAATGCCTCGGTCTTCATTATTTATGAATTCATTCCCTTTTACAAATGACCTAAAAAAAATGCATCATTACAGTTTCTCTTGCTTCCTGCTGTTTTGGAGGAACGAACATGAACGGATACCAAGCAAGCAGAGCAAGATCTTTCAGGTCAAACTGCAGCGTTCGTGTCATTGCTGTATGGAAGACATACAAGTCTTTGCCTTTTGGCCAAAAGAGCATCAGAGACGGCATCCGGATGCCAGTCCAGGTCTCAGTCAATGTCAGCAGTGGTGGAAAGTAACTAAGTACTGTACATTTACTTAAGTACTGTACTTAAGTACATTTTTGAGGTATTTGTACTTTACTTGAGTATTTCCAATTTCCAATACGTTTACTTTTACTCTCAGAGGCAAATATTGTACTTTTACTCCACTGCAATTATTTGAAAACTTTAGTTACTAGTTACTTTTCAGATATAAATCATTACATTATAAAACATACATTAACCACTTTAGCCCTATTTTATACCTAGGCTATTTTCAAACATTTTAGTACTTTTACTTTTGGTACTTAGTTCAAGTACATTTTGATACCAATACTTTTGTACTTTTACTGAAGTACATTTTGAATTCCAGACTTTACATTTGAGTACTTTTTTCCACCACTGAATGTCAGTGACTGGCTCAGCAGTATGGGTGACGTGGAGCAGTCCATTGTGTGTTTGTGTCACCATGTTGTTTTGATTGATGCCTGGTCCTCTGTGTTCAGCATGGAGGCATTATTATGAGAGAACGGTCAGTGTGTGCTCAGGGCGGTTTGGACTAGTTGGTCGTCTTGGGAACGGGCTGCCCTTAGACTCCATATACTGTAGGTGTGATTGACAGGTGCAGGAATCTTCCTGGAACATTTAAATGGAGCATTTTATTTCTTCTGGCCTATATCCTTCTCCTGGCATGTCTTACCCTTTTATCTCCTCTCCTCTCCTCTCCTCTCCTCTCTTTCCAGACTGCTAATTTTCAAGTAACACTCTAAAAGGACATGTTCCGTATGTTACAGCTATAACACACTTGCCTGTGTCGGCAGTCTTCTTGAACCATGACAGCCTTTTGTCAGCCGTGTGTGTGTGTGTGTGTGTGTGTGTGTGTGTGTGTGTGTGTGTGTGTGTGTGTGTGTGTGTGTGTGTGTGTGTGTGTGTGTGTGTGTGTGTGTGTGTGTGTGTGTGTGTGTGTGTGTGTGTGTGTGTGTGTGTGTGTGTGTGTGTGTGTGTGTGTGTGTGTGTGTTTGTATTACTATACTTGTGAGGACCAAATGTCCCCACAAGTATAGTAGAATTTGAGGGATAGATGCTGTGAGGACCATTTTACCTGGTCCTTGTGAGACAAAATGGTTGAAATCATCTTTAGAGATACGTTTACAATTAGAAAAAGATACAGGTTGGGGTTAGGTTTAGGATTCGACATTTAGAGGTTAGTTTTAGGGAGTTGGGGTTAGATTTTCCCCTATTTTATACTTAGTTGTGCGGCGATGTCAAACACCGGAAAATAGCCGATCTACAAGCTCACAACGTGTCGCAGCGCGACATGTTGTGAGCTTGTAGATCTGCTATTTTTCGGCTTTAGACTTGCGGTTAAAAATGCCCCCAAAATATCACAAATCAATAATAAAATTGGCTTCCTAAAATGTTGATGTCCTCATGAGTATAGTAATACAAACGTGTGTGTGTGTGTGTGTGTGTGTGTGTGTGTGTGTGTGTGTGTGTGTGTGTGTGTGTGTGTGTGTGTGTGTGTGTGTGTGTGTGTGTGTGTGTGTGTGTGTGTGTGTGTGTGTGTGTGTGTGTGTGTGTGTGTGTGTGTGTGTGTGTGCGCGTGCGTGTGTTGACCTAGTATTTTCATTGGCCAGTGAAACAGGTACTAGAACAACCAAATATGTCCATCATTTATGCATGTGTGTGCTGTGTGGCCAAGTAAAGCTCAGCACGTGGTTTCATGGAAGGTGTGAAATGCTTCAAAAATGGACTGTTATGCAGTCACTTTTCTTTGTCAAATGATGTTCTATCTATAGTCACTTTATTTGTGTGTTTGTTTGTATACTGTAAATGCACATCTATTTGTGCGTTCCCCACCACGCTTGGCACACTCTGTCTTCTCCTTTCATCCCACTTTCGTCCGTCCGTCCGTCCCTCTATTCCAGTGGTGGACAAGTACTGAAATGTTTTACTTAAGTAAAAGTAACAATACTGCAATGTGGAAGTACTCTGTTACAAGTAAAAGTCCGGAATTCAAAATTTACTTGACCAAAAGTACAAAAGCATTGGTATCAAAATGTACTTAAAGTAGTAAAAGTACTAAAATTTTTGAAAATAGCAGATCTAGCCTATGTATAAAATAGGGCTAAAGTGGTTAATATATGTTTTATAATGTCATATATTTATATCTGCAAAGTAACTAGTAACTACATTTTTCAAATAATTGTAGTGGAGTAAAAGCACAATATTTGCCTCTGAGATGTAGTGGAGTAAAAGTATAGACAATCGGAAATACTCCGGTAAAGTACCTCAAAATTGTACTTGATTAAATGTTGTACAGTACTTGAGTAAATGTACTTACATGTAGTTACTTTGCACCACTCGCTCCCTATACCCACAATGCCTCATTGCCCCCTCGGCGGCTCTATTTATACACCCTTGTTATCCGTGGGTCCGGCCGGGGGGCTGCATGGTGCTGAAGGTTTCCTGGCAGAGACCCCTGAGCCATGCCAGCCCAGGAAAGAATGCCGTTCACTGGGCCTCCAGTCCCACAGTGTGTGTGCAGGCAGGCCAGGGCCAGCCCAGGGTCTCTCTCTCTCTCTCTCTCTCTCTCTCTCTGGAAACACACATTCAATGTGTCTCAGTGTTCCAGAGGCTGGTTATGCATAAAAAGGGCTCCGCTGACGTCAGATGACTCAACATGGTTAACGTGGTGGTTGGTCACACACAGTGCTACAGTGTAGAGCCGAGGCTGGCTCTTTCTTCTTTAGTTTTTGTAGAAATGAGTTTAGAGGCTTGCCATTTGGGAGAGACAGGGGAGAGGGTGTGGGGAGCCGAACCCCCCCCACCAGCCCCAGGACAATCCGATATGCCGGTCGTCAAATTATTGGCTTATTATTGGGAAAGCGACAAAAACTAAAAAATGTCCATGAATTCAAGTTTCCATGGGGTGACTAATTGATAGAACTATCACTTTAAGTTTTCCTTCCGTACTGTATGTCAGCTGAGACGAACCGAGGAGCTCCTTCCCTGTGAAATCCTCAGTGTTCTTTTAACTCTGAGAGCGTACAAAAGGAAACCAAATGGACCCGATTGTACACTCTCAGAGTTACAACTGGATAAATGAACACTTCACTGTGTACAGTATACGCAGCTGGAGAGAGAGGGAGAGATTCTGAACATTAATGGTAATAAATAAAGCTCAAGTGTAATTGAACCATAGCGAGTGAGCGATGCAAAGAGTTAATGGAGACAGAGAAAGAGACGGTGATACTCAAACTTTTGTTTCCTTTCTTTTTTGTCTATTGTTACTCTGACGCAGTGAAATCCTTGGTGCAAAAATGGACCCATTGCACCTGTGAGGCCACGTTTTAGTGAGTTAAATGAACACCGAGAATTTCATTGTGCATTGTCCTACTTTCATAACGTTGTATGACATTCAAGTTCACGCTAAGTGTCGATTTCACGCCAATAAGGTGGATTGCAACAGAGAGAGAGAGAGAAAGGAGAACTTCCTGCTCAGCGATGGAAGTGATGTTTTAGATGACAGATGGAGGGCTAATTGGAGGAGATGGAGGTGACGGGAAAGGGGGGGGGGGGGCGTGGGCGGTGTGGTGTGCATGGTGAACACCAGATGTTTGCTGCTAGGACGTGTGTAGCAGTACGTAGTAACGGTTCAGATGGAAACTATAGCCGGCGTGGAACCAGCGTTGTGACGCCGGCTAATTCCCTTCATGTGGCGTTCTGCCCCACCCCCCCACCTCCCTGCCAGCCTGGCATTACAGGGTATTGGGGACGTTTAGCCTCGAAATTAGGGCTTAATTCTGTGTCATGGACCCTGTCTGGGGACATGTGTATAGTTCTTCACTCTGTGTGTGTGTGTGTGTGTGTGTGTGTGTGTGTGTGTGTGTGTGTGTGTGTGCGTGTGCGTGCTAGAGATGAGTTCGAATAGTCGTTTGTAGGATAAGAATCAAATATTAAAAAAAAAAAAGAAAAAAACTTCTATTATTTCACCACGTCTTTAATAGTTTAGTTAATAATGTAAAAGATGCACATGCTACTGTCTTTGTTCATTTCTGAAAATCAGTGTATCGGTCAATGCAATGCTGTTATTGTAACCTATGAGTCATTTGATGAAAATCCTCAGAACAATTTCACCCAAACAAATCCCAGTCAAAAAAAATAGAATTATAGTAATCGATTTTCATTTTGGTCACTTTTACACATCCCGCATGCGTGCGTGTGTGCGTGTGTGCTTGCGTGTGTGCGTGTGTCTTTTATAGTTGGTGTGCGCCACTCTTCAGTCAACATAATCAATGTTACATGTGTACTGTATATGCATACTGTATGTGTGCATATGCCTTTGTGTGTGTCTGTGTCTTGGCGTATTGCCACTATCTCCCTCAGTACTCCTGTGTATACAGCCCATCAGTGTGTGACATTCATGTGAGTGCCAGTTTTTGTACTGGAACTGTCCATTTGTCACTGAGTGTCTGGAGATTGAACTCCGCTAGCCCTGCTAACATGCCAGATAGTTCTTGGCATCAATTAATGATTTTTTTCCCCCTTTCTTCTTTTTTTCTGGCCTATTATTATGGAACAGGGTAATGAGACGTCCGTCTTCTCCTGACATCCAAGATCTGCTCTTTTCTGTAACTTTAAACATACGTGTGAAATATAATAAAATAACATAATAATAATAAAATAGTATATAAGTACTGTTTTTCCTACATCATATAGGTTACATGGACATCATCAACAAATATAAGCTGCTACATACTTGGTGTTACACCCCCTGATATTAACCCATTAAGACCTGGAACGCATCTGTGTCACTTTAGATTTCTTTGGCTATTCAAAAATAGCCGATATACAAGCTATTTTTTAAATCGTGAAAAATATTTTTTACTTTTTTTTCAAAAAACTGTTAGGATTTAGAAAAACATTTTTTTATCTGCCTCAGGCCTTAATCAGCAGCTCCGTCTGAGGATTAGAACAATTATTATGCTTCATCATAATGAGACTTTGAACACCAAACACCGGGAAATTGACATTTGAAATCTTTGCCAAAAGGTGATCTGGTCTCTTGGGCAAATTATCTGACCTCACCCAAGTGATGTTTTAAATTAGGTTAACCTCGTGAATCAGAATCATGGAGGAGTTTCAAAGGACTTGACAATATGAGGAGCAGTTTTCAGTATGTTCCAATGTGTGTTTAACAATTGTTTCTAACTCCATTAGGCATTGGGCTATACTGTATATTGAGAGACTAATGTAACACAGTGAGAGGACTGTCGATGTGAATGTAACTTTGAGTGACCTATTTTGGGGTAATAGGTGAACCAGCTTATCTAAGCTTATATCACCGGAAATGATGACTGTTTGTCTTTAAATGTCTCGATGAATTGAAAACACAGGACCTTAATGGAAACAAGCCCTGAGGGCTTATCTGGGTTATCCTTTTAGCATTCTTTTGTATAAATCTGTGCCACCTTGCAAACTGTTAATTAAGTATTCAATCAATCAATCAAAAGCGCAGTTAATGGCGTGGTGACAGACATTTGGTATTTGGGTGCAGTACCCGTGGCGATGAGGGTTGGATTATTAGACTAAATATCAGTGGATGTGTTGCAGGTGGATTCACTCATGACCAGTGAAATGATTGCTTTTCATTACCTTTTAAGAGCAGTGTGCTATGCTCAGCCCAACGGCGTACTGGTAATTTGTACTACAGTGTCATGGAAGAAAAGCCTCAGAAACCGAATTTCTCCCAAGAGCAAACTGATGGGGTTTTTTTTATGCGGGAGGTGCAGTGTGATCAAAACGACAAATCTACCACAGACAGACTGCCAAAAAAAGATGACTGTATACAAAATTATATTGGGAGGAAATAACAAATGCAGCTAATAAGTCTGACACTGGTCCTATGAGAAACGTTTTCTGTGCAAAGGCCATTCCATGAGCCCAATTCATATCATCTAAACAGGTGGATGTCCACAAAATGACTCCTGCATGGACCTACAGTAGGTGGATGTTGGCTCAGGGTCAGCTTTGGGTTCATTTGTACGGACCATGAGACAGTTGTCCGTGCACCCCTGTCCGTGTGACCTGTCCGTGAGAAATGTCTATAAAATGCACCTTAACACATGTTGTGCCAAAAACGGTCCGGACCGTTTTTGAGAAGCTATGCGTTAAGTGCCAATAAACGGTCCGGACCGTTTTGGGCCATTTTTGTTTTTTATATTTTTTTCCCACGTGGGGCGCTCTAACGAAACTTTGGGATCATGCAAGGAGTCTCTAAGAAGGAGAGGCCGGATGTGGATCCATGTCAAAAATGCATCGGCTCCAATGTTAACTCCTTGACTAAAAGCTTAATATCTCCTATTTCTTTTTAACGTGGTGGAAATGAGCCGTTTTCGATTGCCGATCACTCTGCAATGGAGGATCGCGTTAGAAATATTATTGTTCCAGGCGTTAGTCGGGACCCTCCGCCGTCTCGCACGCAGGCTTTGTTTACATGCGTGTCCTCGTCGGGGCTTCTACAGCACGCAACATATCAACGTAAGTGGATGGAAGATATGCTGGCACTAGATGTACCCTATTTTAATAAATCTCTGGCACACGATGTGTTAAATATACATCTTTCAGTATGGGAAGTGAAGCTAAGCTAAGCCATATAACATCTGAAAAATAGATGACCCTCTTCCCATGTGTGACTCCATGGTGCTAGACTCTAGTCTAGCACCTTTGTAAGGTCAAGTGTCCCTCTGTCTCTCCAGCGGTTCACCCACAGAGACAATGTGTTGACAACAGACAATAGCAATGACCCTTCCCACTGAGCATTTTTGGGGCTATTAGACGTCTAAAAAGGTCTAGGCTATAACGGGGTTATAATTGGTCTAAAAGTGAACGTTTTTTCAATGTCTATTCTTAGCCTAGACGTTGATTAGCTGTTTTTTAAGCGTCTATATATAGACCGTCTATATCATAGCCGTTGAAATGACGTCTATAATATAAACGGTCTAAATATAGACGCTTAAAAAACAGCTAATCAATGTCTAGGCTAAGAATAGACGATTGAATGGATATTTTTTAAAGTGAACATTTGTAACTCAAATCTTTGCTTCTGGGGGTCCCTGGAACAAAACATTTTGAGATGGGGGTCCGCGGCCAAATACATACAGTATCATTTTTGGGAGGTCCTTGACATGAAAACCACTGACATAGTAACATACGTTTAAAAAAAGAAATGGATTAGACTGCATTTGAGTATAGATGATTTGAGGCTATGGAGTTTGCAGCGTTTGTGTGTCTTGGCATTATGTAGTCACAGATGAACCTCATAAAGTTCACTTTGCACTGAACATACACACACATACAGTACAACTCGTATGTCAAACACCCATCACGTACGCTCATAGGGATATTTATTGAGCCTCATTAAAACCTGAATACAAACTATTCTACTGCACTGACAGCTGTCCCTATACAGTTGTTATACGTAGATCTACTTTTGATGTGTTTTAAAACAGGCTGAAAGAAATACGGAGAGAGAGAGAGAAACACACACACACACACACACAGAAGACGGGACAGAGAGAGCGAGAGAAAGAGACGTGTGTGAGTGTCTGCGTGTGTGTGTGTGAGTGAATGTGTGCGTGCGTGTGTGCGTGCGTGTGCAAATTAACCTCATTATTACCCTCAGAGTGAGTACAGTAAGTGACTCGTGGTGACACACCTCTTAGCTAGCCGAGTTACTGTTTCATTAGAACATGAAATTACCCCCACAAGGGAACATTTAATGCTGCTATGTGGTAAAGTGTGATTTATTATTCACCTCACCTCATTAACACACTTTCATTGTAGAGTAGAATTAATAGTATATTTTGCATCGTTATTGTGGAGATCTATGTCAGTATGGGACACATCACTCTGCTTAGATAAACACATACTTAAATATATACAGTAGATTAGATAGATGGACGGACGCTGTAGATAGACAGACGGATAGATACTGTAGATAGACAGGCAGATAGATACTGTAGACAGACAGACAGACAGATAGACATTATACAGTATATATTTAACAACACTAATCTTACATGGGGGTCCCTGGCACTAAATATTTTCTGATGGGGGTCTGTGGCCAAATGCGTGTCCCTGACATGAGAACCTCTGGTCTAGGTTGCAGCCCAGGACCTCACATTGGGCTAAATGTGAGAAGAAGGGATATAATGGTGTGAAAAGCTCCTATCCAACGCTGTCACAGCTGAGTAGCTGTAATGACCAGAAATATCTCTCTCTCTCTCTCTCTCGCCCTTATCTCTATCTCTGCTCTTTCCCGCCTGCATCCATTGATATGTCGTCGAGTGTGCCGGTACGTATGTTGCTATGGAAACAGCAGACAAAGACAGTGAATATGGGTGTATGCGAGAGAAAAGGAGAGAGTACTCCCTAGAGAGAGAGAGAGAGAGAGAGAGAGAGAGAGAGAGAGAGAGAGAGAGAGAGAGAGAGAGAGAGAGAGAGAGAGAGAGAGAGAGAGAGAGAGAGAGAGAGAGAGAGAGAGAGAGAGAGAGAGAGAGAGAGAGAGAGAGAGAGAGAGAGAGAGAGAGAGAGAGCGTGTGTCTGCGCAGACCGTCTGTCACTTTTATTTTCCTATGCCATGTATTCTCAAAGGCCACGGCTCTCAAGGGCCAAGCCTCCCTCTTATGTTTGTGACATTATAACATTATTTGAAATCATGTACTCCCCCCCCCCCCCCCCCCCAATCAAACATCCACATTAGTGGCAGGCTGAGGGGATGAATATCAGTGTGGTGATCAGTGTGGTGATCAGTGTGGTGATCAGTGTGGTGACTAGAGCCCGACAGTTCATTTGACTTTTTTGATCATCGGTATCAGCAATTATGCAGCTGATGTTTCCCAATTATATACCTTGTAAGAGTTTGTACAGGGCGTAAGTGGTTATCAAGTCTAGTTGTGTGTATTTTGTATTTACTTAGTTAAATGTTCTTTTTTATATATTGAAGTTTAATATAAATACTTGATTAAGTGTTTTATCTATCACAAAGTTATTTGGGTTCATTTGTATTCATTTTTTATTCAACCTTGATCAAATGTAAGTTATTTTTTATTGATTTCAAGATTTTGCACCTTTTTTATAAATTTTTTATTGGTCAAAACATTGCTAATCGGTGGTCTAGGACTCTCCAAATATCTGCCATTGGCTGGGCTCTGTAGACCATATTCACACGGCGGCCATATTGGAATTTAACATTGAAAGTGCCGCCACCCGGGGTGGCTACTTTCATTGACTTCATAGAAACATGGTCGCCGTGTGAATATGGTCTATAGGGGTGGCAGAGCTGTGCCAGTGATGGATGGCTCGATATTACTCGTTCTAAAAGAAGGCATTTAGCTGTGTGTGTCTGTATTTAGATGAGAGGAGCTCAAGCTGGGAGACGTGAAGCTTAAGGCTGATGTATACTTACTTGCACGCCGGTGTCACCCACACCACAAATAGCAGTTTTACAAGATCACAGCGTGTCACACTGCGATCCATTGTGAACTTGTAGATCTGCTATTTTTTGGTGCGTGACACTGGTGTGCAGCTACAGTACATTAAGGATAAATCACCCTTAAGCGTGTTAGAGGCACAGTGGGGTGCACGTTCAGAAATGGCTCTATGGCCGTCTGCTCACATTCCCCCTGACAGCACAATGAAAGTCATTTTCTACGCTTTTTTGATTATTATTTCAATTGCTCCTAATGCCTTTATCCTCATTAGTGTATGGCTGGGTATCTTTCTTTAACCCATTAAGACCTGGAACTGTGTTTTTAGATTTGAGCTAAAAAGCTTTATTTTACACTTTAGGCTATTCAAAAATAGCAGATATACAAGCTCATAGCGCGGCACCGAGTGCCGCGCTATGAGCTTGTAGATCTGCTATTTTTGAAAAATCGTGAAAATGTGTGCAAATCTTTGAATATATATATTTTAAAGCGAACATTTTTAACTCAAATCTGCTTCTGGGGGTCCCTGGAACAAAATATTTTGATGGGGGTCCACGGCCAAATGCATGTCATTTTGGGGGTCCTTCACATGAAAAAAATTGAGCACCACTGATATAGAAACATGCGTTTTTCAGAATACTGTTGAGATTTAGGAGACATGTAGAATCGGCTTCAGGTCTTAATGGGTTAAGATGCAGTGGGTCTAATCATCCAGCTTTGGAAACAGGCATAATTATAAAGGAGGCGTGCTATAGGAGTTTGGGGGTTTTAAATGGAACGTAATATCGGTCTTTATCTCATTATCGTTGCCCTTGCTCATTTCGGGCCTGAGATTTCTAATGTATGTCTTCACATGTCATCAGCTGATTACCTCCTCCTCATTACTGTCTGCTGCCTAGTACATGATTTACGTAATAGATTGATTTAAAGATAATCATTGACCCAGAAAAGATCAGGCAGGGTTCATATAAGCTTCAAAACAGCATTAGAGGCAAAGATACCTTTAATGCAGTAATGATAATAAGAATATACATTAAAATCTGGGACGTCATACTCATTTTCAACCACATTCTCTACAGCACAAGGTGAAGTCTGATGAAGGGAGGAAGTGTCACTACGTTCTTGGTAGATATTTGTATAGTGAAGGCTCATACTCCACATTGATCTAAATGTGAGTTTGGTTTGACTTCAGCAGTGCCTGTGGTGGGGGTAATCAGCCTGAGGCCATTCTATGGAGAGAAAGTGAACTATACAGTCAGAGATTGAAATAAAACCAATGTTTTTGACAGGTGTAGTTGATTACAGAACATAAATTACTTAACATTAGTGGACAGGAACAGAGTGATCACATTTAGTGGTGGGTTAGGACCCCAAAATGATTCGTACAATGTTCTGAGAGGGTCGCAGACAGAGTGGCTCAGATCGGAGATCATTGCATTTTATTTGGGGCTCAACACCAAATCTATTGTTACTGCCTAATGCCTCCATCCACCTTTTAGCATTTCAGTACACCTCTAGACCTGATACCTCGGAATCCTTGACCCTCCCCGTAAAGTAAAAAAGAATCACTTCATACAAAACGTTTTGAAAATTTATTTTGGATGCTACTTAATGGTGGAAAGTTTTTAAAATATATATTCATGAGAATGAACAAAAAAATCCAAAAAATCTGCTAAAAGAAAGAACAAAACCCACCTAATTTCTTTGTCTTGTTCAAGTATTTCTTTTAGAGATGCTTTTCAGCGTAGAACCTTCGACAGGTCACGTGCAATATGACATCATTTAAGTATATACCAGTAAGACTCCCTAATCGGGAGATAAGCGACCGTAGGTCACATGTATACAGAAGAGGGCTGTAATGGCGATTGGTTCCTAGTTGTGTGGGCAATGTATAGTTTTGTTTGGTGGTCTAAGAAATGTGGTGGCAGGCATGTTGATGACATGAGTGTAGACATACTGTGTAGTGTGTAGCAATTTGCGTGTTTTTAGGGGCAAAACTGTAGGAGTAGTGGGCAAAAATGTGTTGTGAAAAGCGGCCTGAAGGTGGCGCTAGAAGAGGGCCATGTGAGAAATTAGGGGTGGGGTGTCCGCGTTGCCTTGGCGGACGAATAGGTACCGGCCGCGGCTCTCCCGGACGCTCCTAGCCCGAGTTACGGCATTTTATGTGAGCTGCAGTGGCAGGGGGTCCTCCACTGGGGGCGCCACCACTTTTGCATCCGTTCTGGAGCACCAGGAGTGGGTGGTCCCCGGGAATGCCCCGTGAGCAGCCCCGTTGGGGTGGTCATTTGGTAATTTGTCCACATGTGCTCATTTTTTACACTTGGGGGTCCCCGAGGCAGCTGGGGGTCCCTGGAGCTCCGGGGGTCCTTGGAGGGTGTAGTTTGGCAGGTAAGGAGTGTGTGTGCAAAATCTGGCATGGATCGGGGCAACGGGTGCGGAGATATGAGCAGGGCAAAAGTGTGACGTGCTGATTTTTTACACTTGGGGGTCCCCGAGGCAGCTGGGGGTCCCTGGAGCTCCGGGGGTCCTTGGAGGGTGTAGTTTGGCAGGTAAGGAGTGTGTGTGCAAAATCTGGCATGGATCGGGGCAACGGGTGCGGAGATATGAGCAGGGCAAAAGTGTGACGTGCTGATTTTTTACACTTGGGGGTCCCCGAGGCAGCTGGGGGTCCCTGGAGCTCCGGGGGTCCTTGGAGGGTGTAGTTTGGCAGGTAAGGAGTGTGTGTGCAAAATCTGGCATGGATCGGGGCAACGGGTGCGGAGATATGAGCAGGGCAAAAGTGTGACGTGTGTGACGGAGGGACGCACGGACACCTGGAGCAGGTTTCTATAGTAAATGCGACCTACGGTCGCAATTACATCTAAGAACACACAATTGTCTTCCCTTTTTCCAAGAGATGGAGAGATTATGCCACCCGCTGCAGTGGAGGAGGAGATTATTTCTGAATGCAGAAAGCCTTTTGAAATGTCAGTCAATATCTTGTGTGATCAGACTAGTTATTCCACCATAAGACCCGGGTTGAAGATTGAGATCTCAAGCGTAGGAGCAGGAGGTGAGAGATGCTGATTACATTTTTAATTGCGTCACGCCTCTCAGCTGCTGCGATCATGTATCCATTTCCCCTGGCAGCCTTGAGTGAATCTGTGACATCTGTATTACATGTCTTCCTCAGATTGGATGCGGTTGCTTCAATCTAATCAAATTCCCTGTACTTTTTTCAATCAGACCTGTCTGATAAATTGTTCAAATAGAAGGGCATATTACATACTTGCATAGGCATGGTAATGATACACGCTGCCAGTCATGTTCATGGGCACAAGCACAAAGACTTTATAGGATACATCACCCAAAACGCTCCTGACCTCTATAGTCTTTTTTCCCCCTTAATGACAGCATTTCGTCTCTGTCGGGTGGAAAACTTGTGGCTTGTCCAAAAGTGTTTTTTATTATTATTCTATTATAACATTTTAAAATAGTGAAAATAGCCGATCAACAACAAGCTTTTCACTACTTTTGTGACACTCTTGTATGATGAAGTAGGGCGTTCATTTATGAAAAAACATGAAAAGTTTAAATATGGAGATACAAGGTTTCTGTCCGACAGCAACAATATAATACATCATTGAATACGCAGGGCAGGTTCAGCAGTGCGATGTGAGCTCACCGTCGCTTTATTTGTCATCCATTAAACTGTCATCAGCTGTCATCAAAGAATAGTTAGAATAGTCCTACACGTTTCTATTGTGTTGTTAGCAATACTTAGTATTAATCATATATATCAAAATTAACTTAATACATTTGACCTTTTTGTTATTCATTTGAAGTCATTGTACCAGTGTGTTTGTGGGGACTGAGGAGTTGCTTCCATGCCTGTGGGCGTGCGGGAACATTTTTAAATACATATGGAAGGCCACTGGGGCATGCTGCTTGGCGGAAACTGTGTGATTTTCCGGAGCCGTTCCGGAGCCGTTCCGCAGTCGGCGAAATCCCAGCTTATAAGAGAGACATGAAAGCTCTTAGTTAGCATCCCTGTGTGCATTTTTCCTTCCTCTAATGTGATGATCTCAGCTGCTGTCAAAGCAGCAGAGGTAAGGAGATATGCCAGCTAAGGAGACGCACGCGCACACACACACACACGCACACGCACACGCACACGCACACAGAATGTGTCACTACTGCATGATATCACACATTGGAGGAAGATCTACTATACTCTTAACAGAGTATCAATGCCAAAACCTAACCCCCCCATGCTCTTGTTATTAACTCTGGAGCTGCACTTCAAATAGTGCTTTCCACCATAATATGAACGATAGATGGAAAGAGATTTCTCTATGACATAATTACATCATAATCACACCAATAGAGTGAGTTGTACTACGCTGTTTTTTAAACTTAGACCCTTGGCTTGCATGACCGTCTGTTGGCCTGATATGAGAGCAAATATTGCCCGTCATCTCTATCTGTTGCTTCTTTGCTCCATGAGCGAGATGCCAGAGGTATTCATTCCATTCACTATTCATTGCATGGTGAAATGGAACGTAGCAATTCGGTGAAATGGCTGTGTTCATATTATCCTTGGCAGGAGCTCTTTGCTGCAACACACTTGAGAGGTAACCAATATCGATGTAATGTGAGTGCTGATACCAGAAGGCGAAATAGGCATGCTTTTTTATAATAGAAATATTCACCCTCATTTATCAACTCGGCGCAGACCAAATAATGGGCGTACGGCGAGATCACTGCAACTTTCGGCATTTATCAATATATCCTGACGTTGGCTTCATCCTACCGTACGCTGAGATCTCACGTCTGGTCGAGACCAGTTGTTGACGTTGGCTGCGCCCGTTTATTCCATTGTAGACCTGCGGAGCAGCATTGTCTAACTGTCTGACAGGCATCTGGACACGTAATCCACTCCTAAATGTATATTTACACTAATAACTAATAAATAACTTACATAAATAACTAATATTTTATAAAGTAATTTAAACAAACTGCTTTAACAGTCATTCGGTTAAGCTTGCAGATCTGGCTGCATTGGCTATTTTCAAAACATACGAGCGCTTCTGCGAGAGCATTTTCGGGAGCCCCGACCATCTTTTCATGGACAGTGAGGTCTACAAACTTACAGTAGCTTGTCCTATGTTATGGAGTCATGTCATAGAGAGTTATGTAGGCTACACAACCTGGCTGGGTTAAGGATATAAACCGAATCTCTTGTTAACAAGGCAGCCCGGGATCACTGCCGCCCGCGCGAGTCTCACGGTGAATATCCTACATGACTGCTTGCGCACTGCTCGGTATGGGTGAAATAAATTAATATACAAACGTATTCCATTCATGGCTATGTGATTGGTATCATAATATGTCATTCATGTAGGCTACAAGCCTACGTGACAAAGATTGTAGCGCTACGAATGTAGCGTGTGCGTGCGTGCGTCCGTGCGTGCGTGAGAGAGAGAGAGAGAGAGGCGTGTGCGTGTGTGGCGAGGCGACTCTTTCTTATTGGCTTTTCATGATGTGTTTGGTCGTAATTATGGTTCTTCCGCCCCAAAGTTCAACTTCATTTTAAGTGTTCAATTGGGTTCACATTTTGTGACGTCTGTCTACTAATCTAGCTTGCTTGTTACAGTAGTAGCATGGCATATCTAAGCTAATCCTCCACCCCTCCCGTACTTGTATACCTGGACCAGTGAAGCCCAGAGGTCAGCAGTATAGCAGAGGTCATGGTGGTGTGACCTTAGCCTGGGGTTTCATTCACAGCTGAGGCAGAGAAAAAAAAGCTTTCCCCGAGTTTGGACAAAATAACCCGGGGCCTCCCTGGGGGTTTGTGAGGACCACTTGTCTCCCAGGGGTCCCACAGAGCAGGATTGTGATGACGCTAGCACGTGCTTTATGACCCAATATATACCTGGTTATGGTTCTCCCTATAATCACCAGTCGCTTAGGCTGAATTGAGGTTATGAACCTATCAACCTGCATTGTCGGGGAAGGGGGTCACCTCCCCTGCGGGCTGCTGTGTATGGAATGACTCATAATGTCCTCCTATCTACTGTGTTTGAACAATGCCTTATGCTATATGAAGTAGTATGGTACATGTAACGACAGTATTTTATCCAAATGTTATTTAACCCATTAAGACCTGGAACGCATCTGTGTCATTTTTTGATTTTTGATTAAAAAAAATAGCATTATTTTACACTTTGGCTATTTTTGAAAAATCGTGAGAATGTGTGCAAATCTTTGAATATATATTTTTAAAGCGAACATTTTTAACTCAAATCTTTGCTTCTGGGGGTCCCTGGAACAAAATACTTTGAGATGGGGGTCGGCGGCCAAATACATATCATTTTGGGTGTCCTTGACGTGAAAAAGATGGACCACGATGTTGACATTGTTTGCAATTGAGCAATGCAATCTGGAGCAGAATATTAAAGGCAAATTTATACTTTGCTGCATGACCACATAAAACAGAAATAATGTAACTGGGAAAAGTGTCAACACCACCCGCAATATTAAAAATAGATTTTCTGTTGTAAGAATATCAAAGATGAGGTAAAGATTGTGATTATCAAGCTCTCGTAGAGTCTGTGATCATCGCAGATGTGCTGGGGATTAGAGTGCACACCGATCAAGCTAAGGTGTCATTAAATATATTTTGACATGCTGCAGATTATATGAAGACAGTGAACCACTATGAATGGGCTCTGGTGAGCCATACCTGTGACCTTCATAACTCTGAAGCCGTATTCATTAGTAGCATGCTGGTCATTTTTAGATTTCTTCGGACTATTCAAAAATAGCAGATATACAAGCTCATAGCGCGGCACCGAGTGCCGCGCTATGAGCTTGTAGATCTGCTATTTTTTTGAAAAATTGTGAAAATGTCTGCAAATCTTTGAATATATATGTTTTTTAAAACGAACGTTCTACAAAAGTCTTCTAAATCCTAACAGTTTACAAAAAAACGTATGTTGCTACACGATAAATCAGTGGTTCTCAAACTTTTTTCATGTCAAGGAAAAAAATGTTTCTGACCCCCCCAGAAGCAAAGATTTGAGTTAAAATGTTTTCTTTAAAAAAACAATATCATTTTATTCAAAGATTGAACACCGATAATAGCAGATCTGCATGCTCACAACGCATTGTGCTTGTGTAGTTTTGCTATGTTGGGTGAGCAAAACACCCACGCACAACTAGGTACAACTCAGGCTTGAGGTAGTATTGGACCACACTGACGCTAACATGGGATACACTGTGTGTGAATTGTTCGGGGTCTGCCAAACACACAATTTCCCCGGTCGGATATACGGGACCAAGGAAACATGGGGCGAGATGATTTCATTGTATATTTTGAGTTCATTTGGATGGAGAAGGAGACAGTTTCCTCCTCGTTGGTTGAATAGATGGCCGTTTGTGGTCCGAGCATCTCCTGATTTTCCAGTCCTCTGACTGCATGGTGTTAGAGCCGCGACCTGAACACCAATGTTCTGTATGGTGGTGGTGAGTCACCTAACGAGAACCAGAGGAAAGTCTTATGGTCCAAGTCCCGTTTCTTGGACCATAGAAAAAGTTCCTCTGCTTTGGGTTCCTCTGCTTGAGTCCATGAGTAAAACGGGAAACGCAGTTTTAACCCATTAAGACCTGGAACGCCTCTGTGACACTTTTTGATTTGAGCTAAAAAAGCATTATTTTATACTTTGGCTATTCAAAAATCTTGAAAATTTGTGAAAATCTTTGAATATATATTGTTTAAAGCGAACATTTTGAACTCTATTCTTTGCTTCTGGGAGGTCCCTGGAACAAAACATTTTGAGATGGGGGTCGGCGGCCAAATACATATAATTTTGGGGGTCCTTGACATGAGAAAGTTTGAAAACCACTGATATAGAAACATACGTTTTTTTCAGAAAACTGTTGGGATTTAGAAGACATTTCTAGAATCAGCTTCAGGTCTTAAAAAAAGACGTTCTCCCTGAGAAACACAAAAAGAAAATACAAAACAAGCTGCATGCTAAGACAGTTCAACAGTTCAAATAAAATAATTTGTTGAGGGTGAGAGACAGCAGAGGAGGGATGGGAAACAGTCCCCACTCCCCAGTAATGGAATGGGGGGTTTCTTGTAAGGAATAATATTATGCTACCAAGCAGATGTATCAAATAATCACACTGCCAATCACAGGCGTGTTTTTGCAGGAGAAATCCTGCAATGAAAACCAGTTAATCCAGAAGGGAAATGGAGAACAAGTGTGCTACACCATAGCACCCCCACCCTCTCTCTCTCTCTCTCTCTCTCTCTCTCTCCACTCCCATAGGCTGAATGCACACCAACGCTATCTATTATTGTCCCCCCGAGACCTAGAATTCATAAAAGAAAATGTTATTGACCAAATAAATCCATTCAGGCTGCACCAGAGAGAAAGAGTCAATAGCCTACTTCGGATTGCAGCCCAGTTTTTCTATCCTACAGTCACCAAAAAAAGATTCTATGTGGAACTGAAAAGGTTTCTACACATAAAGCCCGCCGCCGCTACTGTAGCTTCATTTTTATATGTTTCTTGGTTCTTTTTTATTGGACCAAATGGTTCCATTTGGGCCCGAAAAGGAGCCCGCAAAACATTTTCTCCCAGTCTCTCTTTTTTTCTACTCAACATTATAGTTATCTAGCAAAGCTTAACAGCTGACACTTTCCTGTCCAGGATAAATAAATAGAGTCAAAGTACTACATGGATTGGAAACGTTTTGCTGTAGTTGCCCTCAGCGTGAAACCGACAACCTTCACATCCACATGTTGTCACTTTATCTTAACCCATTAAGACCGGGAACGCATCTTTAGTTTGAATATATATATACTTTTTTAAAGCGAAAGTTTTTAACTCAAAGCTTTGCTTCTGGGGATTTTACAAATGTCTTCTAAATCCTAACAGTTTTTTATTTGATATCTTTTTTTTACTTATGTTGCTATATTTTCAATGGTTTACAAACTTTTTTCATGTCAAGGACCCCCAAAATAATATGTATTTGTCCGCGGACCCCCTCCCATCTAACGATATTTTGTTCCAGGGACCCCCAGAAGCAAAGATTTGAGTTAAAAATGTATATAAAAGATTTTCACGATCTTTCAAAAATAGCAGATCTACAAGCTCGTAGCGTGGCACTCGGTGCCGCGCTATGAGCTTGTAGATCTGCTGTTTTTGAATAGCCAAAGAAATCTAAAAATGACACACAGATGCGTTCCCGCTCTTAAAGAGTTAACAAGCTGTTTTTGTACAAATAACCCCATACCCCTTTGTAATACAGATATGCGCTTGACAGGGAGGTTTCACTGAAACCATTGCACTGTGTTTTATACACACAGAAGTATCAATTCTCTATAGCCTGGAGGGTATTTACCTGTCATCTGTATGGAATGTTTGAGTGTCTAATTAGTGCAGGGAATCTGTCCTGTGGGAAGTGTCATTTATACCGACATACGACTAGAGCCTCTTGTTTTCTATAATTCCCACTTTACCTTCTCTCTCTCTCTCTCCACTCTCTAGGTCAGTCTTATCTCCCTCTATCCTCCTCGACTCCCTCTATCCTCATCGACTCCCTCCTTTTCTCCTCTCAGATTCTCCATTTTCCCCTCTATCTCTCTGCTGTCTTTTTCACTTCTCTCTCTCTAATCACCCTCAATCTTTCACTCTCTCTGTCCCTTTCTCTGGTCTTAACCCATTAAGACCTGGAACGCATAATTTTTTTATTTGAGCAAAAAAGCATTATTTTACACTTCGGCTATTCAAAAATAGCAGATCTACAAGCTCGTAGCGCGGCACCGAGTGCCGCGCTACGAGCTTGTAGATCTGCTATTTTCGAAACATCGAGAAAATGTGTGCAAATTACACATTTATATTCTTTTAAAGCGAACATTTTTTAACTCAAATCTTTGCCTCTGGGGGGTCCCTGGAACAAAATATTTTGAGATGGGGGTCCGCGGCCAAATACATATCATTTTGGGGGTCCTTGACATGAAAAAGATCGAGAACCACTGATATAGAAACATACGGTTTTCAGAAAACTGTTAGGATTTAGAAGACATTAAGTAAGAATTCTCTCTTTCACCCTCAATCTTTCACTCTCTCTGTGTCCCTTTCTCTGTTGTCCTTCAGGCAGGCTGTCATCACCAGCATGGAGAAAGGGCTGTGCTGCTGTTCTATCTCAGTAAAGTTTCAGCCCCGTCTGCCTGCAGCGGACTGCTGGCTACTATAGATTGAGAGACAGACAGATTGAGAGAGAGAGAGAGAGAGAGAGAGAGAGAGAGAGAGAGAGAGAGAGAGAGAGAGAGAGAGAGAGAGAGAGAGAGAGAGAGAGAGAGAGAGAGAGAGAGAGAGAGAGAGAGAGAGAGAGAGAGAGAGAGAGAGAGAGAGAGAGAGAGAGAGAGAGAGAGAGAGAGAGAGAGAGAGAGAGAGAGAGAGAGAGAGAGAGAGAGAGAGAGAGAGAGAGAACTCAACTGGGTCACATGTGACACTGAAGCAGAGAACAGGCTACAGGGAGGGAGAGAGGAACACAGAGAGAGAGAATTATGCATGGCGGGTGTTTGGACTGAACCCTCATATGCTGCTCTGAGGGAAAAGTTACAATCATCCACTCTTCACATTCTACCACAAAACACACCTCTTCAGTCAACACACCTGGCTTTGAGACAAGCTGTGTGTGTGTGTGTGTGTGTGTGTGTGTGTGTGTGTGTGTGTGTGTGTGTGTGTGCGTGTGTGTGTGTGCGTGTGCTTGGAGGGCAGCAGCACATGTGGATCCTGATATGATGTGACATGACATGGTGAAGGCTTGCATGGTGCCCACTGCCCAGGGCTCTGAGTTGTGGTTCGCTGTGTAAAGTGCCTTGAATCCCTCCGCCCAACCACACAACACACACACACACACACACACACACACACACACACACACACACACACACACACGTTTGTTTTACTACACTTGTGAGGACATCAATATTTTAGGAAGCCGATTTTATGATTGATTTATGATTTCTTTGGGGCATTTTTAACCGCAAGTCTAAAGCCGAAAAATAGCAGATCTACAAGCTCACAACGTGTGCGACACGTTGTGAGCTTGTAGATCGGCTATTTTCCGGTGTTTGACATCGCCGCACAACTAAGTATAAAATAGGGGAAAATCTAACCCCAACTCCCTAAAACTAACCTCTAAACGTCTAATCCTAAACCTAACCCCAACCTGAATCTTTTTCTAATTGTAAACGTATCTCTAAAGATGATTTCAACCATAAAACAACCATTTTTTCTTGCGAGGACCAGGTAAAATGGTCCTCACAACGTCTATTCCTCAAATTCTACTACACTTGTGGGGACGTTTGGTCCTCACAAGTATAGTAATACAAACACACACACACACACACACGCACACGCACACACAGTCCTCCAAATTTGACTGGCAACCACTGGCAGTGCAGCAATAGTTCTCTCCTCTCCTCTCTGTGTCCCTTGCTGTCTAAGAGGATCATTTCATTGCCATACAGTGGGTGTCTCAGCGAGGTCATCTGTTATTTTTCTCATTCTCCTTCATTTTCTCTGTCTCTCTCCCACAGCCTGCTTCTTCTCTCTCTCTCACTCTGTCTCTGTCTCTGTCCAACCCTCCCTCTTTCTTTTTTATCTCTTTCTCTCTCTCTCTGAGCCTCTATGTGGTGACAGTCATCAGTGCTAAGTCGGTGTGACTGCTGTGTGCAGTGAAGACAGAGTGCGCTGCCTGGTCTTTTCATCTGTCACACTCACACTAGCACGCCGCTCGCTAATTCAGCTGTGGGGGGAAAAAAAGACAAACCAGGGACAGCTGTGACAATGACAGAGATGCGACAGATGACGCATCTCTGTCATTGTCACAGATTTCTTTGGGGCTATTCAAAAATAGCAGATTTGCAGATTAAATAGCAGATTAGCGGCACGCGCTATGAGCTTGTAGATCTGCAATTTTTTTTAGAAAATTACATTGTGTGCAAGTCTTTTATATGCATTTTTAACTCAAATCTTTGCTTCTCTGGGGGTCCCTGGAACAAAATATGTTTAGATGGGAGGGGTCCGCGGACAAATACATATTATTTTGGGGGTCCTTGACATGAAAAAAGTTAATTGATAATATAGCAACATAAGTTAAAAAAAACAACAACAAAAAACCTTTGACGACATTTGTAGAATCCCCGGAAGCAAAGATTTGAGTTAAAATTTTTCTCTTTAAAAAATATATATATTCAGATTTGCACACATTTTCACGATAAAAAAAAAAATTTGGAGATCTACAAGCTCATAGCGCGGCACTCGGTGCCGCGCTATGAGCTTGTATATCTGCTATTTTTGAATAGCCAAAGACATCTTAAAATGACACAGACAGATGCGTTCCCGGTCTTAATGGGTTAATCAGCAGATGCGACTGTCGTAGGGTTATACATCTTAGTTTCTCAGCGAAGGCTGAGCGGTCTAGATTGACCAAGCAAGTAGGAGTTCAACGGGTTTGCTCAAGCAACACCTCGTCGAGAAACGCTGTTGATGGCTTTGTTGTCAGAATCCAAGCGGTGACCTTTCAACAATGGGGAGATCTCTTGAAATACTTGGTAATCGATCCCACCGCCTTGTACCCATTAAAATCAACCCCCGTATCAACATTGGCCTTCCTATCTTCAATGTAAAATAATGTGCTGTTACCAAGGGCGCCGATACTGTGGGTGCCTTGGGGCTAAAGCACCCAGGAGAAATGACGAGCACCCATCACAAACTCATCACAAAAAAAGAAAAAAACTCCGACATCTTCACTTCATGGAGTAATTTTTTTGTACCAAATTAACCGCATTAAAGTAACACCCCCCAAAAAGGTAACAAATCCGGAAAATACATTTTCGTGCGAGCACGCACTGGCCGTGCATGCGCACCCAATAGCGCGGACATAAATCGGCGCCTCTGGCTGTTACTGCTGTAAGTTATTATTGTATAATCACTTCAGTGGCCAAGAAAGGGAAGTACAGTGGAAGGTGTCTTGGTAATAGTGATGACAATACTGCAACAATGCCACAATAAGAACTCACACAGAAATGTGTGGTTCATAGAGGTTATATAACCAAGTTAACCAACCACACTAAATGCATTTGACTTTGGACTTGACCCTGGGGGAACAGTGAGCAAAGTATCGGGTGCTAATGTTTCCCATTACAAGACCATTAGGTACACAAGAATAGCATCCAGATACTTAGAGTCTGACCCTTATATGCGGTACTTTTGAATATTTGAGTGTTATTAGAGTCTTGGTGAACTACGCGCTGAAGCTCACTCCACATTCACACTCACTGCACATACAAATCCTTGGTCTTAATTTCACTCTGAAAGATGACAAAATAGCTGCACAACAGGGTTTCAGAGTTGAATTAACATTAAGGATTTTACTGTCTAAGTTGCTCTAGAGATTAAGTTCATGAGCTAAAACCTCTCAATGTCTAAAAAGAAAGAAATGTAATGGCTGCCTCCAGCGAGGCTTCACTCATCCTCCTGCCCTGTGATGTCATCGCTCCATCCTCACACTCCCTATGGCATTGGCTGACTGTCATATGCCAAGCCTGGTTGAAAAATGGATTGGAGTTGCTGGTGAGAGAATGGCAGGTGAAGGGCGGTGCGGGCAGGGAAGCAGACAGGCAGGCAGACAGGCAGCCATGCTGCCTTACCGACCCAGCATTCTCTAAGAGGCCTGTCCTTCCCATTCCCTTAAGCCAATGGTTCCCAAATGGTATGCCAAGGCACACTGGTGAGCCGTGAGAGAAGTCCAGTTGTGCCTTGTTTTTTTGTGACAACCACACATTTTATTGCAATATATACATTGTATACAAAAATGTATTCTTTATTTTTTTATCTACTATATCAGTACTTTGTCTGCACTCATTTCCCAATACAGAGATGAATTATATACCCTAAAACATATATTTTAAGATAACCACTTTCAACCCTATTTTGGCTACAGGCTAAATCTTTAAATGTTCTGCACATATACAAGCTTACTGTAGTTTGACTATTTTCGTAATTTTGAGAAAGTTTTTAAATAGGGCTGGTTACACTTTTTCTTTGGCATTATTAAGTAAGAATTATTGTTTACAGAGTGATGATAGAGGCTGTTTTACATGGAAATGAATATAGGTGTGCCTGTTTCTTGATATTATGACTTGCCACTACCATAAAAAAAACCTACCTTAAGCTGTGTTTAGACCATTTGCTGTGCTAATCTGATGACAGGCTTTCCTTGGACAGATAAAGTGGAGTGTTGTGCTGGGTTTAGAGAGAGGCATCTGTGCAGGGAAAACACAGCTGGCTAGTTAAAAGGAGATACTGGGATTGCTATTGTTTTATTTGGATGAATGACTCGCCCTGCGCAAGGACTCCGTAATCAACAGATTCTAATCAGTCTTGATTAGAAAGCACAGCTAAACTGATTTACAGTATGAAGTAGAGTGTTGCTTTTTAATGACATGGGTTATGTTTGACATTATAGAGAAGACAAGTGAACATCACAACCACATTGTCATCTACAGTGTAATGTTGTAGTCTTGTTCTAGAGTTGATCTATTGTATGGTGATGTACGAAAAGAAATGGGAAAAGTTTCGGTTCAAAATGGTAGGCATTCAGCAGGTGCCAATTTCCATTGAATGAGCAGGTAATTGTTCAGCGTCTTGCTTACGGACATGTTGACACGACACGCGGCTCTTGCAGAGATAGGATCTGAGCCTATACAATTGTGGGACGGTTGCTCTACTCAAGGCACCACCCCGCCACCCACTTAACCCATTAAGACCTTAAGCCGATTCTACAAATGTCTTCTAAATCCCAACAGTATTCTGAAAAAAACGAATGTTTCTATATCAGTGGTTCTCAAACTTTTTCATGTCAAGGACCCCCAAAATGATATGTCTTTGGCCGCCAACCCCAATCTCAAAATATTTTGTTCCAGGGACCCCCCAAAAGTAAAGATTTGAGTTAAAAATGTTCGCTTTAAACAATATATATTCAAAGATTTGCACACATTTTCATAATTTTTCAAAAAATAGCAGATCTACAAGCTCGTTGTATATCTGCTCTTTTTGAATAGCCAAAGTGTAAAATAATGCTTTTTAGCTCAAATCAAAAAGGTCTTAATGGGTTAAAGAGTCTGCCGGTTATTCTACTCATGAGGACACTCCGCCACCCATTTAAACAGTCTGAGCAGCTCATGCAGCAGTGCCAAGGAGTCCTCTCTCAAATCAAGAGAACGAACGGGGAGGCACATTCAGTCCAACGTGAGACCGGGAGCCTCTGTGTAGAAAAGTCAGATTGACCAAAGCCAAATTGGTCCTTATCCTTGGTACCGTATTGTGCTGATATAGTGCGGCAGCCATGGTCCCCTTTTAGTGTTTTCACAGGGATTTCCGTTTGCTGCCTGCCTCCATTGGTAAAGACTTTGGCCAATTAGCCAGTTGCTGGCTGCTTGAATAGCCTTGATGCTAAGGTAACGCTTAAATGCAGAGTGGCGTTCAGAAGCTGTGCGTGTGTGTGCGTGTGTATCACTCTCTAGTACTTACTCACTACTCACTAGTACTAGTACTTACTCAGTCACTAGTAAGTAACTAGTAACTCACTAGTACTTACTCACATCAGTAAGTACTAGTATCACTCACTCATACCATCGGTCTCTCTTTCTTTGTACGTTTCTCACCCTGTCTCTCTCTTTCAGTTGTAGCCTAAGCAATGGTGCTCATCTTCTTTATTTCCTCACTCTCTCTTTCACACAGTCTCTCTTTCTCAAACACATACGCAAAATATACTCGATGCTAATTCACATGTAAACTGATTTTTGTCATTGTATTCATTGCGTTGGTGATAAAAACCCAATGAGCTGCACAGTGCTTTCATGTGGCAGGGTGGGTTGTCACTTAACCAGTCAGTTCAGTCTGCGTGTGGTAGCTACTCCCCGCTAAGAAGAAACATCCTTTGCCAAACAACGCTTCACTAAATTACAAACTTGTTATTCTGCAGTGGCTCAAAGTTCATGAGTTTATTTCTCTCCTTGGCGTTGAACATTTCAAAGTGGGTCTTTTGCACTCAAACTCTATCGTTTTATGACGTTTAATAAAATGTCATTTGCAAGGTAAAGCATTCTATCAAAGGCTAAAAGGGAGGAAATGAGGCTTTTAGAACATGATTTCCTCTCTCGTTAAACCAATGTGTGTATTTTACACTTTGTCTATAGTTTTTATTGTTGCCGTTAGTTTTTCATATGTCTCTCGGCTTCTTTGCGGAAGGATGTCACTACTGTTTTTATGTGTTCACTCCTGTGCCACATCTGAAAAAGTCAGCATTTACTGTACTCTTTTTTTTTTTTCCCCACGATTTTGTAACCTTTTTTTTTCACACGTTGCCAATTTTCTAAGTGATCCTGGGCGCTACACTCCCCCCACCAGCCTAGGGAGCCCAGGGCAGAGCTCATGCCTCTTTACAGTCTCTACTGTAGACTCTTATTCCCATCCCAAAAAACATTACATAAAAAAAGATTCACCTGATTCTGACCCACCAAATAAATTAATAAAGTATTTGGTGAAAATGTATGTGAAAGTTTGTTATTTTAAAAATGCTTTCAAATAAATGTTTGTATTTGTTTTCAATATAAAACAAATATATATATAAATGTGAAACCTACAGAATACAAAATATGAAATATATTTTGTAGTATGGTCTTTTAAACAGACGTGTCGGAACTCTTTACATTATGTTGACTACTCCCCTCATAAAAAGCGTTTCATTGACTTCACATCAACATACAAGCACCACACATGACCTATTATTGAATGGAAGCTGTGAGTAAGCTGCAGGGTGGAGGGTTGAGATGGGTGGGCGACCCTCTTGGCAGTACAACTCAGCCCCTGGCACATTTGACCACATGGAAACAGGCCGTAAACTTGATGGATGGATGGCTGGGAAGAGAGAGAGGTGCTGGCATCATACAGGGCCAGGGATAGCAACACTTTCACTTCCTATACCAGAGGAAAGAAGAGCTAAAAGAATGACCTGCTGTATTTCTTTATCCGTATTCTGTCCTCCCACTCACTCCCATGATGGCCTACTTAGCCATTACACAGTCAAATCCTCTTGAGTGTGTTTGCATGTAATCAAATGGAGCCGTCTGTTTGGTTTCATTTGTACGCTCTGAGTTAGTCCATTAAGACCTGAGGCCGATTCTACAAAATGTCTTCTAAATCCTTTTTTGGAAAAAACGTATATTACTATGTCAGTAGTTCTCAAACTTTTTCATGTCAAGGACCCCCAAAATGATATGTATGTACCCCCATCTCAAAATATTTAGTTCCAGGGACCCACAGAAGCAAAGATTTGAGTTACAAATGTTCGATTAAAAAATATTTGTATTCAAAGATTTGCACACATTTTCTCGATTTAAAAAAAATAGCAGACAGCTTGTATATCTGCTATTTTTGAATAGCCAAGTGTAAAATAATGCTTTTTCGCTCAAATCAAAAAATGACACAGGTGCGTTCCAGGTCTTAATGGGTTAGAGTGACTCTGAGGATTTTACTGTGTAGATATGGAACTGTCTGGGGGAAACTATGTTGTGTTATTGTTGTGCTTGGTATGGGTCAATATGATTTAATGTTGTCTATAATAAGCTGTGTATTCCCTGAGTGGTACTGCATCTCTAGAATAGAGGATGAGATGTCATGGTTATGTCAGATGTGTTTGAATCCCTCATTGTGAGTTGAAGTACAATGACAGACATGTAATTTGTTGAAAGCAGTGTGTTTGTTTGTTTGTTTTTCAAGGTTTCTTTATTGGTATTTTCCAATTCACATACAGGTCAATAAAACATACAAAAACAGTGTACATGTATGTTACCCCTCCCACCCCTGAAAGTTCCCGCTCCAAAAGAACCACAACCCTGGTATCTTGTTGTACCATTAACACAAAAAAGACAATACAGACAAATAAGACACATTTGCACATTTGCACATGTACTTTACTATAAGATTATTTCTATGGTGTCTCTGCTTTATTTGACAATACCGCTTCATAACGAAAAGAAACACAAAAAGCAGGACCTCCATGTCAAATATTGACCGTAAAAATACAACTGGAACTATCTCACCATTCAAAGCCCAATATGGCCATTATCGACTGTCTTCTGATATACCAATGCATCCCTACTTAAGAGTCGTAAAGTATATGGACAAAATATTTTTCCCAATGCAACAATGTACCACAGTATTGTGTTGTATGCATCTGTGTCTGGTCACAACTAACTCTTTATTTCTCCTTCTGTTTTTCTTTTGAATGCTTCCCTGTTGCTGTGGACCCTACTGTACCATTACAGGTATGTGTGCTCTTTGTATCCCTCCCTCCTCTAGTGTGTTGGTCTGAGAATATGTACTGTGTGTGTGTGTGTGTGTGTGTGTGTGTGTGTGTGTGTGTGTGTGTGTGTGTGTGTGTGTGTGTGTGTGTGTGTGTGTGTGTGTGTGTGTGTGGTTCGTGTGTATAGTGTGTGTATGTACAGTAGTTGGTGTGTATTGTGTATGTGTTGTAGCTGGTGTGCAGTGTGCACTGCATACTGTAGAGTGAGTATGTTTTTTGACAGTAGTGGCGATCTATGGCCTCTCAGCAAAAACCTGCATATGTCTGGCAGATGTACCAGTAGGGGGGGGGGGTGGGGGTGTGTGTGTGTGTGTGTGTGTGTGTGTGTGTGTGTGTGTGTGTGTGTGTGTGTGTGTGTGTGTGTGTGTGTGTGTGTGTGTGTGTGTGTGTGTGTGTGTGTGTGTGTGTGTGTGTGTGTGTGTGTGTGCGTATGTGCGTGCGTGCGATATAGCGTTATATATATTATAATAATACAGCTCTATATTTCAGATAGAATGATTGCAAAAGCATATTGCGATCACGCTTAGATTTGGCCTTTGCAAACGCAGAGTAGTGTCCAGTAGGACTAATAAATCAGGGCATAAAAAAGCAGTGATCAGCCAAAAGTTTTATATTGTACATCCCTAAGTTCAGCATTTGCAGCGGTATTAGTATTGTAGGTATGATAGCAGTGATGGCAGTAATAGCCGTACAGTACAAGTAAGTAGTAGTAGTTGTACATAATGTTGTACAACAGCATGTAGTAGAAATAGTAACAGTAATAGTGGCATTAGTGCTGTAAAACAGTGGTTCTTAAACTTTTTCATGTCAAGGACCCCCAAATTGACATTTAATAACCTGCGGACCCCCATTTGAAAAGATATGCCAAGGGTAGCAGTGATTCTCAACCATTTTAATGTAACTCTTTGAGAGTGCACAAATGGAACCAAATGGACCCGTTAGGGTCCATTTGGTTCCATTTGTGCACTCTCAGAGTTACAGACCCATAAGGGTCCATTTGGTTCCTAACTATCCACCATTTAGCTGGGGACCCTCTGGAACTCCCTCAAGGACCCCTGGGGGTCCCCGGACTGCACTTTGAGAACCAATGCTGTTGAAGTAGTGCTAGTTACTATAGTAATAACGTTGCATAATGGATGGGAGGTGAAAAGCTGCTTACCTAACAGTACAACAGATAATACATGCCACTTACTTTCACTGTTAAAGTAAAATGTGTGGCATTTGAAAGCATTGCATTTGTAATGGTGTGTCTACACTGTAGCCTCATTTACAAGATTGGCTTATTGGTTTATGCCATGGGCTATGGAGGAATGATACTGGGATACTGTGAATGCTAGCGTCCTGCCACTATAGTGATGCATAATGCATCAGGGTACATAATCAGCTCAACAAACATGCACAATCTTCCGGGCGCTCTACACGATGAATCCAATTAGCTGTTTGTATCTTAGCATATACGCTAATCAGTTTTCTCTCGGGGGTCCCCCCCGAGAGAGAGAGGCTTGCTCACCATGACTTTCCCCACAAACACTGTAGGGTGAAAGTTTAGGGGTATTTGAAGGGTGCCAGCCTCTTTGCTGGCTACTGGAAGGTTCTGGAGGAAATTAAATGACCAGATAGGAAATTCCACAAGAATTTAAATGTTCTGAACACTGAAATGGATTGAAAATGTTTTAAAAAATAAACAAAGTTTTAGCTTTGTGTGTCAACATAGAAGTTCTGACAATAATAGATGCCTGGGTTGCGTAACGTGTTGTGAGCTTTAGATCTGCTATTTTCGGCGCGCGACACTACTAATTATAAATCAAGTGTTAGAGTAGCATAATTCTACTACCGCCACCGTTTTTTAAAAGATATTTTTTGGGGCTTTTCATGCCTTTATTTGACAGGACAGTAGGCTGACAGGAAACGGGGAGAGGGATGGGGAGGGGTGACACAGCAAAGGTTGTCGGGATCGGAAGTCGAACCCGCGACACGCTGTCAAGCTGGATTACCAGCGTATTTGGTATATGCGCCTGGACCGCTAGGCCAGCGGGCACCCCTCAGATTTGACTTTGTACCATATTTCTTACTCCGCATTCTGTCCGCCCACAACTGACTATTTCTGCCTCCCAGCCTACCTATCATGTATCTATGTAAATGCATCGTCAAAGCTCCGGTAAGCTGTGCTGTGCTACATCTCAGAGTGTGTACTGTAATGTATGGTGTCTGTACTCTGTACTAAGCTGTGGAAGAGGTGCATGGAGGAACTGCTTTGGGAGAAAAGTGACAGGTGGTTGAGGAGCGTTACTAAATGTGACACCATGTTTCTCCCTTGCCTCCTCCTCACTTCTCTTCATCTCTACGAGAACATGAAGAAGAGCACTAAGCCTTATGGAGTAGACTCATGTACAGTTTAAGCATTTAACCCATTCAATCCGGGAACAGGTTCTGAAATACGTACAGTATGTTGCTATATCAGTGGTGCTCAAACCACTGACCCCCAAAATTATATGTATAGGACTTTAGGGGTTTGGGAAAAAAACGATTTGAATACGAATCACGATTCTCATGTTGGACGATTCAGAATCGATTCTCATTTTCAAAAAATTACAAATGTTCGCTTTAGGGGGGGCATGGTGGCGCAGTCGGTAGCGCTGACGCCTCACAGCTAGAAGGTCCTGGGTTGGCTTCCCGCAGGGGACGCTGGGGGCGTGTTCTCTCCTCCGGGTCATCAGTGCCCATACCCTAGGTGGGGTTGGCGAAAGGGCCTTTCTATTCTGCTCCCTCTAGGTTGGCAGAGGGAGTGTAGTGCCCAGGATTACCTAGACAATTGGCACTGGGTGACATTATTTTCCAGTGGACATAGAAAGATCACACTGGCGGGTAAAGATAGTATAGTAAGTAACAAGAGCTAAGAGCAGATGTCAAATGAGGTTTTTAAATCAATACAATGTTAAGTCAGACAGAACAGAGTCGGGATATGGATGTACTGTTATTTAGTCCAGTTATAATGGAGTTAGTATGATAAAGTATCTAATATACTATACTGTATATAAAAAAGTCAGTGGATACCCGCTCTAATATTGTTTTTAATTATTGGCCTTTTTTTGGTGAATGGAGATCTTTTAATAACATTCTCCACTATTCTGACATGGCTTTTCACTAGAACGTTGCTGCTGCAATCTGCTTCCATTCAAACACAATAGCATCAGTGAGGTTGGACACTTCATGTTGGCGTCATTCTTCTACTGACTGCAGTCGTTCTCAACATTGTCATGTCAAGGACTTCCACATTAATATGCATTTGAGAACTAACTGTCCCGCCGTCCTCCAGCTCGTCTCTGTGTCCCATTTATTTTCCCCTCCTCTCAGAAGGACTATATTAAGTGGATTTGTGTGGCAGGTGTTGGGGGGGGTGGTTTGCTGTGGAAGCCTGTGGGGTGTTTTTTTTGCAGTGCTGTTACCTGACCATTTTAATCTCACACACATTGATTGTTTTCAAACCCCATTGGGACGTGGATCTAATGTAGCCAACTGTCACTTAGCACACACTACTGTGTGTGTGTGTGTGTGTGTGTGTGTGTGTGTGTGTGTGTGTGTGTGTGTGTGTGTGTGTGTGTGTGTGTGTGTGTGTGTGTGTGTGTGTGTGTGTGTGTGTGTGTGTGTGTGTGTGTGTGTGCGTGTGTGCGTGAGTGCGTGCACACACAAGTACACAATGCCCCGTCAGGTATTGGATATCTACAATTTCTTACAATTTCAATTTCTTTATATGTCAAATAAATGACTTGTGTAGCATATACTTTATTAATTGGTCCTTTTAATTGTGTGATCCATTCTTATTTTTTTCCCCTCGTCCGCTTTCACACATATCATTTTTTCGATGCGCAGTGTATTGATTTGCATTGTGGATTTATTGTCTATTGTGCATTTTTTAATCTTTACTCTTCTTGCTCTGTGCTGCTGTGACAGCCTGAATTCCACCCCTGGGGGATTAATAATGTGTTATCCTATCCTATCCTGTCCTGTCCTGTCCTGTCCTGTCCTATCCTATCCTATCCTATCCTACATGCCTTGATGTGAGCTTGTTTCCATATTTGGGTTACACTGCATCCCTGATTTAGTCCAAACACCTGCTTCTCTGTGGGACTCTGTCTCTCTTTTCTGATAGTGTGAAGTCTTAAAAGAACAATTCAGATATGGTCTACAGTATATTGATTATGGAGAGTTGAGTATAATTGAACCACATAAATCCTATATACTCCATTGATGCTTTTTCCCTCTACACCATTTTTTTTTTTTTTACCGAAAACAGTCGATCTACAGGCTCACAATGCGTTGTGTTGTGACACATTGTGAGCTTCTAGATTTTTGGCTTTTGGCGAATGTTCGCCACAGAATTCTGTTGTTAAGCCGCGACATTGCGCCCCGTCAGAACAACTTCCGGGTCCAAATGTGTATTTTGCCAATATGCGCAGTGCTGTGTCCCTCGCTGTTTTAACAGATCTGAGACTAAAGTAACGACTAAAATGTCATTCTACCGCTTTCTTGGCAACTACAAAGAGAAGGGGAAATCGTTATTTTGTATATATCTATTTATAAATATATATATATATAAATAAAAATACAAAATAATTATTATAATGTTAATAATAATAATAAATGAATATGTATATAAATATATATATTAGCCTACTTTTTACTGTCTATGATATTAGCATTAAGACCCTTAACCCTCAATGGTTCATTTCTGAAAAAGGAGGTTATTGTAAAAAGATTTACGGGTTTCAACATGTTTGTTTACAATGAAGAGTGGATGGCGCTGGTGCCTTTTGGACCCGGACGTGACGTCGAACTACAAAATGACGTCAGACTTAAAAACCGAATAGGGTTCATGTGGTTCAAGAATGCTGAATAGAAGCTCTCTGTCTGGACTCATCTTTATCCAGACTGAGACTTTTTTGCCCCAGACTGCATGCCCTCTCTGCCACCCTCCTCTGGTCATAAAATATTCACCATTGTCTCTTTTGTCAGCTGAGTGGGGCTAATACCCTGTTTAATATTTAACTATGTTAACATCAGAGGGTCGGATGTTGGTTTTTCCTGCAAGTTTCATTTTGCACTGTGTGTGTGATCACTTCCCCTGTAAAGATGCATGTCTGCTGTAATACTGTACGTTGGTGTGTAAATCCAGGCTCAGCTAATGGATGTTAAATGTGCTAATACACACTGATTAGTACGAGTAAATTATTCAAGCTTCATTAGGAAGGAGTCGAGTTTCAAGCTCAGCTCTATTACAGTCGCCCACACGTTCTCTTTCTGTGTCTATTATTGCGCTCTTGCTTTCTCTGCCACTCTGTTTCTCTCTCACTCTCGTACCCTCTCTCACTGATCAGAATCTTGGTGGAGTTCAGTCAGATAACTCACGAATAGATTGAACCAATATTATAGACCGCATATATTGAACCAATATTATAGAATGAGAATACAAGTGTGGATGTAATATTTTATCTTGGCATTCAGGCTCTGCTACATTTTCTCCCTGCTCAGCACAATTAAGACACCCATCATTAACCTATAAGAGCAGGGAGATATATATATAATAACAACCCTCCATGGGGAACAAAACCAATAGCAGAGCCCACTGGTGGTGCTGGGGTGGTGGTGGGAGCAAACGCTGCATGACAACACCCATGACACACAAAGCGGACGGAGCACAGATGTAAGTGCAACTTAAATAACCCGCCCGATTGGACAGCTGACTGCCATGTCAGTGTATGACGTACTGTCTGGGTCTGCATGACGCTGTAAACAGCCACATAGAATGAGCATGCACGAAACCTCTCGAGTGTATGCTGCCTGAACTAACTCGCAGGCTACGTATAATTTATGAGAAGACCGAATTCTTCTGTAATTCTTTGTTCTTTGTTAACTATGTAATGGCGGAATTCCATTGTATTAGGTATGTCTTTAATTTGATTGTTGTTAAGTATGAACGTTTGGACCCCCAAGCAGAGTAGCCTTTATGCCGTGAGGATTAATGGGGATCCATAATAAACAATAAACATTACTATACATTCAGTTGGTAAGCTCAGGACCAGACGATTTCATAAATCGAGACTTTAGGGTCAATTTTAGCTTCTAAAACATCGTCATCATTATCACACTAGAATATTTCATTCGATACGAAATGGATAAACACTGCGTATTACACCTATTTTAGCTTGTGTGACCCCATCATCAGAACATCTCATGACCCACTTCTGGCATCCCTCTGTCCACAGAGAGAGAGAGAATGAGGTTGTGTTGTAACTTGTGTTGTCTAGCTGTCACCTTGGCTCACGGCCGCCAGACTGTTGTTTGGGTGCCGATGCTGTTAGCCTGTCTCTTCAAATGCCTCAAATAATATGTGAATCTGTGGTGTCTACGTCCTGCATGTATGTGTGTGAGCGTGTGTGCGTGTGTGTGTGTGTGCGTGTGCGTGCGTGCATCTGTGCGTGCGTGTGTGTGTGCAGTGTCTTCTCCCTGTGTGTGTGTGTGTGTGTGTGTGTGTGTGTGCTGGACAGATAAGACAGCCGAAAGTGATGACCTCTGCAGGCGATATACGACATTGAGGTGACAGAACCCAATCCCTCACAAAACTATTTATAACACACACACACACACACACACACACACACACACACACACACACACACACTCGGCCGAGAGAGCGTTTTAACATGTCCTGATCAAACAGGGCTCGTGGAGGCGTTGTAGAGCAAGTGAATATGGATGCTTTGTGTGGACAGTGTGTTCTGCAGACCTCAGCCTTTAATGAGAGCGATTGAAAAGTGTGTGTGTGTGTGTGTGTGTGTGTGTGTGTGTGTACAGAGCATTGTTTAGGTCAAGCCGTAGATGGTGTGCTGTCACAGAGTAAATTTCAGGCCATTTCTCTAGTTAGCTCTCTTCTTGTCACTGATTATCTACGCCGCTCTTTCTGCTCTGTTAACCACGCTAACAATGAAAACAACCACAAAAGGCTGAACATGCGTATGTATGTATCATACAGTACTGTGCGAGCATGTCTAAACATGTGCAGTAGTTTGAGTGTGCGTCTGTGTGTGCATTTCTTCAATATGTGTGTGTGTGTGTGTGTGTGTGTGTGTGTGTGTGTGTGTGTGTGTGTGTGTGTGTGTGTGTGTGTGTGTGTGTGTGTGTGTGTGTACACAAAGTTTCACTTTGCTCACTATGTGTCCATAGACATGCCATATAGAAAGAGCATGTGACGTCACTCCGTTGAAAGTAATTGCTGAAAACCTCCCAAGATGGCGCCACCTGTCCGTTGAACTCAATGGACGGGGGGTGGGCGCGGTCGCCCGTTCTAAATACCGTAGGCATGGATTGATGCAGAACCAAATATTTATACGGACAGAGAAATACAACTGTATGGTAATATACAGGCTGAGGATGGTGGGTGTAGGTGTCCTAGTTATTATTGTCAGCCTGAGTCTATTATTAGAGAGGAGTGGACTGTCATCAGGTAGCTTCATGATTACTACTGCACAACATCACATCTTCTCTGCCTCTCTGCTTCCTTTGAAACACTGCCTTCTGATCAGCCACTGGCTCTCACACACACACACACACACACACACACACACACACACACACACACACTTGTGATTGATTTGACAGTAAATTTTGATTTAGTCATAGTCTTTTGAATAAAATTCCATTTAGTTTTAGTCATATTTTAGTCATCTGAAATGTTTTAGTTTTTGTCTAGTTTTAGTTGATTAAATATCATAAGGTTATAGTCGACTAAATCTACAGTTGATTTAGTCGACTAATATGTATGTTGGCGGTGCCTTGATGGCGTTGTAATGGCTGATTTTATACTTTGATGCTGAAAATGGTTGATGCTGAAAATAGCCGATCTACAAGCTCACAACGCGTCGCGCTGCGCCGCGTTGTGAGCTTGTGGATCAGCGCAACACCCGAGCGCAGCCAAACATAAAATGACATGTCTTTTAGTTCTACTGGATCTCTTCTCCACTATACTGTAGTCCCTCTCTAACATTTTAGTCTAGTTTGTATTTGTTGACGAAATTGCCAATATATTTAGTCTTAGTTTTAGTCATCATACCTTAGTTTTTATTTTGGTTTTATTTCGTTTTCGGCAGTGAAAAAAGGTAGTCGCCGAAAAAATTTCGTCGTAGTTTTAGTCAACGAAATCAACACTGTCGCACGCAGGAAGGTAGGCAGGCAGGCAGGCAGGCAGGCACACACACACACACACACACACACACACACACACACACACACACACACACACACACACACACACACACACACACACACACACACACACAGTATATGCCTTGTGTGACCAGAGAAGTCCAATAACTCCCTTGCCTGAAAGTGTAATTCCCCTTTAGCTGAGAGTTTCCCAAGGCAGGAGACCCAGGTTAAAAAACCCAGTGGTTACATATGCGTATAGGAACACACTAATACAGGCCCACGTATCCACCACACACACACACACACACACACACACACACACACACACACACACACACACACACACACACACACACACACACACACACACACACACAATTATAAATAATGGAACATTCCATTGTTTTGTTTTTTCCCCTTTTCATTTTTCCCTTGACGCAGAGGACTAAATGACAGAGTTGTCATCACTTTCCAAAGAGGAGGCACTCAACTTTTTCCAATAAGTGGGCGTATGTTTTTTTTATTTTTCATGTGTCTGTGGGTGGGCAGGGTTCTGGTGTGTTGTTTAGTGTGTGATTTCCAGCCATGCCGTTGGTCTCACAACATCATCGGCCTGTGATCCGATTGTGTTTGTGCCAGTGGCTTTTACGAGACCGAAAACCAATTGTTTTTCTGTTTTCAAATGAAATCTATTAAATGCAGCAAACGACTAGAAGCCTTTAGTTCTTTATGTCTTGACTGAATTGCAGGTTACATCACCTGTGCACTCTCTCTCTCTCTCTCTCTCTCGCTCGCTCGCTCTCGCTCTCTCTCTCTCTCGCTCTCTCTCTCTCTCTCTCTCTCTCTCTCTCTCTCTCTCTCTCTCTCTCTCTCTCTCTCTCTCTCTCTCTCTCTCTCTCTCTCTCTCTCTCTCTCTCTCTCTCTCTCTCTCTCTCTCTCTCTGTGTCACTGTGTGTGTAGTGACAGAGGGCTGTTGTGTGTCTCTGCTGCTCTAGATACCGACATGGTGGTGATACTGCTCTATATTGAGTGGTCTTATCACAGTATCGCACACACACACACACACACATGAAGGCACACGCATAGTACATAAATGAATGCCTTACTTTGTCATACTACAGTCAGTAGCAGAAATAGCCGATCTATAAGCTCACAACGCCCATACAAGGTTTCCAACAGCAACGATGTACATATGCACTTAAAAAGAGTAGACAAAAATCCTCTCATACACACACACACACACACACACACACACACACACACACACACACACACACACACACACACACACACACACACACACACACACACGCAGATATACACACACACACACACACACACACACACGCAGATATACATATACATGCACAAACACATCAACTGGCATGTCTGTTTAATTGTGTTAAGCATTGTGCTGTTTTAGAATCAACGTAGTGGGAATGATATTACAGCCATCTTTGGACCATAAACATTAAAGACTTTGTTCCAGGTCTGTGTTTCATTACCGGCTGTTTGTGGCTAACGAAAGCCTGCCTTTTTATTTACAGCATGAATGAAAGACTACATGAACCACAGCCACACTCTGCTACAATCACTTATATACATGTATATACAGTGTACACCCGCACACACACACACACACACACACACACACACACACACACACACACACACACACACACACACACACACACACACACACACACAGAGGCATGCACATGCAATCCCTTATTTGTACAAATCAGATATTAGTATTTTACATAATTTAGGATTAATGTAACAGGATTAAGATTAACATAGTCAATTCTAAGTACATCCTCCTCTCCTCTGTCAGAAGAATCACCATCTCTGCCAAGGTCTACTGTGTGTGTGTGTGTGTGTGTGTGTGTGTGTGTGTGTGTGTGTGTGTGTGTGTGTGTGTGTGTGTGTGTGTGTGTGTGTGTGTGTGTGTGTGTGTGTGTGTGTGTGTGTGTGTGTGTGTGTGTGTGTGTGTGTGTTACATTCATGCCTACTTTGTCTAATTCTATGTGGTCATGTGGTTAAGCTGCACTATGAGCTGGATGAGCCTGCAGAATGTGATCCCTTCACATTGAACTCTGGCTCAGAGTTCAATGTTTTCTGAAAAACCTGTTTCTGTATCAGTGGTTCTCAAACTTTTTCATATTGTCAAGGACCCCCAAAATTATGTATTTGGCCGCGGACATCCATCTCAAAAATGTTTTGTTCCAGGGACCCCCAGAAGCAAAGATTTGAGTTAAAAATGTTAGCAGATCTACAAGCTAGTATGAGCTTGACAGATCTGCTATTTTTGAATAGCCAAAGTGTAAAATAATGCTTTTCAGCTCAAATCAAAAAATGACACAGATGCGTTCCAGGTCTCAATGGGTTAAATTAGCATTTTTGAGTGGTGCCAACCACTCCTACATTTGACTTTGTCCGTGTGTCCGTATGTCCGTCCGTGTGTCCGTCCGTATGTCCGTCCGTATGATTGGTCAAGCTTCACGTGACACGTGACAATATGGTGTCACGTGACAACATATTGTTGCTGATTGCAACACAAGGATGCAACCAGTCACACTTTCAAAGGCACCACTCTCTTCACACTGGGTGTGATTTTTGGGGCGTTGTAGCCGCCCCCTATAAGTGAGTTTTGGACACCGACCAAAAAATTTGTGTACCCCCTAACCCTTCCATTGTTAATGCAAATCGATACTTTTTTCATATCAGCCAATCACATTACCAGAGATGCTCGTAGGCCTGCGTCCTGCGTCGCTGACGCACCATATTGCGAAAGGACGCATTCATGACAACTCTAGTGCGTCCATGGGACGCAGCTCCGATAATATATAATATTTGTCAGCTGTGTTCTACATGGACTCTCTCGGTTAGGCACCGTTGGTGGAGAAGTATAACTCTCCGGTTAGACACCGTTGTACTGGAGAAGTATAACTCGGTTAAACGGCGTTGTGTGGCAGAAGCAGCTGCACAGCCCCTCGCTGTTAGTCTACGCTACACACACACACAGAGAGAGAGAGACGGCATGAGGACCTGCTCTTAAACGTGTTAAAACGTCTTGGATAGACCACTGTCTGGAATAATAACTGATCATCATACATACAGGTCTACTACTAATCTTTGTTGCTGTTGTCATCTTAAATTGACCAGCCAAAGTAAAATCCCCGATTTTAGAGTGTTCTCCCACTTGCTTGGAGATCAGAGTGAGTGGTGGATTAACGCATGTTGCCAATCAGCTGTGTAACATTAGCAGGTTAACGATGGCTCGTTGATCCTATGCATTTGACCCTGATTTGACCACAAAGGCAAACAAAAGCACTAATTAATGGCAGCTGTAAGTAACCGGTTGTCTATCGTCTGTGTCTTGTGTATGTTTAATAGGCAACTGGATGTTTTCTGTAGCTTAGAGATATCATAACAATTAATTCCCTGAAGAGGGTAGACCCTCTCCCTCATGCTAAACTTAAAGTGACTTATAAGGTTCCACTTCTCCTCAAAAAGACAACTTTATTTTCCTTTCTCAATGACAAGCCTAATAGTATTATTGCATGTTGACTATGTGCAATAACTGCAAGCCAATGTTCATAGGCATTGTCAGTATTTGTCTTCATTATTTCTTGAATTCCTATTTCTTTATTTGCCAATACTTCCACTGTAAGCCAGTGTTTTCAGTCTACACAATAAATAGTAAAAATAAATTCTACATTCATAAATAATACAAAATAAAATAATAATAATGATTAAAAGGTTCTATGATTAAATGTATTCTATTGGTCAAAGGTATGTTAAATCCACCTGTTGCCCACTACTAGTATTTCTTACCATAAGGTGTGCTAATACTACAGAATCATATACATTTGAAAAAATATATTTATGATTTTTTAATATATGTATATATATCGGTATCGGTCTTGAAAAGCAGGAACGGGTCGCACTGATCTAGATCTGCTATTTTCACAATATGTATCTGTGGAACTGAATCAAACTAAATTAAGTGCCTCAACTCCTAATTCCTCAGGGTGGGGGGTCCCCAGTTAAAATATGATTATTTTGGGGGGTCGCTGCCTGAAAAGGTTGAGATCCACTGCATCAGGATATAATGTACACAGTCACACACGCATAGAAGATATGGAGATTGGAGATCAAAGAAAACGATAGGGGGGGGACGTGTAATTGGGGACCCATAAAATGTCCCTGGGACCCATCTAAAAGACCACCCTTGCATCCCAGGACCCATTACATTGAAAACCTAGCAACATCACTGCATTACAGCTAGTGTCATCACCACTAACTGTAATGTGATTGGCTGACTTTGCAAATTCAGGACTGTGATTGGCTAGCGAAACACATGACACATGTGCAGCCCTATGAATAGCAGTATGGACTTTAAAAAAAGTGATTCATCCTTTTTTTAAAGTGAGTCATGTTGTGATGACCACACACCGCCCACTTCACACTGGGTGTGATTTTTTTATTCTAAACTAACAATGTCATGTAGTGGGCCCAGGCCGTGGTTTGTGCCAGTGGCTTTTAGTGTCTCTAACGGTGGCCATCATTCTGTGGTGGCCAGCCTCTCTGTACATGACACTCAATCTTACAGTTCATTTGAGGGAGGCTCAATCAATATCTCTGTACATGACTGACTGTCTCTTTGACTCAACGCCACGAATTGACCTAAATAAAACGAGCTGTTCTATTGACACAGACTAGAGGCAAGCTGAGAGGGAGATAGTGTGTAGTGCAATTGTTCTCAACGTGGGGTTCTGGGACCTCACAGGGTTTTTACGGGTGTAAAGATGGAACCAAAATGTACACTTTCAGAGTTAGAATAACACTGAGGATTTTACAGTGTAGATTGGGGTCTTAAGAGACAAAAATGCTATCAAACTGAACCCCCCGTTCGTGTAGTGCAGTGGTTCTCGATCATTTTCATGTGAAGGACCCCCCCAAATTGATATGTTTTTGTGGCAGCGGACCCCCACCTGAAAATATGTTGTGCCAGGGACCCTCAGCAGCAAAGATTTGTGTTAAAAGTTTTCGCCTTTAAAAAAAACGAAAACGATAAAAAAAAAATGCAGATCTACAAGCTCATGAGCTTGTAGATCTGCTATTTTTCAATAGCCAAAGTATAAAATATGGTTAAAGGGGTTACAATGATTGTGACGCTTTATTAACACATTTTTCTGAGGACCCCCATGTACTCTCCCAAGGAGCCCTGGGGGTCCCCGGACCCCACTTTGAGAACCACTGGTGTAGTGGGCACACAGCAGGGGGACCGCTGCAGAATTCGATCCCAGATCAGCAGGGGGTGTGGGGGCAGATGTATCATCTACTGTACATTGCAAAAGGTCCGTTCTGTGCCATGGCAACAGATACACAGTAAATACAGACTATTACACTGTGGAGTGCACACGTTCAGAAGAATCCACATCCACAGCAGAGTGACTGGTCTCTATGGTGTCTTGGTCGTTTCAGTTGGGTGAGGAGATCAATGTAAGCCCATGTGTACTCAGGTGCTATTCAAGATACTTACTAGTCGATGTGTTGGGACGTCTTTGTTTCTGTCTCAATTTCTTTCTTTCCTTATTCTTTTCTCGTTCATTAATTTTTTATTAATCCGTGCTGTAAAACGTATTTTCCTGGTTGTCCATCGAGGCTAACATCCCCCCTTCCTTATATCTCTGGAGCCAGAGCCTTGGTCTGAACCAACAGGCTCTAGAGAGAGAGAGAGAGAAAGAAAGAGAGAGAGAAAGAGAGAGAGAGAGAGAGACACGCACACACACACACACGCACACGCACACGCACGCACACGCACACGCACACACGCAGAGAGAGAGAGAGAACAGAAGAGGATTTAATGGAAATATGCCAGTTCCAGCTGGTTCAATCCCAAGACGGAGCTTTAAGTGTCGTCTGTTAGCGAGCACTGTTGGACTGATTTGTATCAGATCTGTGGTCTTTAAACCAAGTCCACATAATTACAGTAAATTCAGGTATATTATAAGGTATTATAACGCCAGGGAAAGACACAGGATCATACTTGTTTTGTTTGTTGTTGCACATTTTTCTATACAGTTTATGGATTCAGTTCCTCTTTTGCAATCGTGGGACTTTGTTTGGGCATTCCCTGTCGTTGGCATCAGTATGTGTTGTTAATTTAACTGATACATTGCACAATACTCGACCATGAGCTTGTTATTGGGAGCGGGAATCAACAAGGCATTTTTTCTCCTTTAGAGAGAACACCGATATGGCACCGTGTTGTTCTAAACGAATGCTGGAAATGAAGCCGCTTTGGCTGCGGTTTCTGACGTGTTCGAAGCAGTAATATCGTTCAAGTAAAAAGTAAAAAAAAGAAATGGAATGTGGGCTGTGAAGTTTGTTAAACACATTGCAAATAGAGACCATAGCTACTGGAGAACATTTACCCACTGTACATACAGTACCTGTCATTAAAAGAAAGTGGTGGGATGGAGTCGAGTAGAGTTGATCTTGTAATGGTTCAACCGGCACTCGGTCTGTGGATATCCCCACAATACAGACAGAGAGAGAGAGAGAAGATGGGTGGTGGTGGAGTGCATCAAATAGATGTCCTGGGCAGTCCGCCTGATGTGTCAGTTTTGATCTAAGCCACACCTGCTGCTAGCCATAGAGCGAGAGAGAGGGAGAGGAAGAGAGAGAAAGAGGGAGGGAGAGTGAGTGAGTGAGGAGAGAGAGATAGAGGGAAAGAGAGAAAGTGGGAGGCAGTGGCGTGTGTAGCATGCCTCTGCACACAGTCACAGGCAGAGCAGCCGCTGAAGCGAGCGGTTCGGATGTTCTCTCTGTTTCTCTCTCTCTCTCTCTTCCCTCCTGTTCTCATACCTCCTTGCGTCCTCCCTCTCGCCTCCTTTCCTCAGCAAAGAGAGGGTCTTTTTGCCTCCTGTCATCTAGAGAGAGAGGTGTAATTAACTCGACTCTGCGGAAGGTGCTTCCTCAAGGATCCTCTTCTTCACCAATCAACGCTGGTATAAACTTCGAGGCAACTGAGACATTTTTGCATCGTCGGACACTGTGGTGATTGTGATATTCCCCACCTCAACCCTCAGGAGTGGGAATTTGCTCAGACAGACAACCTGGAGAAATACATCTGACATAGGCTAACACTGTCACATTTGCAAAAAAACATTTTGCGTACTCCATCATTCCTGCTTGGAAGAAGGAAACAGGTGGGATCACTGGGTCTTAGAAGCCCCCCCACACTGCCTGCCTGATGCTCATCCACTTAGACTGATAACGGGAGCACTCGAGGAACCAGGCAGCGGAACAGAAATCATTCACACTCATCAACACCACATTGCAGCGAGGCAGAGACCATGGTCAGCATCAAGTGACACTGTGCCCGTGCTCTCGAAGTGGAGTGTGTGAGTTAATTTGTTCCTGCATGTACTATATTCCCAACACACTGTAGTACAATAAGCTCTGCCGTTAGCGTTAGGACTGTATGAGCGAGTGAGGACCAGCGGGATTTTTTTCCACCCCATCTCTCTGTGGGAGAGGAGAGGAGAGTCCACAGTGGGGGAGACCGGAGGAAGATGCCCGCCATCCTCGCGGCCCCTGCCATGATGAAGTCGGGTCTACCCAAACCCAGGCCGGTGCACAGCGCTCTGCCCATCCCTCAGGTCCCCATCAGTCGGCCCTCTGCCCTGCAGCTGTCCGCCGGGCCCCTCAAGCCGCCGGCACAACAGCCTGCCCGGCACAACGTCCCCACCCTGGGGTACCACCAGGTGGGCTGGGAGCCCCCGAGAAGCAATGCTCCAAAGGCGGAGACACAGGTTAGAGAAATGAGACCAACAGGCTGATGTCTTTGAATGTATGGTGGCCTCTATGAATTATCACACGTGTTTCTGTGGCATTATTAGTCGTAACTAAGGCTTGGCGTTGTTAAAGGTGCGCGTGTGTGCGTGTGCGTGTGCGTGTGTGTGCACAGAAGCCATTATGTGTCTCTCTCTGACTTTCTACAATATTGTATGCGCGAGTGCGTGCGTGTGAACATGTCCTGTATCTTGTGTCTGTGAGTGTGTTTCAGAGGGTGTGTGTGTGTGCGTGTGTGTGTGTGTGTGTGCGTGTGTGTCCAGGGTGACTAAACACACACAGAATACCCTGATCACTGCATGCTCTTATAAGGTACTCTGCACTCCTGCATCACAGTGAGACAAGTGCAGCCAAATACAGGGTGTATTATTCCTGGAAGGAGAGAGAATGTCCCCCCCCCCCCCTCCCCCCCACCCTCTCTGTGTGTGATGCTGATGTGCAGACGACTGGCCAGCTGGCTAGGTGGCTAGCAGGGTGGCTGTGTGCTGTGTGTGTTTGTGTCCTGTTGGCTGCGCTTAGCAACCCTTTGCACAAAACGCAGGAGATGGCGAGAGAGAGAGAGAGCGA
>NC_139962.1:12701624-12714124 GCF_963454915.1 Gymnoscopelus microlampas
TGCTTTACAGAGCAAGAATACAATTACAGTTACTTACAACATTAAAATCATAGCAAAAATGCATTGATAAATGAGGGCCATAGTGTTTAACAGGCCGGTGTGTTGCCAGTGATAAAGGGTATCGGCGTACCTCTTGGTTAGAGCATAAACTCTAGATCACTACCAGAGAGAGATTCATCCTCTCACATCATGATCACCTCTGTCCACCTCTGTATGACCACAGACCTGCACACGCCTGCAATAAATACACTGTCAGATACACCAATAGCAGCCATTTGTCTTGTCTTGGGAGTGTGGATAAGGAGCTTGTTCCCTCCTAGTATAGCTTTATACATATATCTTTTTGTTACAGAAAAGCACTACAACCAGAGTCACCAAGGTACCGCTATTATCTGCCCCAGTAGCCCCATTACGAACCTCTCACTCCGCTATACAGCTCCGAGATGAGGTCCTACTGCGAGGTATCCCAGTAGCCGAACCGGGTGCAGTACTGGCACCAGACGTAGGGGGGTTTTCCCGGGTTGAATGGGAAACATGGCCACAGGCTGACTAAATAAGCAATTTAAACGGGTTGTTTCGTCCCCAACCTAAAATGTATGATGCCGGACCATACCTTAAACATCTGTACAGTTTGGAATTTACCATTAGTTTTTGGATACGATGTAGATAAAAGGGTAAACAGCGGACCCTTTGCGGCTGTTCAATCGATTCTGGGAGACATCGCAGTAGGACCTCACCTCGGAGCTGTATAGCGGAGTGAGAGGTTCGTAATGGGGCTATTATCAAAGCTGAGAGGAGGTTTTTTTATGGCTGTAAAAAGGCAAAGTGGCGATGCTGTGCAATGAATCTACCAATAGCATGAGCTGGGAATCAGTGTAGCATACACCATTATGTTCACATTTTGTTTTATTGTTAGTTAGTTTAAAGCTCTCTTCTCTCAGTAAAATAATTAAGGATAGTAGAGAAAAATCCCAAAGTAGGCCTACTTTATGTACATTAGTCATGATGGAACACCCTGAGGTGCTTGAAGGTGGTGTGTCCATGGGTCCTACCTCTAAACGTTATATCCACATATGTGTGTGTGTGTGTGTGCGCACACACACACACACACACACACACACACACACACACACACACACACACACACACACACACACACACACACACACACACACACACACACACACACACACACACACACACACACACACACCTTACCTTTCCTTCAGTCTCTCACAACAGCAAAAGTTCCACGAGGGCATTGAACTAACAAATGAAACCTCTTTTTTTTTTAAAGAAGAAAGGACTCGTCCTCAAATGATTTTTTTTTAGGAATAAGCACTGCTGTGATTTTTTTTCTTCCTTTTTTATGACCTCATTTCTGCTCTAATGCGTCCCTGATCTGATTTTCACTTCCTTTGAGGCCGTCCCCTCGTCTTCCTGCGTGAGGTCACGGCTGAAAGACATAACCATATTCATTACAGTCGGGGCATCTGTTCCTCTCCACAGCTAACGTCCATGCTGAGACCTCCCAGAGGTGCCCTTGTCTCTCTCTCTCTGTCTCTTTTCCACTTTCTCTACTTTCCTGCAGTGGTAAGTGTCCCAGAGTGTCCCAGAGTGGCCGGACAAACAGGTCGTTGTGACTTTATAGTGGTGTCCCTCCCTCTCTCTCCCTGGAGGGTTAGGGACAGCAGGAATAGTTAGACTAACACCAGTGGTGGAAAAAGTACTCAAATGTTTTACTTAAGTAAAAGTATCAATACTACAATGTAGAAGTACTCTGTTACAAGTAAAAGTCTGGAATTAAAAATTGACTTGAGTAAAAGTACAAAAGTATTGGTATGAAATGTACTTAAAGTACCAAAAGAAAAAGTACTAAAACGTTTGAAAATAGCAGATCTACAAGCTAAAACGCGTCGTGATGCAACGCGTTGTGAGCTTGTAGATCTGCTATTTTCAAATAGCCTATGTATAAAATAGGGCTAAAGTGGTTAATGTATGTTTTATAATATAATAATTGATAATTGCAAAGTAACTTGTAACTAAAGTTTTGAAATAATTGTAGTGGAGTAAAAGTACAATATTTGCCTCTGAGATGTGATGGAGTGGAAGTAAAAGTACTGAAAATTGGAAATACTCCAGTAAAGTAAAAATACCTCAAAATTTTACTTAAGTACAGTACTTGAGTAAATGTACTTAGTTACTTTACACCACTGGTCCTGGTTTGGACCAGGATTGGAGGTGTGGAGAGGCAGGATACGAGGCCAGGGAGGTGCAGAGGTCACCGCGGTGGGGGGGGGCAGGGATGATGTCACCTGATGACCTGGAAGCCCTCTCTCCCCCATGGGAGAGGGCCTCTCCAGGTCATCTTCCTCTTAACAGGAGGGTAGTTGACCTTTTACTGGAGGTAACAGAGGGCAGATGATCTCAGATGGTTTCTCACCGTAGTTCTGTTGTTATGGATGTTATTCCATTTGGTATATAAGAATGGATTTAGTCGTGGCTCTGTACATTATTGTGCACCTGTAACTGCAGGGAGTTTCCCAGCCACCTCTATAGCTCTGATGTCAGACTGGTAGAAACAATTAATCTGGCCTTGAAAGCGTGCGTGCATGCGAGCGAGCGAGTGAGCGTGCGTGCGTGTGTAAGCGCGCACGCTCTCTCTTTCTCTATGCTTGTGCAGCTGACAGCCTGGCACAGGTGATCTCTAAGCTTCCCCTTAAGTCCTTATAGGAACCTAAACCCGAGCAGTAAGAGACGAAAGTTTAGTAATCTCTCTCTCTCCCTCTCTCTGCATCCCACAAATGTACCTCCCATCTCAGCCCCTATGTTAAGTGATGGCTACCTGTATACAGTATGTGAAATGAACGTGTTCCTATACTTTTCTGTATTAACCTACATAATACGGTCTGCATCTATAGTTCATTTATCCAAAGCACTTGTACTATGTGTGTTACATTCACCCATTCACACACACAGACCCACACACACACACACACACACACACACACACACACACACACACACACACACACACACACACACACACACACACACACACACACACACATTCACACACATGTCATTCGACACAAAACCAAGAGAAGCCGGAGATGGAACCAGGGATTTTCTAGTTCCCAGATGGCATCCCTTATGATACCAATGATAACACATGATATTCAACGAAATTCAATCACCTGTCTCCTATGTATTTTAATACACACATGGTTTACTATAGGCGTATTGCCGTCTATGCAGATTTACTTTGAACGCAAGCTGGTCACAGCTGGTACCCATGGCAACCAGGGCCCAGATGGCGCGGTGTGATTCAGAGTGCTGCTGTGAGTTGTGCTTCAGCGCATCATAATGTAAACTAACTCTGTATCATCAGCATTCATCACATTACACTAATGACTGTCTCTCCTGAGCAGGACAAACTGCAAGTATGAACTATACGCGCACACACAAACACACGCACGCACGCACGCACGCACGTGCACACTCACACTCACACACACACAGCAGTGGCGTCGTTAGGCGGGGGCTTCGGTGGCTATAGCCACCAATGTTTTATCCAAAGCCACCAATAAAAAAATAATAATAATAAAAAAACGGGGGAAAAAGTACCCGAATCTGCCGAAATCCGTAATTAAAAAAAATATATATATAACAGCCAGGTTGTGTTAGATATTGTAGCTAAATCTTGTTATTGTGAGACACCATGTAATAACAGCGGTTGTATGCACTCAAGGCCATGATATATGGTGATTATACCACGTATGTTAATATTTCAATTCAATTCAATTCAATTCAATTTTATTAAAGTGTCAAATCACAACAAGTTGTCTCAAGACACTTTACATGTAGAGAAGAGACCCAACATCCCACCCTGAGCAAGCAATTTTGCGACAGTGGCAACGAAAAACTCCCTCTTAATTCAACAGGAAGAAACGTCAGGCAGACCCTAGGCTCTAGGGCGGGGGCCTTCTGCCTCGACCGTGTTGGGGGAAAGAAGAGAGAGAGAAAGGGAGAGACAGAGGAGAGACAGAAAGAGATACAGTGCAAGCAGTAACAATAACAATAATAGCAAATATAATAGTGTAAGATACTAGCATATGATAGTATAATATAGTACAGCAATAGTGTGTATGCAGTATATAATGGAATAATATAAAAATGTTTAAGATAATATAATATGCGGTATAGTGTAGTGTAGTAGAAGTCCACGGTCGTGTCCAGGTCGTGCTCCATGGAGAGAGGCCCGGTCCGGTCCGCAGTCACAGTCTTGAGCCGCAGCTGGGGGTCCGTAGTAACAGTCCATAGACTCCATGGAGAGGCCCAGGCCCGGTCCGCAGTCACAGTCTTGAGCCGCAGCTGGGGGTCCATAGTAATAGTCCATGGACCTGCGACGTGGGTGGTAGAAGAAACTCCGGGGAACGAGTCCCCGGTTGTAGAATTAGTGGCAGGCCTTACTAGAGCGTGAATCCGTACAGGGTTAATTACGATTGTACCACTGGGACACAAACCCACACAACCAAAGGGAGGACGGGAAGAGAGAGGACGAGGGGAGAGAGGAGAAAGGGGAAGGTGGGGGAGAGAGGATGACTATAGGGGGACTGAGTCTATACACTTCGGCTATAGGCTTTATCATAGAGAAAGGTTTTTAGTCTAGTTTTAAATATACAGAGTGTGTCTGCTTTACGGACTGAGACTGGGAGAAGGTTCCACAGCTGAGGTGCTTGAAACTTAAATGCTCTACCTCCTGTTCTAGTTTTTTGGGGGTTTACTGGAACCGTAAGCATTTTTTCATACTGTGGACGCAGTGGTGTTCTGGCTGGTTTACGGGGCTCGATGAGTTCTTTGAGATATACTGGTGCCTGTCCATTGAGAGCCTTGTATGTGAGGAGGAGAACTTTAAACTCTATTCTGTATTTAACCGGGAGCCAGTGCAAAGAGGCCAATGAAGGAGTGATATGATCTCTTCTTCTGGTTCCTGTCAGTATGCGCGCAGCGGCATTCTGGACAAGCTGCAGGCTATTTAGGGACTTACTTGGGCAGCCTGATAGTAAGGCGTTGCAATAGTCCAGCCTAGAAGTAACAAATGCGTGGACAAGTTTTTCTGCATCATTTTGGGACAGAATGTGCCTAACTTTTGCAATATTACGCAGGTGAAAAAAGGCATTTCTTGAAATTTGTTTTATGTGGGACTGAAAGGACATGTCTTGGTCAAACGTGACTCCCAGATTCTTTACAGTGGCCCTGGAGGTCAAGGTAATACCATCTAGGGTAAAATTCTCATCAATTAATTTATCTCTGAGGTGCTTAGGGCCGAGTACAATAACTTCAGTTTTGTCCGAGTTGAGGAGTAGGTAATTACGGGTCATCCAACTCTTGATGTCTATAAGACATGCTTGAAGTTTAGCCAGTTGATCTGTTTCATCTGGCTTCATTGATAGATATAATTGTGTATCATCTGCATAGCAATGGAAATTTATAGAGTGTTTCCCATGCACGTGCACACATAGACATCAAAGGGGGCTTGAGCCCCTGCCCTTTTGTCTGTCGGTAAAAAGTGCCCTTGTCTCCTCTGACTGTAAACTGTAGAAACCCCTGCGCCCGTTGGCCTCGCACCTGCAGTAAAGCTTACTTAATTGAGCCCCGTGCCATGTAGTGCTCGCGCAGAATTATAGTTGATTTACAAGCTCACAACGCGTCGCAACGCCAGGCATTGTGAGCTTGTAGATCGGCTATTTTTTTGGGTGCGCGATACCGCCCGGCAAACGAAGTCTATTATACACATTCGAAACCTAACTGAGGGCACAACTGAACGCAGTGAATGCACGCAGAACACGGACCAATTGTTTGAGACAGATTAGGTATGTATGGACAAAAAATATATATATATAGCTGTTAATTTGAAATTACTTGTCAAGCAGGAGCCTATATATATCTCTCTTTCCCTCTCTCTCTCTCTCTCTCTCTCTCTCGCTCTCTCTCTCTGTGTCAGCAGCAGTGGTGGGAAAAGTACTCAATTTCTTTACTTAAGTAAAAGTACTCATTATACAGAAGAATAAGTGGCGTCGTTAGGCGGGGGCTTCGGTGGCTATAGCCACCAATGTTTTTTCAAAGCCACCAATAAAAAAAAATATTAAAAAAAGTTTTTTTTATTTCTTTTTATTATATATCTATAACCCTAACCTAACCCTACCCCTAAAACCGAAATAAAGTAACAAAAAACGGGTAAAAAAGTACCCGAATCCGACGAATATCCGCAAAATTTCGCGCGCGCTTCGCGCGCGCAGGGGGACACATGCACGCGCGCTGCGCGCGCGTGCATTTCTCCGTGCATGTGCCCTTTTGAAATTCCAGCCCCTGCCTCTCCAAATCTCTCTGCACGTCTCTGGTGTTTCCTAATTATCTCACCTAAGGGAAGCATATATAGAGTGAATAGTATTGGTCCAAGTACAGAGCCTTGTGGGACTCCGTATTTAACCTTTTCGCGTAGTGAAGGTGTATCGTTAACGTTTACAAATTGAAATCTGTCAGACAGATAGGACTCAAACCAGTTCAATGCAGCACCCTTAATGCCAACCAGATGCTCAAGTCTCTGCAACAAAATATGGTGATCAATAGTATCAAATGCAGCACTGAGGTCCAACAGAACCAGTACAGAGAGAAGGTTATTATCGGATGCAATCAGGAGGTCATTTGTGACCTTCACCAATGCCGTCTCAGTGCTATGGTGTGCTCTGAATCCTGACTGAAAAGCTTCAAATAGCTTGTTGTTATGTAAAAAATCACATAACTGCTTGGCGACTGCTTTCTCAAGGATTTTAGAGAGAAATGGGAGGTTCGATATAGGTCTATAGTTAGCCAAAATGCCTGAGTCGAGAGTAGGCTTCTTGAGGAGGGGTTTGATGACAGCTACCTTAAAGGACTGTGGTACGTAGCCCGTCACCAGAGACATATTGATCATATCGAGTAGGGGTGCACCAACCGGGGTCAGGGCCTCTTTAAGCAATTTAGTTGGGACTGGATCCAAGAGACAGGTCGTTGGTTTGGAAGATGTGATCATTAAAGTGAATTCGGAGAGCTCGACCGGGGAGAAACTGTCCAAATATACACTGTGTCGTACAGTCACTTCTGAGGATATTACGTCGGAGGGCGGTCCGGTAGGGGCTGAGAGTAGTAGGTTATCAATACTATCTCTGATAGTATTGATTTTACCATTGAAAAAATTCATGAAATCATTGCTGTTAAGGGATATAGGAATACGCGGATCAGTAGAGTCATGACTTTTTGTCAATTTGGCTAGAGTGTCAAAAAGGAACCTATGGTTGTTTTTGTTTTCCTCTATTAGAGAGGAATAATAGGTGGCTCTGGCATTGCAGAGAGCCTTCCTATATATTTTAAGGCTGTTCTGCCAGGCTATACAGGATTCTTTCTGTTTGGTTGAACGCCATATCCTTTCAAGCTTACGTGACGTTCGCTTGAGATTTTTAGTTCCAGAGTTATACCATGGGGCTAGCCTCTGTTGCTTTATAGGAGTATTAATAGGAGTATGATGGTGCTTGTACCATGTTTGTTTCTCCTAGTACGATAGAGCAAGGTGGGAGAGTGACAAGAAGAGGGAGCCAGGGTGAGAGAAGAAGAGAGAGACAGATAATTAAGATTAAACAGCAAGTAGGCGAGTGGATCATTGAAGCTAAAGTTGTAGCAACGCAACAGAGAGAGGGTTCAAGCGAAGGAGAGAGAGAGGGGAGTCTAAGTTACATTTCTATGGACACAAACCTCATGAAGCAAAGAGAGAAAAAGGGGCAGAGAGAGAAGAGGAGAGAGTCAATGAGAACAGTCTATATCCGCCCGGTTCTCCTCTCCATCGCTCTTGTGTGGCCAATCTCTGCCCCCAGCCGGCCCATATGGGCCCCCCACCCCTGCCCCCTCACCCCCCCCCCCACCAGCACATAACAGCCAGGCAGCAGAGCTACCCCAAACATTGCCCCAACAACACCCCATCCCCCCCTCCGTCCTCACCACACCCCATCTTCCCTCCCCGACCCCGAGAACTATGGAGGCGGGGGTCCTCGAAAACAAAGGGGACCCCCACCCCCCTCCTCCACGGCAGGGGTTAGTCCCCCTATTGTCCCTCTGAACCAGCGAGGTTTATCTCTGCCCTCACAGAGGCTGTGAAAGGAGCCGTATCTCCGGGCCCTTTCACTGCTGCAGCGCGTAATGAGGTTGTTAAAAGGATGCACTAAAATGGTTCAACACGCGCACTAAATGCTGAACATATTCTCCGGATCGGACTTTGGTCACTAAATCACGGACTGCTTAGGAAGCTATACCTTTTAAGGGAGTGAGTGAGTGAGTTTAGTAGAGTGGTAGGGATCTGAGGGAAGGGAGAGAATGTGCTTTTGATCCTCAGTGAGGAAAGAGGTGGGCCTTCCATAGTTATTGCAACATTGGCATCACAGAGATGGCAGTTATGGCACTGACAGATTTCTTACGAGGCATTTTTTTTATTGCTGACTTGTTTGAGCCAGTCCCGCCACAAGTTAAGCCATTAAGACCGCGAAAGCATCTGTGTCATTTGAGATTTCTTTGGCTATTCAAAAATAGCAGATATACAAGCTCGTAGCATCGTGTAGTGCCGCACTATGAGCTTGTCGATCTGCTATTTTTGAATGGCTAAAGCAATGACACAGATGCGTTCCCGGTCTGATTGGGTTAAGGGAGTGAATGGGTGAGTTTAGCAACATCTGATGGAAGAAAGAGTGAGGATTGAGGCGGGCCTTGGATAGTTATGGCAACATTGGCATCACAGAGATTTCACAGCACTGACAGATTTCTTACTAGGCACAAAAACTTTTATTGCTGACTTGTTTGAGCCAGTCCAGCCTTCATCAGAGCACAAGTTAAAGAGAGTTTGCTGTGTGTACGCACTGCGCCTCCTCATACCTATGAGTTCATTTAACGGTTAGATGAACTCATTGTGCCTAGTAAGAAGTTAAAGTTACATTATAAAGTACACTGTAAGCTGGTTGCATGGACAGAAATAAAGTCGCAACATTTTTTATTTTATTTTCTTCTCTGAAACTCTCAAGAATCAAGCAGGCTTATTTGTTGCCGATACGTTTTTGCTGCATGGGCAAAAAGAATTGCAAAACTTAAGCGCATGGCTATATAATGTGTTATATATATATACAGTATGTATATTGTTTTTTTTTTACTTGAGACTCCTGGAAATGATCAGGCATTCCCCCCACTGTGGGAACTCTGTCTAAATCTTGGGCCGGTCCCAACATTTCCAATCCGGCTTGTAATTTGTGGTCCGCGGTGGGGTGGGTGCACGCTGTGGGGTTGGAGTGCGCTCAAACGCCAGAGCAGAGGACATCCCGCGCTGCGGACATACACACATGTACGGGGCCTCTCTAGTACACGCTTATTTTGTTACACACACACACACACACACACACAGACACACAGACACACACACACACACACACACACACACACACACACACACACACACACACACACACACACACACACACACACACACACACACACACACACGTGCTGTATATAAATACACACTTCAGTGCTGCAATATATTGTGGGTGATGGCTGATCAGAGAGTGGACTGTTTGCCTTTGTGGTGTTTCTTTTTTTTTTCAGGAGGGGGAGGGGGGGTACGACGTGTTTTTATACCATAAAGAAAGCACAGGGACCAGTTAAACAAAATAAACATTAGGGACAGTTCAGTTTGGGTAGACTTTTGCTACCGTGTGTGTGTGTGTGTGTGTGTGTGTGAGCGTGTGCGTGTGCGTGTGCGTGTGCGTGTGCGTGTGCGTGCGTGTGTGTGCGCGTGTGTGTGTGTGTGTGTGTGTGCGTGCGTGCGTGTGTGTGTTCAGGGGCTCAAACCACACACATATGCTGGCCCTCAGAGCCACTCTGCTCTTATGAAGCATGTGTACAAGCGACCCCTCTTCTATTTGCCCCTTGTCTTTGTTTTTTTGTTCTTTTGGTTGTGTGTATGCGTGTGTGGGTGGGGTGGGGGGAGGGGGGTGTAAGGTTAGGAGTTCTGCCCTCTCTCTCTCTCTCTCTCTTCCCCATCCGTATGTGACGGACACACGGCCAGTTGGAGGTTCAGTGAAGAGCGGTGGCACAATGGGTTGCCGTGGGGCGTCCCGTGGTGGAGGGGAGGGAGAGATGGGTGGAGGGGGAAAAGTGTGTGTGGGGTGGTGGTGGGGGGTTCTCCTCCTTTAACCCCTCCCCTCCTCCCTTCTCTCTCTCTCTCTCCTGCTACACCTCCTCTCATTGCCTCATAGCGTTTGGTTGGGTTTAAGGCTGGCTCCCCTTTCTGCAAAAGGCCCGGGCAGCTTGGACGCTCCATGCTGGTCTCCTGCAGTTTGTTTTTCTCTCACTCCCTCCTTCTGAGCCCTGAGTGGGAGGAGAGACAGAGAGAGAGTGAGAGGGAGAGAGAGAGAGAGGAGGTTGGAGGTGCTGAGTGAGCGTGGGCCCCAGGCAGGCATACAGAGTCCTGCTGACTGAAGCTAACAGCAGTATAGGAAGAGCATCTGACTCTCTGGATTTAATTTGCTGGAGCAGGACGGTGGGACCAGAATTGTTGACGCTGGTCCAGTTATGTGGTGGTATAGTCCTCCACTTTTCTGATGGCTCGTCACACACAGCTGTGTCTGGCCCTCCAGCGGCAGACCTGAGACAGGTGTCTGAGGCAGACAGACAGACAGACAGACAGAGGAAGGAGGGAAAGACCGAAGATGAGTCTGATGCTGTGTCGCTGGGAACAAAATAACTTCACAATGAAACTGGTAGGCAGAAACACTTCTAAATTGAACACAAGCTCAATTTGTTTATTTTATTCATTGTTTTCCTCATAATTGCTATTTTAGTGATTGATGAAGTCAACAGAACGGTTTTGTTGACGAAAAGCTCAACAACGTGCTGTTCCTGTTACACTTTGGGCTGTTGTGTACAGCTTGCAATGTTTCCATTTTTAATAAGGACAGTTTATTTTAACTGAGGTAGGAAAGCTGAGAGTGAGCTGGAAGTCTTCAGGTGAGATTAGGACAGACCGGTGCGGTTGAGGCATCAAACCTCTCTACCTCTTAAGGACTTGTGGTGTTAATGTGTGTGTGTGTGTGTGTGTGTGTGTGTGTGTGTGTGTGTGTGTGTGTGTGTGTGTGTGTGTGTGTGTGTGTGTGTGTGTGTGTGTGTGTGTGTGTGTGTGTGTGTGTGTGTGTGTGTGTGTGTGTGTGTGTGTGTGTGTGTGTGTGTGTGTGCGTGCGTGCGTGCGTGCGTGCACTGGTGTCACATTGCAAACATTACACAGTGAGTGTTGAGTGTGCAAAATGCACCCCCCCCTGTCCCAGTCTAACCTGTAATAGTTCAGCTTTGATGTCTACATGGAAAGTTAACAGTAGGTTTAGCAAGACCAAACCATGTGACCACACAGTGGTGTACATGAAACAGCACCTGTGTTTGTGTTGATCTGCTACTAATAGTCATAGGAATGACAGACAGACAGAAAAAGAAGCGGGCATACAGACAGACAGACAGACAAAATACAGGCAGACAAACATATCGGCCAGACAATAGACACCTTACGCACACGCACACACACACTGAACCGAGTGCATGGTTCCGCATTATTTCCCTCTGTTTGGTGTGACAGACTGACAGACTGTACATAAACACTCAGGATGTGGGGGGACATGCTGATAACAACAGGGCGGTGAGGCACAGGGTGTGTGTGTGCGCGTTATTGAGACGAGACATCTGAAGATCTGTGGAGGAAAGAGAGCCAGAAATAGAATCATTTTAGTGGTGCAGTGTGACACCACATCAAAAGAAACACTTTGAGGCAACATTATACCTGCAAGGCACTGCATGAACATACAGTACAGCAGTGGTTCTCAAACTTTTTCATGTCAAGGACCCCCAAATTGAAAAGATATGCCAGGGACCCCCATAATAGAAAATATTTACGGCTCTAGCAGTGATTCTCAACCATTTTAATGTCAAGGACCCCCCATTTTGACATGCATTGGGCTATATCGACCCCCATTTAATGACATTTATATCTCTGGGACACCAATTTATATAGTAAAATCATTGTTAATATAACTCTGAGAGCATACAATGGACCATTTGGTTCCATTTGTATGCTCTCAGTTGCAGACCCATTAGGGTCAATTTGGTTCCTATCTATCATTTAGCTGCATGGGGACCCCCTGGAAGTCCCTCAAGGACCCCACTTTGAGACCCAACTTAGTACTGGACTCACATTAGCACACCGCTACATTGTACAACATTCAGTACATTCAGACAGTTCAGACCAGATATAGACAACGGACAAAGCTCAGAGCTTATTGCTTATAATGCTGAGGAAATTACATGGTAAAATGGTTGTTAATCGCAAGCTGTAGATGTAATGGCAAGTACCTGCGAACACTGTGATTTAATTCTCTCTCTCC
>NC_139962.1:12716624-12731624 GCF_963454915.1 Gymnoscopelus microlampas
GTGTTAATATAGCATCACAATCATTTTAACCTTTTATTTCTTTGGTGAAAATGTGTGCAAATCTTTTGAATATATATATTTTTATGCAAACCATTTTAACTCTAATCTTTGCTTCTGGGGGGGCACAAAATATAATATAATAATGGAACAAAATATTTGAGATGGGGGTCCGCGGCCAAATACATGTCATTTTGGGGGTCCTTGGCATGAAAAAGTTGATATACAGTACATATACACAAATATACACACATGCCACATCTCTTCACCAGTTTTCCACTTTTAGCGTTCTTGGTTCGGACTGTGTGTGTGTGTGTGTGTGGGGGGTGGGGGGGGCGGGGTCTATATCTACCCATCCATCCATCCTTAAACTCTTGCATAAGCCATCTGGAGGGAGGGCTATAGGCTGGGCCCGGAGGCGAAGTGTTGCCACATGTCACCCCCACCCCCTCCTCCATCTCCCCAGCCCGTAGCGAGCAACATGGCTCGATAGCTGCTGGCCCGATCAGCAGTGAGGTGCAGGGATGTTCTTATATAGGGTGGTAGCCAGGCAGAGAGAATGCATGTTTATCAGTGTGTGAAAACTTAGGGTAGGATAATGCATCCGCATGGCAGACGCGTGGGGATTTCAGGCGCCCCTGGGCCATGGAAAACCCCAGATCACATTCACATTGGCTGTGGGTATCTGGGCAGAACAGATTTTTGGGGGGGCTTTTCTTGCCTTTATTGATACAGTAGTTATACAGCATCATAGACAAGACAGGAAACAGTGAGAAAGAGTCGGGGGAGTGACCTGCAGAAACGGTCCACCGGGCCCCGGGAATCAAACCGGGGAGTCACTGTCAGGCATTAGAGCCCATGTGGTACGCTCCTATAGGCTATCTGCGCCCCTAATCCTTGAGCAGATTTGAAGAGGGTTCAACATAAATTCACAAAAGGAAACAAGAATATGTTGACTATACAACCTTAACCCTATAACGTGGACACTTCTGTGTCATTTGAGCTAAAAAGCATTATTTTACACTTTGGCTATTCAAAAATAGCAGATATACAAGCTCATAGCGCGTCACTCGCTATATCTGCTATTTTTGAAAAATCGAGAACATTTATAACTCAGATATTTGCTTCTGGGGGTCCCTGGAACAAAATATTTTGAGATGGGGGTCCGCGGCCAAACACATATCATTTTGGGGGTCCTTGATATGAAAAAGTTTGAGAACCACTGATATAGAAACATACGTTTTTTTCAAAAAACTGTTCGGATTTAGAAGACATTTTGTAGAATCGGACTCAGGTCTTAATGGGTTAATATGCAAATCATATCTAAGAATATAAATGAGGTCCTTGGAGGACGAAATGTAATTAAGTGTGGATCTGTGCATAATAGGAGTATCTGGGGTCCATCCATTGACATGCCACTTATTTGAGTACCATTGGTATACCAGAGAAAAAGCTTTGAAGTGAGATCATCTGCGTGTTGCACAACTTACTGCTGCTTGAGTCACAAGGATGAAAGCTGAGGTGTGTGTGTGTGTGTGTGTGTGTGTGTGTGTGTGTGTGTGCGCGTGCACGGGCACGCACGCACAAACACACACACACACACACGAGCGTGCACGCTCGTGTGTGTGTGTGTGTGTGTGTGTGTGTGTGTGTGTGTGTGTGTTTTTGCGTGCGCTCATTTGTGTGATGTACAGTGCCAGGTGTGCAGTGGGGGGCCAGGACAGGGGCCCTGTCAGAGGAGGCAGGGGCCCCTGGGAGGTGTTTATCTGTTACCGCCGGAACAGTAGCATTCATCATGTCTACGTTATGCGCCTGAACAACAAGAAGTGGGAGGGGGGAGGGGGGGGGGGTACAGAGGCTCCCCCTGAACCCATCTATGCACCTTGGGTGCATAGATGGGTTCAAGGAGACAGAGGTGAAGACAATACAAGGGGGTGGGTGGGAGCCTCTGGAGGTCAGCGCCATTGTGGGGGGGGGGGGGGGGGCAGGGGGGGAGGGACTGAGTCAGGGTGACTGACTCAGAAACGAAGATACCTAGAGAGGGAGAGAGAGAGAGAGAGAGAGAGAGAGAGAGAGAGAGAGAGGGAGAGTGGGGGGTGGTAATTTGAAGAGTGAAAAAGTATGTGAAGCTTCAGTGCCTCTGGAGGAGCTGATAGAGAGTGAGAGGAGAAGAAAAGAGGAGTAATCTAAGGACAGATATCAAGACAGAGAGTGGTACGGACGGACAAAGTCAGGGCCAGGAGATGTGAAGAGAACAGGGCGGCATGGAGTTGTCAAACGCAGCATGGCTGTATTCACCGTGTTGACAGTTCAAAGACAGCGCTAATAATAACTAGTTCCCTGGGCCTTCTGGAAGTTTTTGGGAGTCCTCAGCATGCCAGTGTGTGTGGTGGACCTCAGGGTTCCTGTCCGGGACCACAGTCGATCCTCCTGTGACCACTACAGAATGGTAAGAGACCAGAGAGACCAGAGAGAGAAAAGAGATTGTAAAGTTATCATAATATAGCATCACAACCGCCTTGGGATTTTGGTGGGATAACAAAAAATGTGTGAGCATGTGTATGCAATTAGTTAGCGAAAGAGCAAGGGGGGTTCAGCCTAAAATAGGCAGGTCTGAGGTCAAGCCAGGTCCTATACACTCCCTACATCAGGAAGCCTGGCCTATTTATAGAGGAGAGGAGGGACACGCAGGCCAGAGGCAGGTATTAGGCTATCTGCAAAATGCATATCTGCTTAAAGACACGTCAATTCAAAGATTATCTTATACAGGACACTAACAGACGTTGTCCTTCTTTGATGTTCAACACGCTTCAACTTTGGTGTCTGATGTACTACGTTTCCCAGCATGCACTTTCGACAGCCCCCGCGAGAATCGTGAAGATACACAACACACAACAATTCATGTGTTTTTGAGAGGATTAGAATGTAAACAGACAGGATTAAAGGGTGGGATGTTTCTTTAACTGCTGGACGTGGTGCTGCTTGCCAACATGCCTTGTAAACTCTTGGATATCTTTAGAACGATGTGTGTTCTACCAGCAAAGTCCAGACCCAAAGGAGGGTCGCAAGACTCACGGGCATAATTCCAGTCCTAACCAGTTCGGAAATTGCCGCTTTAGAGCATAGTAGACCACGAGAAAGAAAACATCTGTGTTTCAGTATAGCTTTTGCTTCTGAAGTTCAAAAGTTTACTCTGGCTTTGAAAAGGTACGGGAGAAGAAAGCAGTGTTATCAGAGCGTGTCCTCGGTCCACTCGACTCTCGGTTCAGTACCATTACCTGCTATTACCTCTTACCTAGCCAGAAACCTTTAAGATCCCACGGACCAAAAAGCCTAAAGCTTTCTCGGGAGAGATAGCGCTTTATACGGCAACGTTGTGCCTCACCCTCAGTTTCGTAGATCCGTTCATAATGGCGTGTGAAGTGGTTTGTGTGCTTTTCAGGTTTCTCACTGGACCCTGGCAGTAATGAGGCTAATTGTTACGTTTAGTTATCGAGGGAACTGGCCTGGAAAGGCAACTATGTAGCTCTGTCCATACAGTATATATGTGATAATGTGAGAACTGTAGAAAGTTCATTGTGCCGTACGCACACGTGAACATACCCTTGACTTCAGAGTGCTCGAATGGAAAGCAGGAAAAGTGGTTTTGTGGTGAAGCTGTCTTTTGTAGCTAAATTCTTCTTGCTCGTCGGTTCGAATCCTACCCGGCTATTGTATATGCTGGGTCTCTCCGTGAAGCCATTTGTTTCATTAAGGAGGTATCACAAAACAATATACAATCATATTGCACAGTAAAAATCCTCAGTGATAATTTAACTGTACAAATAGAACCAAAAGGACCCACACGTCCAGCATGGAATCCCCACTTTCTTTAGATGGAACCAAATGGATCCAATGGTGGAGAATTGTGGAATGCTTTTGGAATGATTCTGGTTGAGAGTTTAATGACATAATAGGATAGAAAGGTATTGTGAAACGTACAGATGGTATAGTGTTATGGTTGCAGTCTGTGCTGTGGTGTTTGCTTAGTAAACATGCAGCGTTCCACTTACAAGTCACTGTTTGACAAACAACAGCAGAGATGAAAGAGAGGCAGATTCCAAAGAGTTGTTGGTCTTGGTGAGTGACTTCTCAATCCCTTTAGAAACATACAGGCACGCCGCACGCATGTACACACACACACACGCACACGCATACATATACACTCACATATGCTGCACACATACGTAGAACCACACACACAGCCTGTCACAGTCCCAAACCTCAGCCTGCGCTGTAATCAGCGGTTGTCGTGATGTTTTTTGACTTGGTCCCAAACTTGGCCTAGAGCCTCCTCTTCAAACACAACACAACACGACACACAACGCAACGCAACGCAAAACAACGCAACACTAAAGTACAAATGTGTTAATATGGCGTCACAATAATTTTAAAGGTTAGCACTTTGGGCTATTCAAAAATAGCAGATCTACAAGCTCATGGCGCGGCACCGAGCGCCATGAGCTTGTAGATCTGCTATTTTTGAAAAAACGTGAAAATGTGTGCAAACCTTTGAATATGTATGTTTTTATGCAAACATTTTTAACTCAAATCTGTGCTTCTGGGGGTTCCTGGAACAGAATATTGGAGATGGGGGTCCGCGGCCAAATACATATCATTTTGGGGGTCCTTGGCATGAAAAAAGTTTGAGAACCACTGCAAAAAAGCACAGCACAACAACAACAACACAACACACAAGTCAGCGCTCTCCCCTTCAGAAAGTCCCTGTCTCTACCAAAGGGCACGCTCTCAGCGTGGTTCCCCCGCTCTCATCGCTCCATCTCTCTGCAGGGGACTGGCCTGTGTGCGTCACACACGACCCCCACCCTCTGGGCCACACACTGGGCCAGTGAGTCAGCAAGCCCTGGCTACTAGCGGATAGGATAGTGGATGTGGAGCACCAGCCATGGCCTGTGGTGGCACACAGTGTGTTCACTTAACTCTTGAGAGTTTGCAAATGGATATACATTCTGACGATTTTTACTGTGTCTGTGTGAGTGTGTGTGCCTATGTATGTGCGTGCAGTGGTGGAACAAGTACTCAAATGTTTTACTTAAGTAAAAGTATCAATACTGCAATGTGGATGTACTCTGTTACATGGAAGTAAAAGTCCAGAATTCAAAATGTACCTGAGTGAAAGTACAAAAGTATTGGTATCAAAATGTACTTAAAGTACCCAAAGTAAAAGTACTAAAATGTTTGAAAATAGCAGATCTACAAGCTCACAACGTGTCGCGATGCGACGCATTGTGAGCTTGTAGATCGGCTATTTTCAAATAGCCTCGGTATAAAATTGGGCTAAAGTGGTTAATGTATGTTTTATAATGTAATGAGTTATGATCTGCAAAGTAACTTGGAACTAAAGTTTTCGAATAATTGTAGTGGAGTAAAAGTACAATATTTCCCTCTGAGATGTAGTGGAGTAGAAGTAAAAGTATTGACAATTGGTCCAGTATACTCCAGTAAAGTGAACTTTAAGTACAGTACTTGAGTAAATGTACTTAGTTACTTCACACCACTGTGTGCGTGCGTGCGTGCGTGCTTGTCTGCTGTTTTGCATCTATCCACTGTATGTGTTTTTCTTTAAGAACGGTAACGATAGAGACACATACGTAGCTATCTGGATGTCCTAATTGTGTGAGGGGGTTGACATACATGGTTAGTGTGTGTGTGTGTGTGTGTGTGTGTGTGGGGGGGGGGGGGGGGGGCACAGTGGGGGGTGTGTATGTGAGAATTCACAAAACACTGTCGCTTGTTGACGGGTCGTTGTTTCCTAACACCAGCCACAAAGAGATCTATGTCGTTTCATGCATGGGTTTAATACTCGGCGCTAACCTGCTGTGTATTTAGTACTTTAGGAGAAAGAGGGGGTTAGCTGATAAACAGAGAACTTTGTTGGCAAAATGGTCAACATCTAAGTCAATAAGCGAGGTTCAGAGGCAAGGCTTATCTTGTGCAAATCAGCACTGATAAATGTTGATGTGCAGGGCAGCGTATGACACACGTCAGACATGACTCATGAAGTCCCATCAGTCTCAGAGACATGCAGATGAATCAGGTTCTATACTTAAACTAAGAGTGATGTCCCAGTCAGAGGGATGTCCCCCGGCCCCTACACCAATTTTACTGTACAGCTTCTAAAAAAAGGTCATTGAATGAGAGGCTCCAGGGTTACTGGCAGTATTTGGTACATAGGCTCGGGGAAGGGAATTTCCCTGTTTGTTCAATGTGACTGTTTATCCAACGATCCCAGCCTGTCCTACATGGTTGAATCTGCATATAGAGACAGCTGGAATTTAGTTTTCTTAATAATATATCGTGTTAGTTAGCCTAACCTTATTTCACATCATTTCTCTTAGATTAATGTGAAACCTCTGTTCAGAATAGTCATTCGCTGACATTCTGTCACTGTTCATTTCTTGTGCATAGACCAGTGGTTCTCAAACTTTTTCATGTCAAGGATCCCCAAAATGATATGTATTTGACCCCCATCTCAAATATGTTGTTCCATGGACCCCCAGAATCAAAGATTTGAGTTACAAATGTTTGCGTAAAAGATATATATATATTGAAAGGTTTGCACAAATGTTTATGATTTTTCAAAAATAGCAGATCTACAAGCTCATAGCGCGGCACTTGGTGCCGTGCTATAAGCTTGTATATCTGCTATTTTTGAATAGCCAAAGTATAAAAGGTTAAAGTTATTGTGATGCTATATTAACACATTTTGCTGGGGACCCCCTGGAACCCCCCCAAGAACCCCTGGGGCCCCCGGACCCCACTTTGAGAACCAATGGCACAGACATAGGCAAGACTTTTGCACACCTACGACAGGGTGTCGGAAATTAGTCAAATGACCAAGCTATAGGGCTGATAAATGTGGAAGAAAAAACTCCTGCACACACCGTCTTCAAATGAAAAACAATCAAGGTTTGTTTATTGGGAAACACTTTTCTTGTTCATGAAATATTAGTGAAATTAAACTATTCCATTGAATCTCATACATGGGCACACTCTCCTGATAGGCTAAAATTGGCAACTTAGACCGGGTAATGCATCTGTTTATCATTTTTTAGATTCCTTTGGCTATTCAAAAATCTTGAAAATTTGTGCAAATCTTTGATTATTTATAATTATATTTTTAAAGCGAACATTTTTAACTCAAGTCTTTGCTTCTGGGGGGTCCCCGGAACAACATATTTTGAGATGGGGGTCCCAGCCAAATACATATCATTTTGGGGGTCCTTGCCATGAAAAAAAACACATATTTTTTCTGAATCAGTCAGGATTTAGAGGACATTTGTAGAATGTACCAGGGACCCCCCAGAAGCAAAGATTTGAGTTACAAATGTTCGCTTGAAAATATAAATATTCAAAGATTTGCAAAAAAAATCACGTTTTTTCAAAAAATAGCAAATCTACAAGTTGATGCTTGGGGCCGGACCGGTCTGCAGAAGACACATGATATTGTGAATTCACGTGCCCAGGATTGGTTTACCAGGCTAGGAGATCACTGTTATTGAAACAATGCTTCTAATGCAGTGATTACTATCAGAAAGTAAAGCTTTGATTCACTTACCCTACCTTTAAGTCATAAACGTGAATACTTCATCTTCCACCACTATACTCTCACCACCGCCCCCGCTATGTCACCCCTAGGCTCCTTGACCTCCTCTGTTTCCTATAGAGCTCTGTGAATGACAGCTACCCATTTCACCTGGGTTTTAATTACACTGCAAAGCCTTCAATTTACCTGCCTTGAAACTACTTCAAAGGAATCTCTCTCTCACACACACACACACACACACACACACACACACACACACACACACACACACACACACACACACACACACACACACACACACTCGCACACACACACACTCGCACACACACTCGCACACACACACACACACACACACACACACACACACACACACACACACACACACACACACACACACACACACACACACACACACACTCTCACATACGCACACACTCATGCAAGCATGCACTCACACACTCACTCATGCGTACACACACACACACACACACACACACACACACACACACACACACACACACACACACTCATGTTCTATTTTCCTGAACCAGCTGAGTGTGTGAGAATTGAAAGGAATATATCCTAATCCGTTGCTGGCATGCAGGCTGCCTCAGCACTGTGTGTGACTCACAGATCTTTAGAAGAGTGTGTTAGTGCTTGGATTGGTTTGTCCCACGCACCAAGGCAGCTTGTGTTTGTGTGTGTGGCCGTGTGTACTGCAATACACTGCAATGTACTGTGCGTGTGTGCTTGTGTGCGTGCGTGCGTGCGTGCGTGCGTGCGTGTGTGTGTGTGTGTGTGTTAAATTCCTATGTCATCAGGAACATCAGCACTTCTGATCTTTAATATTTAGATTTGCATGTAACGGTATGCATCAAAATACTGAATGAGTGACAAAGAGTGAACGAGTAGAAGAGATGACTACATACAACGAGAGCTACTTCCAGTGGTGTGGAAGTAAAGACACTTTTACTTTCATTTGAAACCCCTACACTTAAATATGATATGTACTGTACCCTTATGATTCTTTTACACTTTCAGAGTTACATTTCCACTCAGGATTTCACTGCCTGGTCCTTCTAGAGTCTAGACGGTGCTAAAAAAACATTTGCTTTGCCTACTTGTGTGTCTGTGTTTCCATATGTTTGGGTGTCTGTGTCTGTGTCTCATGTCTGCGTGCGCATGTGTGCGTTTGTGCTTGTGTGTATATGTGTATGAGGGAGAGTGAGTGAGAGATAGAGCTTGAGAGTGAGTTAGACAGAGAGAGAGAGAGAGAGAGAGACTAATTATGAAAGAAGCTATTCAGATTATTCTGATGCTCAGCCGCCCCCCCCCCCCCCCCTCCCCAAAGCATTTGAAGGGCCTTTTCTTGTCCCCAGAGGATGATGTCAGCCGAGGCCCCATTGAAAATGGCCCACCGTGCTCTCTCTCTCTCTCTCTCTCTCTCTCTCTCTCTCTTACCCCCCCTCTTACCCCCCCTCTCCCTCTCCCCCCAGATGAATGCCCCTCGCCCCAGCACAATGGCCCCACTCAATGTGAATACCACGCGGATACACGCCAGCCTGGCCGTCCTCCCTAACAAAAGAAAAAGAGCAGAGAGACTGCTGTGCTGCCGTCCGTGCAGTGCAGTTATTTATTTTATTAGGAGTCGTTAAAATTCTGGCCCCCGATCATCACCTCTTGTACCTCTCTATCTATATGCACTGCTGAGGTGTTGATGGAGTCCTCCATGTGCCCGCCGCCTCCTCGCTGGATTTTAATTTGGGGGGCGAGGGGTGTTTGTGTATGTTTTGTTAAGAGTTGGTAATTGAACGTTGTGGTCTTGTGTGTGTGTGTGTGTGTGTGTGTGTAGATCTACACGGACTGGGCCAACCACTACCTCGCCAAGTCAGGACACAAGCGTCTCATCAAGGACCTGCAGACCGACGTGTCAGATGGAGTTCTGCTGGCTGAGATCATACAGGTCGTGGGTAAGAAAAACACTTCAGTCCCTCTCCTCCTGAAACTTTATTTTTTTCATTTGAGCTTGATTTCATTATATTTGTCGTTAGTCTATTCATTTATTAACCCTTTAAGACCGGGAACGCATCTGTGTGTCATTTTTAGATTTCTTTGGCTATTTTTGAAAAATCGTGAATATTTGTGGCAAAATCTTAGATTATATATTTTTTAAAGTGAACATTTGTAAAATATTTAGTTCCAGGAACCCCCAGAAGCAAAGATGTGACAAATGTCCGCCAAAAAAATATTTAAAAAATCAAATATTTGCACAACTCTTCATGATTTTTCAAAAATAGCAGATATACAAGCTCATAGTGCGGCACTCGGTGCCGCGCTATGAGCTTGTATATCTGCTATTTTTGAATAGCCCAACGAAATCTGAAAATGACACACAGATGCGTTCCCGGTCTTAAAGAGTTAATAAATATATTTGGGAGTGGGAAGACAGAATGTCTTTGCTGAGCCACTTGGACCCTATAGTGTCCGTATACTGGGGTGAACATTCAATGAGACTATAGCAGAGATGTGGTGTAGAGGGAAAAAGAAGGGGGCCTAGTATGGACCCCTGGTGGACCCCAGTCAACTAAGTATATATGGTTTAAGTAGTTAAAGCTTACAGATACATACATATATATATATATAAACACATTCAGTCAGCTGCAAGTAATGGAAGTGGGTGGGGGGGTTTGTTTTGTGCGTTTGACAACAACAGAGGAACTTTTTAAACAGAGGAAGGAGTTTGGTTGTAAAAGTGTCAGCATGCCTGCTCTGTCATCCCCTCAGCCTTACTATAGCAGACAACCTTGTCATTTACTGTGTCTGAACCAAGCCTGTCATCTCAGCTCCACACACACACACGCACACGCACACGCACGCGCACGCTCGCGCGCCGAGGCACACGGCCACCAGCTGACCAGTGAGTCAGCTATACTTGCTAGCTTCCTGAGCTACGTTTCATACAGTGCAGACAGTCGATAGACTCAGAGCGTTGACACACTGCTGTTGAGGGACTGTATATTGATGATGAATGCACACGATTGTACGCTGAAGGTCGTCGAAGGCTAGCGGGCATTTTGACAACCTTTAGAGGAACTTGTAAATATCGTACTGTTTGTGGACAGCACAACCCGCAATCCCTGCCTTTAGTGATATTTTGTGGTTGTGTAATTATGTGTACTGTATGTTGTAATAAAGGCCTGATTATACTTGTTAGTTCCATTTATACACTCTCTGAGTTAAAAATGGATGAATTAAAAATGGATGAATTAACTTGCATTTTACTGTGTAGCCAATAGATTCTTGAACATGGTCAAACTCCTTGTCAGGCCCATTCCCGGAAATTCCCATTAACCCCCCGTTGTCTCATTCTGGGATTTTGGTGAGGGGCCTTTTTTGGGATGGGGGGGCATCCCCTCCGTACCATACCATACCATAGACTGGAAATGTGACACTTTGTCATGGAGATCTGAGTCATGCCAGCTCATAGAGACTTATGGACTTTGACCTTTGCAACATGCATGTCACACAAACAGAATGCGATACGTTTTGTCGATATAACACGTTTTTTCATATAGAGTCCCATCCAAGCGCGGAGATCCCGGGGGGAACGGGGGGGTTTTGTTCCCCCTAGCTTCAGATTGGACCCCCCAAGTCATTCAGAATAATAAAAATAAATGTTAAAATAATATTTTTTTGATAATAAATCAGTCAAATCAGGCAAAAATAAGAATTAAATAACATAACCCTAACCTAACCCTAAAACTGAAATAAAGTAACCGAAAACCGAAAAGAAACTAACAAAATCCGCCAAAAAAACCCCACAAATTTCTGCTTTGCGCGCGTGCTGTGCACGATTTCGGAGATCTGGCTTGAGGCCTCCCCAGCCTCAAGCAAGATCTCCGCCCCTGGTCCTATCCACCATTTAACTTCCACAATCCACATAATCAAAACCATTGGTGTTGTGTGCCGCATTCTGTTTGTGTGACATGCATGATGCAAAGGTTTTGAAAGTGAAACTGGTCAAAGTCACTGGCCACCTACTGTATGTTGTCTTGTTTAGTCCTCTGGTCTCATTGATTGATTGACTTACTAATTGCCTGTCTGTCTTAACTGATTGACTGAGCATCCAACAGAGGACCAGCCTAACAGCCAACCCTCTCTGTACAGAGGACAGAAGTCCTGACGTCACTCCTTCATCTCATGGGTCGCGGAAGTCTATGGAGAACATTGGGTCATCTTAGAATCGTCTCATATGTTATAAGAGTTGTGGTCCAAAAATAAACAAACTGTCTTGGCGATATTGTCAGGGAGGAGGCTCTGTATCGTTTATGATAGTCAGTCACTCATATTTGATACAGTCTGTTTCTGGCGAAATTTTTATTAATTCGGCGGAAGTAACATTATTGTTTTCTCACCGTCAGTTGATGCTTCATATCCGTAAGAGTCAAACCGCCGGGGTCATTTGTTTATTTTTGGAACACAGTTCTTATTTGACGCGATATTAAACGCGTCTATGGGAATTCAGAATGGGGGGAAAAAAACAACCCAGGTAGGATGCATAAATTACGTCAGACTTCGGTGCTCTATTTCTGTAAGAGCTGACCTGTCTAATTCACTGACCGAGTCACTGCCCCCCCTGGCTGTTTCTTTTTTTGTTTTTAATCATTCAGACTGTATTCCCACTATAACAGCCGAGCACTGTTCCTGCACTACCGCATAGATGTAGCGCCAAACACCCGGCAAAGACTTTCCTTTCACCTGTTGTGAGCTGTCTTCGTTGCCTGCTGCCCTCTGTGCACCGAGAGGAAATCTCACACCACACTAATTGTACACGAGCGAAACTAGAGCAGCTTTTAATCTTTGTTGTTTTGTGTGAGCCATGAACACATGAGACTGAGGGGACAGAGACACAGTGGGACAAAAGCATTGACTGGACAAAAGTCACTACACTGTAATATCCTGAGTGTCCATTTAACTCTGCGAGGGTACAAAAGTAACCAAATGGACCCGTAAGGGTCCATATGAAACACCACAAAAAAAGAAAGAAAGAAAGAAAATAAATTGGGTGGCAAGGTGATATACTGATTGATTGATTGAATACTTTATTAACAGTTTGCAAAAAAAAGCACATAGGTACAGTTCCATACAAAGGGTGCTAAAAGGATCAACCCAAGAAAGCACTATGGCTTGTTTCCATTGGGGTCCTGTGTATTCAATTCATCGACACAGTTAAAGACAAACAATAATACACAATAACATGCATAAAACATCATATAAACGAGTAGTAATCAAAAAGAAAAATATGGACGGTAAACAGCTGTGTAGGTCCTCAGTTGGCGTCGGAAAAATGCAACAACAAAAAAATACAGTGCCCAGTGAATGCAGCAGTCCTGGTTACTGTGTGTCTGCGTGGGAGGGTTATGAGGACATTTGACAACTAGCATTATTATTTATCCACCTGACTAAATACACAGGGCCTTTTCCTGTGTGAGGGTAGTTGGTCGATAGGTACTGTATAAGCCCAGTGGCGGAGCATCACCATATACCCCACTGGGGTATATGGTGATGTAGGAGACTTGTGCTTGCTGTTGTTGGCACAGTTGTCAGCTGTGAGATGACGGGCCTGTCTCAGCTGCTGCTGTTTGAGGGGCTGGGCCCCGCCCCCGGGATGAGAACACACACACACACACACACACACACACACACACACACACACACACACACGCCCCCCTCCCAGCGTGGCAGCATGGCCCCCTCACTCCCATTTGCTGTGTGACGATAGGGTTTCATGTCACAGGAGGAGAAGGAGAGGGGGGGGGGGGGGGCGGGGCGGGGGAAGGGGGGGGGGTGCGGAAGTTGTCCACACAACCACAGGCCTTCCACACCTACTGCCCTCCTGCCCTCCTCAGTCACAGTATACAGTGTGTGTGAGACACACACACACACACACCTACTAACACACATTTCTAGTGGATGTTAAACAAGAGGATTACAATCGACAACAAAGACGCCGGGAACACCGCTTTATAAAAAATCATTCTTTTTCTTTCCCTCTTTCTCTTTCCTTCCTCTCTATTCTGTCTCTTCCACATCTCTCTCTCTCTCTCTCTCTCTCTCTCTCTCCTCAGCCAATGAGAAGATTGAAGATATCAATGGGTGCCCCAAGAGTCGTTCTCAGATGGTGAGTGACCTTCCAAGTTTTGTTTTTGGCAGAACACTTGCTGTGTCTGCCCTCTTTGTGTGTTTGTGTATGCGTTTTTTGTGTGTGTGTACTCAAGTGTGTGCGTGTGCGCGCGCGTGTGTGTGTGTGTTTGCGCGAGCACGAGTATACCCGAATGCGTGTGAAGGAGATAGTCCTACCATTGTGGTGATGATGCCTGTGGCCCCGTGCAGCCAGAGCACTGGGTTAGGAGTGCAGAGAGCGCCGAGAGAGCGCCTGGTGATTTGCAGGGTTGGAAAATGTTTTACTTAAGTAAAAGTATCAATACTGCAATGTAGAAGTACTCCGTTACAAGTGAAAGTCCCGAATTCAAATTTGACTTGAGTAAAAGTACAAAAGAATGGGTATCAAAATGTACTTAAAGTACCAAAAGTAAAAGTACTAAAATGTTTGAAAATAGCAGATCTACAAGCTCACAACGCGTCGCGATGCGACGCGTTGTGAGCTTGTAGATCGGCTATTTTCAAACAGCCTAGGTATAAAATAGGGCTAAAGGGGTTGATGTATGTTTTATAATGTAATAATTGATAATTGCAAAGTAACTAGTATGTATAGTTTTCAAATAATTGTAGTGGAGTAAAAGTACAATATTTGCCTCTGAGATGTAGTGGAGTAGAAAGAAGTAAAAGTACTGAACATTTTAATTCCTCCAGTAAAGTAAAAATACCTCAAAATTGTACTTAAGTACAGTACTTGAGTACATGTACTTAGTTACTTTACACCACTGGTGATTTGTAATGCTATAGCAGACGGATGGTCAGACTTATTTTTTTTAACTCTTGCCGGCTTTCGCGGTGCGGTGTGCCTTTGTGAAAAACCTCTGGCCCCGACCACAGTAGCTGGCGCTCGCATGAAAGCAAGCATAGAGGTCTGTGGTTTAGGTCCTTATTTTGGAGCAGGAACCAAACGTGCCTCATCATGTTTCACAAGAAAAGGACCAAAATGTACCCCCTCCCCTCCACCAGGAAGGAGGGAAGCTGGAATATTGATGACAGTGGAAAAACGTCCCTTTATTGCAAAACAATATATGCCACAACTAAATATGCAGTAGGTTAGCCCATAGGAGAGAAGATGTTTGAAATTATATTTTGGATCCTGGAAATGCATTCACAAATAGAATTGAAGATACATTTGGAGCACTAAACATGTATTAACATGTATATTAACATCTTCTTCA
>NC_139962.1:12736624-12746624 GCF_963454915.1 Gymnoscopelus microlampas
CATTATTTTACACTTTGGGCTATTCAAAAATAGCAGATATACAAGCTTGTAGCGCGGCACCGAGTGCTGCGCTACGAGCTTGTAGATCTGCTATTTTTGAAAAATCGTGAAAATGTGTGCAAATCTTTGGATATATATATTTTCAAATCGAACATTTTTAACTGAAATCGTTGCCTCTGGGGGTCCCTGGAACAACATATTTTGATGGGGGTCCGCGGCCAAATACATATCATTTTGGGGGTCCTTGACATGAAAAAGATTGAGCACCACTGATATAGAAACATACGTTTTTCAGAAAACTGTTGAGATTTAGGACACATGTAGAATCGGCTTCAGGTCTCAATGGGTTAAACAGGCAGCCAGAATAAGCTGGCATCATAAAGAGCAGTTGAATTGTTGTTTCCTACAGTGTATTCACCCAGCTATTACCACGTTATCATAGCCCCCTGATTCTGACAGCAGATTGCCACTGCATGGTACAGTAGTGGTGTGACGCTTGAGGGGGGGCTTTAAAAAGTTCCCTGTTCCCTGGAGGTGTTAATATATCTCGGGGGGGTTTGGTTTATTTTTATCATTGGGAGGTGGTGTGGCGTGGTATATATCATCATCAGCTGGAACAGGCCCCGTACAGTATGTGTGTGTGTGTGTGTGTGTGTGTGTTGGGGTGCTGTAACATAGCATGCATATTTGCAGTGGTGGAAAGTAACTTAAGTAAAACATTTGAGTACTTTTTCCACCACTGTATATTTCAGTTACTGTGCATAGTATAGAGAGCCATGCAGATAGAGTATGGGGCAGCAACAGAAGTAGTATTAGTAGTGATAGGTGACTGTTTAGGTGTATCAAAAAACAAAAACAGTGGAATATTTTTGCTGAGGCCAGAGTGGTATTTCAATTTATATCAGATTTACATTTTAGGCGTTTGGCAAATGCTCTTATTGTAGAGCAGTGAACAGAAAGTGTAACCAGAGAATCAGCTTAATATCCAGTTACACCGACATTACAAACCACTAATAATACGGCAATACACAAAGCCGTACAGTTAACCCACATTTCCTGTCGAAATATCATGAATTCATGACGCACAGGGCAAGTGCCAGTACTAATCCAGATTCTTAGACTTAGAGAAATCATGTTTTTATTTTATTCTGTAATCAGGACGGGTAGAATGAGTTGAGGAAAGGGACCTGAAGTTACTCTTCAGAGATGTTTAGGGAGCTGCGTATTTTTAAAAGAGCTTGTGGCATGTGGAGAACGCAGACACACACACACACACACACACACACACACACACACACACACACACACACACACACACACACCCCTCACCTCGTAGAGCAGCATGCCATGTGTCAGCCTGGCTAACAGCTGCTGCGGGGGGTCAGAGGTCACAGAGATGACAGTGGGGGGGGGGGCACAACACTTGCTGTTACAGCTGACCCGCTGACCTGAGGTCAGCGTCCAGCTGACCTCAACTTCCCGCTAATTTATACAGTCATGTAGTAATGACAGTGTTGTTTGTGGAAGAGAACTGATCTACAAGCTACTTTAGCGATTCTTCACAACACGTTTTTTTGCTTGCAGATTAGTTGTTTTTGGCAAGTGAACACCATCGTCCAATAAAGTATAAATCAACCCTAGCATGTCATAATAGGTGAACATCTGATGAAAATAGAAGAACATTCGGTAAATACGTATTTATTTATTTATCAGGGCAGTGCACATTAATCAACATTCAGTTTTTCACATCCACGTAAATGAGCCAGAGTTGGCTAATTTTCATCTGTAGTCCCTGAGCAGGCTGTTAAAAAATGGTGGCATAGTTATCCATACAAAAACAGACATCATCAATACAATACAAGACAAGTAGACATAGTACAGAAGACAAAACAGTAAAATATGAGAAGAGACACCAGTGATTAATGGAGCTGATAATTACCCATGATTACAAATTTGGTTAGATTTAAGCCATCTCTTATACAAGCAGATCTACGATGGCAAATCTGCAAGCAACACGGCATGCTGTGACCTTGTAGATGGTCTATTTCCGCCAAACAAATTTGGTGTAGAGGGGAAAAAAAGGTGGGGTCCAAGTACAGCAGACCCCTGGCGGACACCCCGGTCAATGAAGTATGTAGGTTTTAAGTGGTTAAGGCAGCTGTGTCACGTACAGTAGCAGGCAGCCTCTTAGTATTTTGGAAGCACCTCTTGAGAATAGCGAGATAGAGACATCGCAGGTTCAATTCTGACCTCTGACCTCCCTCTACCCCCTGTTCACCCTCATCCTTTTTTCTGTATTGTACTGAGGATTCAGTGTTAGAAAGAAATGCAGACATACAGTACCTTAAAAGTAACCTTTTCAAGTTGAACTACGATGCTATGTTTAGAGCAGGGAGGGTAAACTGTACACGAGGTTGAACGCTGGTCGTTTTACAGCCCAGACACAGACCCTGACAACGGTAACAGAGGGTGGTGCATGTAGGACAAGCTATTTTCAGTCGCTGCATATTAAGTATAATTGTGTAATTAATCTTTCAGACGGTGACTGGGGAAACCTCCCAGACCCTCCACGTCTGCACGTGCACACACACACACACACACACACACTCACACACTCACACACTCACACTCACACACACACACACACACACACACACACACACACACACACACACACACACACACACACACACACACACACACACACACACACACACACACAAAATGGTCCATGTGTATTTCAGGAGGCATCAGAGTTCTGCATCAGACGCAGTGGGTGTGATATGTTTCAGCTGCTCTACTTTTGGAATTAGTTTTGTTGTTAAATTTACTGTTGCAAATGAGCATTATTAGGATTATTATAAGAAATGCCACGTTGGACTATTTCTTTTTGCGATATTGTTTTCAAAGCCGTGGGCGTTTGTTTGTCAATGACGCTGTTCCAGCGCCTACATTGACTTTAGATTTATTTAAGATTTATCAGTAGGGTGGAGATCTCTAATCGTCTGGCTACGTTAAACTAGAGCATTTATGGCCTAGCATAAATACCTACCTGCATTTAAATCTATTCTTCTGAATACACTCCTTTACAGATAAGCCTTTATGAATGTCATCATCATATTGCTGTTTTACTACAGTAGGTACTGCCTTGGAAATATATATATTTTTGTTTAAGGTTTCTTTATTGGTATTTTCTATTTGTACATACAGGTCAATAAGACCAAAGCATTCAAGAAATATTGTATGTTACCCCTCCCACCCCCTGCTCCGAAAGAGCCACAACCCTCTTGTTGTACCATTAACACAAAAAGACAATACAAACAAGAGACACAATTGCAATGACAGTTGAAAGAAAATGTAAAACAAAGATGAAAACTAGTCAAAGAAGTTAAGTATACGCAGTAGAATATATATCATTAAAAGAAAAATGTAAAATTAAAATACACAAAAACAAAGAAATACAGTGGAGTCAGTTTTATGGGTCATTAATGTCATCAGCATTCATCCTCTCTATAGACTGTATGTTAAAAAAGGTTGCCAGATGGTGTAACATTTCAGAGCAAACCCCCTTGAGGAGTAGCAAATTTTCTCCAAAGTCAAGTGATGCATAATACGGGTCCATTTGGTTCCATTTGTACATTCTCAGAGTTACATTGACATAGATTTTACAATAGAAATTGCGGTCCAAGTGATAGAAATGCCATTAAATAGGCGTCTGTAGCCCTAATGCATGTCAAACTGGGGGTTCTTGAAATTAAAATGGTTGAGAATCACTGCTAGAGCCGTAAAAAAATGTCTCTTATGGGGGTCCCTGGCATATCTTTTGAAATGGGGGTCCGCGGGCTAATAAGTGTCAATTTGGGGGTCCTTGACATGAAAAAGTTTGAGAACCACTGGCCTACAGGCAGCGCGTCTGTGGATTGGTCTATATTGACACAGATTGCTGGGCATGGTGCAGCAGTGGCGTGCCCGGCTCACAATGCCCTGCTGCCCATGATGACATAGTCAAAACAGGATTCAAACCATGCACACACGCTCACCGCACAGCACAGAGGGGGGGGGGGGGGGGGGTGTGACTGCACTACTGACCCGGCGGGTTGCCATGGCAGCAGCCTCGGCAACCTGGACGGAGTCAGCTGTGCTGAGCTGTCATTTGGCCCCGGCCGGCGCGCCGTTCCAATTGGACCAACGCGACAGCCTTTTATGCAGCTATCCAGTTGGCCGCCCATGTAATCACAATGTAAACAAACCGAAGAATGACTCTGCCGTGCGCTGTCACACCCGCAGATAAATGGCCGCACGCCTTGCAAATGGCTCTTGTCAAATATGCAGATAAGCTATAGTGAGTGACCCGAACAATAGATATGATCTACGGGGCCAGCAGCCAGCTGTTGTTTTTTCATATTTCATGCAGACGTGGAGCGGGTATACGTGCTGCAAACTGGCACGACACCAAGACGAGGGCTGTCCAGACAGTCTACACTGTGAAATCGGCGTTCATTTAACGGAGAGTGTACAAAATGTGGTCACATTTGTGCACTTATCAGGGTTAAATTAACACTAAGAACTCTAACATGTGAAGTTATAATTACAACAATCATACATTACTTTAGTTTACATAGTTTAACTCCTTGACACCTCATCCTACGAAGTATAAGACAGGCTTGAAATGGTTTCGTCTTGTCGCACAACTTTGTTTTAAACTAGGCTTACGAAGAGGGAAGAGAAAAGTACGGTTCGACCGGTTCATGGTCTTCGTCAGGTACAATGCCTCTAGAACAGGGGTCTTGAACGTTTTCAGGCCAAGGACCCCCTAGCTGAGAGAGAGATGAAGCAGGGACCCCCTCTATATTGTATAAAAATTGCGTTTCAGATTAAACTTTTTTTTGTTTACTTGGTCTGCTCTTTTTTCCCTCCACACCAAACACCTCTTTGCCAAAAAATAGCCGATCTACAAGCTCACAACGCCTCGCGCTGCGAGGCGTTGTGAGCTTGTAGATCGGCTATTTTCTGAGTTCTCCTCAGAAAAGGGATGCTAGGGTTCAAGTGGTAAAGGTAAAAACAAAAATCATATCACACAAAGGTTTGGCGGACCCCCTGTAGTAACTCTGAGGACCCCCTAGGGGTCCCGGACCCCCTGTTGAAGACCCCTGCTCTAGAACCAGGCTTCACACATGAAGTACTCGACTCACGTTAGTTCATTCATTATCTGTTTTTCGTCAGTTAGTTTTTGAGTGGGCAGCCAAATCATCTGTCTTGAGACAAGACAGTGGAGTGACAGCATTGGGGACACATGGCATCTAACCTACTGTATCTAAACCAGTAAGGGTCTCTATACAAGCGTCTCTCTGAGGCTTCAGAGGTAGAGGTCACTGATGTGTCTGGACTTTTGCTACTCACGTCACCGAACAGCATGTAAAATACTTAATGGACGCGAACGCATCCAAATATTCAAATGTGAATGGAAATGTTGAGGCTGGGGTGTTTAACATCATCTCTCCCTCCCTCCCTCCCTCCCTCTCTCTCTCTCTCTCCCTCCCTCTCTCTCTCTCTCTCTCTCTCTCCCCATCCAGATTGAGAACATCGATGCCTGTCTCAGTTTCCTGGCAGCCAAAGGAGTGAACATCCAGGGTCTGTCTGCAGAGGGTAAGCTGAACCACACCAAGCACCCCGCCCTGCCTGAGTATACTTAAATGCTTTCTGAACATTACACACTTCACACACTGCCTTTTATGTTAAGCCAAACTCAAATCCCCTTTTTTATTCCTTTTATTGTTTTTGACTGATTATCATCTCTCGTTGCATTTGAATTATTTTGACATGGGTGTTGTACTGTAGCTTTGATTTGCTTCTGCTTTTATAGTAGACGAGGCACTCTGTAAAAGTACCATGCAAATTGCATCAAGTGATCATTAAAAAGTATACACGGGCTCATACACAGTAAAATCTGGAGAGTTAATGTAAATGTGAATGTGTAAAAATGGACCCGTGATGGAGTTGGCTGTGCACCTGTACTGTTATTTTAACCAATCTGTATATTAATATACAGTATGATATAAGTACCACATCTACAGTGGTTGGAGGTGGTCTCCTATACACTTCCACTGATAAATCGGCTCGTAGCGTGGCACTCGGTGCCGTGCTACGAGCTTATAGATCTGCTATTTTTGAATAGCCAAAGTATAAAATAATGCTTTTTTTTTTAGCTAAAATCTAAAATGACACATATTCATTACCGGTCTTAATGGGTCAACACTGAGGATATTGTGTAACCTAATCTAATCTTTATCTCCCCACCCCCCCCCCCCCCCCCCACCCACCCAACAGAGATCCGCAATGGGAATCTGAAAGCCATCCTGGGGCTCTTCTTCAGTCTGTCACGCTACAAGCAGCAGCAGCAGTCCCACCGGCAGAGCTCCCACCAGCCCCCTCACCCTGTGCCACAACCACAGCCCCAGCAGCACCCTCCCCTGAGCCAGCAGAGCAGCGCCCCCGCCCAACTACTCAGCCACACCACTCCGCATGGGACCACCCCGGCCGCCGCGACAGCCCTCCTCCAAGCCCAGAGAGCAGCAGCGCAGGCCGAGATGCAGTCCAGGTAAGAAGACCCTATACCTGACGGAGGGTCTGGAGGACCTCTGACCCCCCCTCCCTCTCTGACAGCTGAGGGACCGAGTTATTACACTAACCATGGAGGAGGGCGTGCCTGTGCCCAGGGTTGCCAGATCTGCTTATTATAATTTCCCTGCAAGATTTTATTTGAAAACAGCCGATCTACAAGCTCACAACGCGTCGCATTGCGACGCGTTGTGAGCTTGTAGATCTGCTATTTTCAAATAGCTGATGTATATGTTAAAGTGCACATGTGGCCCATAGTCGCTTTCTTTTGGGCTGGTTTTCCTAGACCTGGTTGCTTGTTTCTCTCACAGAATCTGGCAACACTGCCTGTGCCACATGCCCGATGCCGCATACTGATGCTGCGCGGCCCATGCCGATGCCGTCGTGGTGCGCCTAAAATAGAAGAGCTTGAGCTTGTAGATCTGGTATTTTTGGCATCACAACAAAATATAAATCAAGCTTTAGTAGTGCTTTGAACTATAATTAATGTGCCGTTCATTACAACATGCTGATTGAGAGGTGTCAGCTTCAGGAAGACGTTGGATTCTGCAGTATTGAGAGAGAATGCCAAATACAGTATATACAAAACCATGCATTTCTCTTTCTCTTCTTCCTCTTAGCCTTTCTGTCACTGCTTTTATCACGTTGTCATCTGTCAACTCATTACTGTGTACTCTGCTGTTCCTGCCTCCTTTCATTGTGGATGGTATCTCGCATCAGCCATTTGTGAATGTAATCTCTCTCTCTCTCTCTCTCTCTCTCTCTCTCTCTCTCTCTCTCTCTCTCTCTCTCTCTCTCTCTCTTCCACGTGTTCCTCTCTTTTTCCTCTCCTCTAGGGATGGCTCTCAGAGTAAACTTCTCAAGTTTTCCCTCGGTCAGAAAAAGACTTCTAGGTCAGCTCTCGCTCCCCTTTTCTCTCTCTCCTCTCTCTGTGCTCCTCCCTGCACGGTCAAATCCTTTGGTGTTAATTTATCCATTGTGTAAGTCTGAGAGTGTACAAATGGAATCAAATTGGACTCCCCCCCAAATGGGCCCCCACCCATTTGTACAATCTCAAAGTTAAATTAACACACAGGATTTTTACAGTGTGCTCACGCTCCTTTTCTCCTCTCACCTATCACCTCCCCCTTTAAACACCATCCACCTCCACTCCTCCCCTCCACTCCCTATCATTGGGATGGGTAGATGTTGCCCTCCATCACAGACAGGGTTGTGTCTGTATGATTTAGTGTTTGCTGTGGGTCTGTGATGAGGGCAAACCTACTACTGTGTGATGCACTGAAAATCCACAATGTAGCTAACCCATTAACTCATATACTGCCTAGAACGACTAAAACGACTTCTGTCCATAAGCCATGCCTGCCAAGAACGACTAAAACGACTTTTTAAAAAAAATTAAAAAATTAAAAATATTTTTTTTTTTTTTTTTTTTTTTTTTAGATTTTTTTTTTTTTTTTTGACCCAAAGACCAAGGAGATATGATTTTTCGAAGATATAGACTCCCATACACTTCCTTGTTAACTTAAAACTTAAAAATTCTGTATCTCGGCTCCTGAGTACTTTTTTTTTTCAATTAAAAATCTTGGCGGTGTTCAAACAGGCCAGAAATAATTCTGGCAGTGAATGAGTTAAGACCTGAAGCCGATTCTATAAATGTCCTCTAAATCCCAACAGTTTTCTGAAAAACGTATGTTTCTATATCAGTGGTGCTCAAACCTTTTTCATGTCAAGGACCCCCAAAATGATATGTATTTGGCCGCCGACCCCCATCTCAAAAAAAATTGTTTCTGGGAAGAAAAGATTAGAGTTCAAAATGTTCGCTTTAAAAGAATATATATTCAAAGATTTGCACACATTTTCACGATTTTTCAAAAATAGCAGATCGACGAGCTTGTATATCTGCTATTTTTGAATGGCCAAATCTTAAAATGACACACAGATGCATTCCAGGTCTTAATGGGTTAAATTAACTATTTAATTCTCAGAATTAAATCAACAGAAGAAAGATGTATTTTTCCTTCTTCTTCTTTTCTCTCTATTTAATATGCATGAGTGTCACAGTGTGGAGTAGATAGGCAGACCTGAGGCACCACCGGGGCCCCTGGTTTTTAGGATTGGCCAGTAGGTCTGGCATCACGCCTCATTTGGCATGCCTGCTCAATGGACTGTGAGAGACCTTTAGATAACCCGTGTGTGTAAGAATACGCGCGCGCGTGTGTGTGTGTGTGTGTGTGTGTGTGTGTGTGTGTGTGTGTGTGTGTGTGTGTGTGTGTGTGTGTGTGTGTGTGTGTGTGTGTGTGTGTGTGTGTGTGTGTGTGTGTGTGTGTGTGTGAGTACGTGTGAGTATGCCTGTCTGATGAGCATGTCCTACATGGAATGTGACACTGATAATTGACCCGCAGTTGTGTTTTAGGATAATATGATATTGACACGGCCCAGGGTCACCGTTACTATAGTACTAGTCAGCAACAGCAGTGTACTGTAGACTTAAAACTAGGGTTTTTGTTCAAATAAGTGTTAAAATTGCTTTATATTCTGATATAGAGTGTTTTTTCAGTAACAGGGGTCTCCCACTTAAAAACAGAATGCATTTTCAGGTCGGGATACAAATGTTATCCAATCAGGAGAGAGAACTCACACAGGACACAGATCAAACAAGTGAAATTGGAAGCGATGCAGAAATTAGCGTTTTAATCTGGAACATAGAAGCTTGATAAATGGGTACTTTCTCCTGATAGAAAGTTTATTAAAGATCTGGAGAGACGCAGAGACCCCTGCTACTGAACAAACACTCTGAGTCTATACTAATATAATTATATCAGAATATAATGCTTTAACCTTTTAGCAAAAAACGTTTTGTTTTAACCAAAAAATATCACTTAACCTACCTTTAATATAATATGTTTGTAAGACAGCATATACTGTGCTAATCTGCCCTTTCTTTTTATTTTTATTTGTCATAGGACATCTGTTGTTTCTGAGCATGAGGTCTTGCATTATGTAATCTCCTTAATGGACAACTTTGTTTTTTTACAACCAAGGTTTATGTTTTAGCTTGTAATTAAAGTAAATAAAAGATGAGTGTTAAAAATGTTTCATTTACTGCTCTCTGTAGTTTTAGCTTCTTTTTTTTTTACAGTGGGCGGGGGCATTCGGGCAGGTGGCTAAATATGTATTTTTTTTACACAATAACCAGGCGATTTCTTTATTTTCATTTACAGTAGCTCCTCTAGCCCCCAATAACTCAAATCAAAGACCACGGGACCTTTTTTATTGTGTAAAAAAGACATATTTAGCCACCTGCCCGAATGCCCCCGCCCACTGTAAAAGAGATTGCTAAAAAACTATGGAAAGCATTAATTAAAAAAAACATGTACACCCA
>NC_139962.1:12751624-12781624 GCF_963454915.1 Gymnoscopelus microlampas
GAGAGTGAGTGAGTGTTTCCATGCACCTGTAGTTTCTTTTACTTCTTGTTTTTCTTTGTGCGTGTTTGTGTCTGTGTTAAGTGTGTGTGTGTGTGCGCGCGTGCGTGGACTATTTTGGGTGTGCACCGGCAAACAATTAAACTCGGGCTTTAAAGGGTTCAAAATGGCACAAAATGGTAAAAATTGCATTTGTAAAATTACCATCCTATACAATTTTGATATCCTTGCAAGTATGGTAAGACAAACCTGTGTGTGTGTGTGTGTGTGTGTGTGTGTGCGTGTGCATGTGCGTGCGTGTGCGTGTGTGTGTGGGCGGGCGCTGCAGACTGACTGAATGAATAGACAGCTGATGAGTGGAGCAGCTCTGTCCGAGTGTATTCATGTGGAGGAACTTTAAAAAGTTTCACTCCACACAAAGGCCGCCTGTCCCACTCACTTACCACAGCACAATGACTGAAGAGAACGTGTGCGTGCGTGTGTGCGTGCGTGTGTGTGTGTGTGTGTGTGTGTGTGTGTGTGTGTGCGTGTGCGTGTGTGAGAGAGAGAGAGAGAATACCATGAGTAAGCATAGGCTGGAGCTCAGTTCAGTTATTTGCTTTTAGGAAGTAGATGTACAGTAAGTGTATGTACAGTTGTTATTAATAACACATATAATTCAGCTACAGTAGCTAGCTAGCTAGACTTTCTGGATCTAGCCTACAGGATCTCTGTTTACATGTATTGTGGGGATACAGTATGCCCGTGAACTTTTGCCCCAGCAAAATAAATTAAAATAAGAAATGACATGGGTGCGTGACTGACATCCCTGCCGTTTCCTTTTATGTCGGTTGCATGTGAAAACCTTAGCCTCAACGTGAGCCCGTATACACGATAAATACAGTCTAGCTTGTGACTTGGGCTTTGAGGCACAAACAAGTTGTTATTCCCCCATAGATTAGTGAGTATGTGCTGCAATTTGGAGTCAGTAGTTAACCCACTGACTGCGAAATGAACCACTTGAACCCTTGAGCGAACCCTAATCAGGCATTATCTTTATGCAAAAGAAATAGCAGATCTGCAAGCTCACAACGCATCTCAACGTTGACATAATGCGAGCTTGTAGATCAGCTGTATTCTGTGAAGAGATTTGGTTAGTAAGAGGGAAATACCAGCAAACCTAGTATACAGCCCTGGGGGACGCTGTACTGTACGTAGTGCAGTACATATAGGGTGTAATTAACGTCTTGTGATCAGTTAGACCGTGAGAAGGTTTGTCTGAGGGACTAAACAGTGTCACCCACCATCACTAGACCCCCGTAATGCATTTAGACTCTTTCTGGGGCATTTGCAGTGGTGGAAAAAGTACCCAAATGTTTTACTGAAGTAAAAGTATCAATACTGCAATGTAGAAGTACTCCGTTACAAGTAAAAGTCCGGAATTCAAAATTTGCTTGAGTAAAAGTACAAAAGTATTGGTATCAAAATGTACTTAAAGTACCAAAAGTAAAAGTACAAAAATGTTTGAAAATAGCAGATCTACAAGCTCACAACACGTTGCGATGCCTTGTGAGCGTTGTGAGCTTGTAGATCGGTTATTTTCCAAATAGCCAAGGTATAAAACAGGGCTAAAGTGGTTAATTTATGTTTTATAATGTCATAATCTGCAAAGTAACTATGAACTAAAGTTTTCAAATAATTGTAGTGGAGTAAAAGTACAATATTTGCCTCTGAGATGTAGCGGAGTAGAAGTAAAAGTACTGGAAATTGGAAATGCTCAAGTAAAGTACAAATACCTCACAATTGTACTTAGTTACTCTCCACCACTGTTTGTATGTGTGTGGTCACATTGCGGTCAGGTCACAGCAGAAATGTTTGTAACTTTGCTGGCTTGTGTCAGTGTATGACAAGACGTAGTGGGGACAGACAGAAAGACAGACAAAGAAAGAGTGACGGAGGCAGATTTGGAAAGGCGTATATGTGGGATTTCACAGGGCAGGAAAGGAAGTGAACTTGGTGGTCTGTGGTTTGAGTCCTGGGGGCCCTCTCCTCTGTTGTCCTGTCATTTTCTAAGCCCTAATATCATTCGTAAGGACTGTGGTAATTGAGCAGGTCAGACTTAAACGCTACAATGCTTCAAACATGTTCCAGACACAGACGGCCCCCGACCAGTGCTTCTCAACTGCTTTTACACACTGGTCACACCGAATCTTACATTGACCATGAAAACCGGCACCCAAAAATATTAAATTACACAATATTCCTCTTAACCAATTTTCACCCGGGGTCCCTATATTGGTCATATTATTTATTATATGCAAACTTTTTCAGACAACTACCACCATTAGGGCTAAAGCGGCTAAAGTCGTTCTTTGGGCTGGGACACTGGCAAAACGCCTCCCGACCCACTTTGGGTCCCCGAACCTCATCTTGGACCTCACCTGGGGACAGCGGGAATGGCAAACTTCCTGTCATAGTTCTTGGGTTGAATTATAAGCAATTGTACAACAACTTAATACACAAACATTAGTCTAACGTTACGTAGGTACAAAATGGTAAATCTTTAGCTAGTACTGTGACTTGTAGCATGTACTGTATGTTTGAAGGGTTAACAATAACGAGGGGCGCTATGTCCACCACCCGAGACCTCTGACCCCAAAGAGTTGAAGATTGAACCGCTAATCTGTTCGGTGTAAACCAGTGGCTCTGAAGAGGGTCACATGCTCATCCTGGAATGAAATCAATGAGTGTGTGTATATTCAATAAACAATTTCCCCTTTTGAAGTCGAACTTTATCATGAGATCCTGTCAGAACCTCTTGCGAGTCGCGACCCACTTTTGGGTTCCAGACCGCCAGGCTGAATAACGGCGGGTCCGACCTACAGTAAACTGGGATCCGGGGGTCAGCGGGTCCAGCGATGACGAAGGCCAGCTGCCCCCCATGTGTCCAGAACCCACTCTGTGTGTCCTCTCATGTCCCTGTTCTCTGTGTGTCCTCTAATGTCCTGTTCTCTCCCCTTTTCATCTCCTATTCTCTGTCTGATCCAAAACCCAGCCTGACCCCATTCAGTACCGGGACACAGCGTACCAACCACACTGACTACATGAAAGGTCCTTTCACACATAACAAACCTGGAGTCCCTCAGTCCATTATTATCTCTCTCTCTCTCTCGCGCTCTCGCGCTCTCTCTCTCTCTCTCTCTCTCTCTCTCTCTCTCTTTGTCTCTCTCTCTTTCTCTCTCTCTCTCTACCCTGTCTTTGCTTTTATACTTCTCTATTCTTTCTTTCTTTACCTGACTCTGACCCTCTCTCTCTTTTTCTCTTCCTTCTCTCCCTCTCTTTTTTCTTTCTGTCCTTCTCCTATTAATTACAGCTGCTCTCTCTCTCTCTCTCTCTCTCTCTCTCTCATTCAGTGTTTAGGCCGTCCAATAGGAAAGCGACTATTAGCAACCTGACCCACTTTTCCGATCGCTAACTGCTAGCACGGCTAATTGCCTCCTAATCATTTCCTAATGGCTGCATTGTTTCAGGCTGCATTTGCTAAATACTAAACAGGAGAGGTGACAGGAGGTGGGGGGGGGGGGGGGGTTTGTCTCCAATTAGGACATGAAAAGACACTGTTAAAAAAGAAAAGTACAAATAAAATAAAGAGGTGAGAGCATACAGAGATATATTGAAGGTGAAATTGTGACTTAATGACAGCCAAGCATGTGAGAGTGAAATTGCAGTAGTTAAAAGACTGAGCCCTGGAGAAAAAGCCTTTATAGTCACGCTATTTCTCTGCGTGTGTGTGTGTGTCTGAGGCTGACTCAATAATAGTTGTATATCAAAATCATGAAGTTCAGTTGTTAGTCTGTCTGCGAAATAACATGATGTGAATTGAAGGGGGCTGTACTGTCTGGCTAGCAATGAATAGGTACAAACTCCTGTGTGTGTGTGTGTGTGTGTGTGTGTGTGTGTGTGTGTGTGTGTGTGTGTGTGTGTGTGTGTGTGTGTGTGTGTGTGTGTGTGTGTGCGCGCACATGAGAGCGTGCGTGCGTGTGTGCGTGTGCATGCACAGTGTAAAGGGTGTGTTCCAGTTATGATTCATTCTGTCCAGTGCTCCATAGGCAGGCCCTCTCTCTCTCTCAATGGCAGTTGCTTTTTGAATATATTCAAATACAACTGGTCTGGACCCACAACGGTCATTCCAGCCTCGCACACACACACACACACACACACACACACACACACACACACACACACACACACACACACACACACACACACACACACACACACACACACACACACACACACACACACAGAACAACCTCTTCAGGCTCACACCTTTCTGTCCGTCTACCAATGAAGACTACATTTACTGGCTGAGCGCAAGGATTCTTATTCCTTTTTGTTTTGTTGGTTTATTCATTTCATGGTAAGTTTGCTTGAATCCTGTAGAATCACATTGGACTCTGACTTATAAATGTCACCCAGTGAGCTAACCCTGCAGTTAAAGTTCTGTATGTATTGCTGAGGTTATTTACCAAAACGAAAATACATTGTAATTCCAGTTTTTCTAGTGTATATGAATGATGTTGTTATTTAAGAGACACGGTTGCTGTGTAATGCGAGGCAACCAGCCGCGGTGCCGTGGCAACCCGGGGGGATGCGGCCCTAGAACCAGTCCATATAAGTCCACAGCACACACACACACACACAACGTGTCGCTCTGGGCTCTAGCCTCCCCTGGCCGGTAACTTGAAAAGCTCTTCGGAACAACTTCTCATTGTTTTTATAAACAGTTTGCGATCGGTGCCTCCCATTGTTAGTGTTAAAGGGTTTCTAACAGTTTCTCTACCAGAAGAGAGTAATGATGACGCCTCTAGCCTGTACAGGCTCTCTCCATGGCATGCAAGGCCCATACAAGGCTATATACTCTGTGGGGGGTCTGTGAAGATTCTCACTCTCTGAGAGACCGGTTGCTCTCCTCTCCTCTTCACCTCCTCTCGTCCTTCGTCTTGTCCTTGTTGTCTTTGCTGCTCGAATCAAATCAAATGTCTCTCTCTCTCTTTCGCTCTGTCCTGTCTTTGCTCTCTCTCTCTCTCTCTCTCTCTCTCTCTCTCTCTCTCTCTCTCTCTCTCTCTCTCTCACTCATTTTGTGTTTGGTTGCGCTCGGGTGTTGCGCTCGGGTGTTGCGCTCTGAAAATAGCAGATCTACAAGCTCCCTTGTAGATCGGCTATTTATGCAACCAAGTGTAAAATCAACCATTATGACACCATCAAGTCACCGTCAAAATACATTTTAGTCGACTAAATCAATTATAGATTTAGTCGACTAAAATCTTATGATATTTAGTCGACAAAAACTAGACTAACAGTAAAAGATGACTAAAATGTGACTAAAACTAAATGGAATTTGATTCAAAAGACTATGACCAAAACTGAATCAAAATGCTGTCAAAATCAACGCTAACTGTGTGTCCTGTCTGAATCCCCATCCAGAACCCTCAGAGAGCATGACGTCGCAGCCCGCGGCGGTGATGACTGAGCACGCTCCGTCGTCCGCCGCAACCGCCCCCGCTACCTCGTCCCTGCAGGCGCCTCCTCCCCCCTCGGCCTCGTCGTCGCCGTCCTCCTCGTCCAGCTCCGCCTCCTCGTCGGCCATCCCGCAGCCCAACAACTCCTCCGGCAAGCCCTGGAGGAGCAAGTCTATGAGCGCCAAGCACGCCGGCGCCTCCTCCTCCGCCACGCTGTCTGTCAAGCAGGAGAAGGAGAGCTCCGCCAAGGCCGCCGCGCCTCCCGCCGAGGCTCCTCCTCCTCCCAAGGCGGTGGCTCAGAAGTCCATGCTGGAGAAGCTCAAGCTCTTCAACAGCAAAGGCGGATCCAAGTCCTCCCAAGCGGACGCCGGCGCCACGGCCAAGCAGCCCGGCGCCGCTGCCGCTGCCGGATCGGTGGAGAAGGCGGAGGCCGCGTCCAACACCGACCCCCTGGAGGAGGACGGGAATGCGCGCCCGGGGGGCGTCAACGGGACGGCGGCCAATGGAGCGCCGGCGTCTTCCGCGGCTCCTCCCCCCGCCGCCTCCATCACCAGCAGCCCCAAGATGGCCCTGAGGGGCATCGCCCAGCGCACCTTCAGCAGAGCCCTCACCGCCAAGAAGAGCTCGGCCAAAGGCCCCGAGAAGGACAAGGAGAGGACGAAGGACAAGGACAAGGAGCGAGGCAAGGAGGCGGCCAAACGCGCCGCCTCTGCGCCCGACAGGCCGGAGCTCCGGGGGGAGGAGCCTAAGGAGGAAGCAGCGGCGGCCGCCGTGGAAACGGACGGCTCCGGCAAAAGGACTTCCAAAATCGCCAGCTTCATCCCCAAGGGGGGGAAAGCGGGCAAAAAGGAGAGCTCTGCTGCCCCTGCACACAGCGGGATACCAAAGCCAGGGGGCAAGGCCCCCCCGGGAGCAGGTGGGAAAGCGGCGGGGGCCAAAGAGGCAGCAGGGGAGCGACCCCGGAGCATGCGCCTCGGCGGGGGGCTCGCCATGCACCGCGGGCCCCTGGACAGGGACAGCAGGCACTCCAGCTCCACTTCTAGCTTGGCCTCCACAGAGGGCAAGGGTCCTCCTCAGGCCTACGGCGCCGCCTCTGTGGCTGGAGGTGGCGCGACACAGAGCACAGCCAGCAACACAGTCAGTGTGCAGCTACCTCAGACTCAACAGCACCACAGCCACCCCAACACAGCCACTGTTGCACCTTTCATGTACAGGTAAGACCCCCCTGCTTCAGAATGACTGAGAGCTACAAGCACGTGCATCTAATGTTGTGTGTATGTGTGTTGAAAGTTGCGTTAAATATCTAAATCTATGTTCGATGTTTTAAACACTTAAAACCTTTACACTTTGTTGACCAGGGTCCCCCAGGGGTCTATACTCTGTACCTTCCTTTTTTACTTCTACACAAATAGCCAATCTACAAGCTCACAAAGCGTCATGTTCCGATGCATTGTGAGCTTGTAGATGTTTGCCCGTTATGACATGCCAGGGTTAGGCTAGGGTTCATGCTTAATGACAAAAATAATTCCCTGCTTAATGACAACATTTCCCCCCCCCCCCACACACACACACAGTTAGCATGATATTATGTATGGAGTTTGTTTTCCAAAAGGTCTTTAAGGAATGTTCCTCTCGTCTGGGACTGGTGATGCTCTGAGAAGGTTTCTATGTGCTAATTCATCAATCCTTTCTGACAGCCTGTTAGCCATCTGTAACCTGTTAACCAAGAATGTGTCTTTCAGAGCCACCCTCCCCTGTTTGTGTTTGTGTGTGTGCAGGCTGCACAAGTCCACTGCGTTTTGTCTGTGTGTGTGTGTGTGTGTGTGTGTGTGTGTGTGTGTGTGTGTGTGTGTGTGTGTGTGTGTGTGTGTGTGTGTGTGTGTGTGTGTGTGTGTGTGTGTGTGTGTGTGTGTGTGTGTGTGTGTGTGTGTGTGTACTGTATAATATCGTCGCTGTCGGGTGGCAACCTTGCAAGTCCAAAAGTGTTACTTTTCAGGAAATGGATACAATGTAGTTATTATTTAGACACAGGCTCTAGTGAATGCTTTTCATCGGTTCAATATTTATAAAACACACACACTCTAACTTCACAAATGTTTCAAAAGTAGCAAAAATAGGAGTTACTTTTGCTATTTTTGTGCAACACAGTTGCACAAAGAAAAAAAAGAATTCACGAAAAATGTATTTAAGAAAAAAATATATTTACAAAAAAACATGAAATTAGAAATACGAGGTTTCTGCCCGACAATAACGATATGAACATGCACCTGGAGCGTACCCAGTGGTGGAAAAAGTACTCAAATTCTTTACTTAAGTAAAAGTACCAATACTGCAATATACAAATACTCTGTTAGGGCGCGCTCCCACCGCACTTTTATTTTACCTCTGGGGCAGAATCTGCCAATGCTTTGTCAATGCAAATGCGTGGATTCACGCAAGAGCAGATTTTTCCGCTTATCGCGCAGACCTTGCGTTTATCCGCTCTGCACGAAGAAGCATAAAACTGCTGGAGGCATGGAGCTGATTTTCCCCCTCTGTCCAATTGGGTGAGTCGAAGGCGGACCGTCCCAAGACTCAGGAAGCAACATGTTGCTCTCAGTGGACCAACTGGTTGTAGCTGTTGCATCTCACCCAGTACTTTATGATTTGTGCACTTGGGGTTCGTACATCTACATACACATTCAGATTTAAAATATAAAGTGCTTACCCTATGTCCACGGATTTTACAATCATGTACGGGCCCTCATAAGTACCCGTATCTTCCGTATTGTTCAATAAAAAGCATTTTAATCCGATTGGTGGCCATTTTATAATGTACTAACAGTGCAATACACCTCTTAACCGCTAGGGTCGCGCAGTTGAAAGCATACGGGGAAAATGACCACTGATTGGATTAAAATGCTTTTTATTGAGCAATACGGAAGATACGGATACTTATGAGGGTCCGTACATGATTGTAACATCCGTGGCCATGGGGTAAGTACTTTATATTTTAAATCTGAATGTGTATGTAGATGTACGAACCCCAAGTGTGAAAGTGCAAAGACATTTTTTTTGGCTAGTGTCTAGTGGCGGTGCGGGCTACGGGGACGGTCTTGAATGTGAGTGACAGGTGCGTCACAGCGTTTTTCTAGAATCCGCTGGCTGCAAAAAACTGTGGCCGCGCACAACCTGCGTTTAACAGCGGCCAGCCAACTTTTGGTGAGAGCGCGCCCTTACAAGTAAAAGTCCAGAATTATAAATTTACTTGAGTAAAAGTACAAAAGTATTGGCATCAAAATGTACTTAAAGTACCAAAAGTAAAAGTACTAAATATTTGAAAATAGACGATCTACAAGCTCACAACGCGTTGCGATGCGACGCGTTGTGAGCTTGTAGATCTGCTATTTTCAAATAGCCTAGGTATAAAATAGGGCTAAAGTAGTTAATGTATGTTTCATTATATCATAGTTTATATCTGAAAAGTAATTAGTAACTAAAGTTTTCAAATCATTGTAGTGGAGTAAAAGTACAATATTTCGATCTGAGATGTAGTGGAGTAGAAGTAAAAGTATTGGAAATTGGAAATACTCAAGTAAAGTACAAATACCTCAAAATTACTTTGTTACTTTCCACCACTGAGCGTACCCCTAACCTCTATGTATATTATGTGTATTTTGTCGCGTGTGTGTATGTGCGTGTGCGTGCGCGCGTGCATTTGTGTGCACGTGTGTGCATTTGTGTGCGCGTGTGTGCATTTGTGTGCGCGTATGTGCATTTGTGTGCGCGTATGTGCATTTGTGCCCCTGACCCTATGGCATGGTCTCCCTGTGATAAGGGTGGAGGTCCCCCGCTCCTCTGAATGAAGCCTTTCTAAGTAGCTCTCATTAGCTCTCTCTGCCACTTCCTCCCCCCGTACCCTGGGACCGGCCTTTCTCAGAAACCCCCATGTGTTCCTCCAGATATAACCTGACCCCCGGTGCCCTGCCCTCTCCCGGGCCAACGCACCTCTATCTCTGGCACTTATAGGAACTTCCTCTGGTGCCATTTTACCTGTCAGATAGCATTACTGTTGAGATTAAACCCCCCCCTGCTTGTCAGGCTTATCGATGGGAATCTAAAGCAGAAGGTCGGGAGGTTCCTCGTTTTGAAGGGCCGAAGAATGACACTTTACATCAGGACCCAATTATGTTAGATGATAATAATAATACTAAAAATAATACCTGAGATTTATATAGCGAAACCCTAAGGCCTAAGTTTTTAGTTTGTTTCCCAGTTCAGGTTAAAGGCATTGTAGGGAGTTCAGACATAATCAAAGAAAAAAACTGTTGTCAAACACCGCCCCTCCAGCAGTTCTTTTCCCCGACCACCAGGGGGTGACGCAGGGCGGACTTTTTAAATGAGTCATGCCCAAAATAGGTTGCCTTATGCGGATACAATTCGCGGAAATGCCCGACCCTACGGTTCTCTGAATTTATATTTTTAAATAGGCTCTTTCATGATAAATTGACCACATATATGAAGCTAAACAACTAAATTCTATCCAAACGATTTTTTAAAAGTAAATTATGTGCCTCAAAAAAGAAGTTTGAGAGCGTTTTAAAACCGAAAGTAAAAAGTTGATACGGGCACGGACGCGCACGGACACGCACATGCGTGCGTTAATTTACGACCCGGACATAAACAACATGAACATAAACAGAAGGGAAAATACGGATTTCAGACAGAGGACTGTGTTTCAATGAAGGAAAACACCCCAGCATCATTATATAGTGGCTGATAGAGGGGAGAAAATGCAAAATATATATATATACATATTTTTTAAATTTAGGCTTAATGTTCCCTACAATGCCTTTAAAGCAATATCAGGGTAAAAACATGGCAGGCTGAATACGACTTGCCTTAAGGCTTAGGCTTATAGTACAGAGGTTCTCAAACGTTTTAATTTCCAGGACCCCCCCATACACTCTGAGAATGTACAAATGGAACCAAATGGACCCGTACGGGTCCATTTGGTTCCATTTGTACATTCTCAGAGTTACAGACTTGTAAGGGTCCATTTTGGAACCCCCTCAAGGAACCCTGAAGGTCCCTGGACCCCACTTTGAGACCCACCGTTATAGTATACACCGTGATGTAAGCAACACAGCTGCAGATAATCAAATTAATCATAGGCGTGCCAATGTGCATTGACAATACTGTTGACTACTGTCTATGCTTGCACATTCGCTAGGCGGTCCGAACCTCTAGTGTTTTAAATCTGCTGTAGTTTTTAAAACTGGAAAACAAACTGAAAAATCAGCGCCGAACAGGAAACTCACTAAGATTGTAAAACTTTCTAAAATGCGTGTACTTTACTACTAGTAAAGTACACGCATGGTTGGTTGTTTGTGGTTGTTTGTGCCCTCCTTGTGTCTTTGAAATCTGGATGGATTTAGGTTTTTATTTGATCTCGTCTCCTCTCCCCAGATCCCAAACAGAAGCTGAGGGGATGGAGATAGGCTCAGGTGGAGAGGTGCCCTTCAGCAAGAACAGTCAGTCGTCCATCGAAGACCTCTCAGGTACGCAGAAACTTCCATCGTAACAACAAAAAGGCAGTTTAAAGTGACATTGCAGGCGTATTTGACCTCAAAATTACATGAAATAAATAATTAGATCTAGTCATCAACTAGATGCTGGGGGGAATAATGCTGTTCAGTCATTCTAATCCTGTGTTTCTGCCCCCATTTTAGGTGAAGACCCGGAGACAAGGAGATTACGCACAGTGAAAAACATTGCAGACCTCCGGCAGAACTTGGAGGAGACCATGTCCAGCTTAAGGGGGACTCAGGTCACACACAGGTAAGGATGCTTGTCCATAGAAGTGCATGAGCTCTTTCGCATCCGCAGTGCAAGTCTGCCACCCAGTGGACGATTAATGTAACATGCATTCTATTTATCTCCATCGAGTTTAAATTGCAATAACTATGACATAACGAGGGGGGGGGCGGGGGTGTTCAAAGTGTGTTCATACATCACAGTCAGTGACCTTTAAGGCTTTAAAACACAAAAAGTAGGTGCTGCTGTGTGCATTTATAAACACGGGATGGTCTCCCTCCCTGGGATCAGCATGCTGTGTCTGTCTGACTTTAAAGGGTTAGGTGCCGCGCTATGCGCTTGTATATCTGCTATTTTTGAATAGCCAAAGTATAAAATATGTAAAAAGAGGTTAAAATTATTGTGACCCTTATTAACAAAGGCTACACTGCCAGTAGGCCACAAAAGTACCTCCATTATTCAGTTTTTCACATTATGTTTCATACTTTGTGAAATATTTAATTATATTTAAAGTAATAATAATTGAAGTACGGGAAGTAGATGTCCTTGGCAGCAGAGATTCTCAAAGTGGGGTCCAGGGGACACCCAGGGGTCCTTCAGGTCCATAATATAGCATCAAAATTGGTTTATCCACTTTAACCACTTAAACCCCAATATCGGTATTGTGGGGAAAGCTTTCGCTGAAAATAGCAGATCGACAGCAGATTGACAAGCTCACGAATCGCTCAGATCGACAAGCTCAAGAAAATAGTCGATCGACAAGCTCACAACGCGACGCGGTGCGTCGCGTTGTGAGCTTGTCGATCGACTATTTTCGAGAGACAGATATTGTGTCATCGTGTCATTCTAGGCTTTTGAAGATATACAAAAAACTCGCTGCAACGTGGAAGCAGCTGTGGCATTTCACTTGTCTCTGTATGGTAAAGGTAGAGTCTGCTTGATTTATTTGAAAAAGAAGGGCTCTCTGAAATGATCCTATAACATATAGACAACATGACTGATGAAGTCTCATTTAGGATCAGGAGCCTAGAGGCCCACGCACGGAAGTAGATGTCCTTGGCAGCAGAGATTCTCAAAGTGGGGTCCAGGGGACACCCAGGGGTCCTTCAGGTCCATAATATAGCATCAAAATTGGTTTATCCACTTTAACCACTTAAACCCCAATATCGGTATTGTGGGGAAAGCTTTCGCTGAAAATAGCAGATCGACAGCAGATTGACAAGCTCACGAATCGCTCAGATCGACAAGCTCAAGAAAATAGTCGATCGACAAGCTCACAACGCGACGCGGTGCGTCGCGTTGTGAGCTTGTCGATCGACTATTTTCGACTATCGACTGTTTCCGACGATCGACTATTTTCAGCGAAAGCTTTCCCCACAATAACAGAAAACAGAAAATACACTAGTATTGAGCCCTGAGGGAACCCCCATATGGGGTTTAAGTGTCAAAATACATGAAAAATGTTTGAGAACCACTGCTTTTACTGGAAGATTTGGTCAGTAGTTGAAGTGACTCACGGTTCCCTCTCCCTCCCCTCTCTGTCCCACAGCACCTTGGAGACCACCTTCGATGGCGTCGTGACCACCGAGGTCAACACTGTCAGCGGAGGGGGCGGAGTTGGAAACGGTGGAAGCGGAGGTGGAGGAGGTGGAGGTGGAGGTGGGGGGCGGAGCATCCTCAGCATCACCTCCTCCCGGCCCTCGCTGTCGTCGTGGCGACTGGGCCAGTCCAGCCCTCGCCTGCAGGCCGGGGACGCTCCCTCCACGGGCAACGGCTACAGCGCCGGACGCAGCGCCGGGGTCCAGGGAGGAGGAGGAGGAGGAGGAGGAGGAGTAGGACGCTACCTCTACCCAGGTTAGGATTATCATAGTTAACACATTGAGTACTATGCATCCAAATCATCCTCAGTGTGCCAGTGCATTTACCGTGTCTTGACAATCTTTAGACAGCTGCAGAAGCCACAACGTGGACCCGGATGTAAAAAAAAAAGTGTCCGGGCGATGGGGTAGGGTCCCGTCTATCGACTGGAACAATAACATTTCAACTGCGATCCGCCATTTTGGAGCGATCGCCCGTTGAAAATGGCTGGTTTTCACCACAAAAAAAAAGATATGGAGCTACAGTAGAAGTGTTTTTCTCCAGATCCTATCATTGGGGCAGACGGACGTGACGTTTTTTGGGATGACGTCACATCCGTTAATTCCTTGTAGCACAGTCAAGGGATCATGGAACTAAAAAAAAAGAACAACGTAGAGCTACGTTTATGGCACTCAATGTGTTAAGTAAAACTGCCAAAATAGACCATCTAGAATTGACACAACGAACTGAAACTGTATTGTGTGTTTACAAATCTAAAAGCATAGAGAAAATGTCATCAGTTTGAGTTTGTCAATATTTCAATATGATATAAGTTATTAAGCTGTGCCAGTTTTAAGCCCTGTTGTTCAAAGAAATAAATAAAATAGTGAAAATAGCCGATCTACAGCCGATCTACATCTAAAACTAAATCTAACACTAAAACTAATAAAAAATTAAACTAAAATAGCAAACCCACTTTAAAAACGAATTAAAACTAACTGAAATTGAAAGAATTACATAAAACAAATTAAAAACCATAATAACCTCCACCCAGGTCACCTCAGGAGGCAGCTGACGGGTCGTGGCGGGGCTCTCTCCAGCGTGGAGCTGGGTGACCGCTCCGGCGAGGACATGGACCTGGAGGGCATCGCCATGGAGGTCACCGGATACATGAGCGACGGAGACGTGCTGAGCAAGAACGTGACGCGGGCCGATGATGTCACCAGCGGGTAAGGGAAACCTAGATGATACCTCATTGGCCGCAGCAGTTCATTGGAGCGACCTGTATCGCGGCATGCTTCCTGACTCCTGGCCAATCACGGCGCGTCTTTTCCGGGACTTGTCAGAATCTAGTTGTATAAAAAATATCCCGTTGTATTTTTATACAACTAGATTCTGCCAAGTCTCGGAAAAAGACGCGCTGTGATTGGCCAGTAGTCAGGAAGTGTGCCCCCTCTAATATGGCGGCCGCGATACAGACGCCCCAGAGTCAGAGGAGGCGTCTAACTTTATACAATCCCATTGCCAAATAAAAAGGAAAAACAGTGCCCTCTGCTGTTTTTTACTTATTCATTTGGCTCTGGGCTGAGCTGAACGGACGACCCGTGCTCAGGGAAACCGGGGTTTTTGGTCTGCCTTCAGCCCTCCACTTCCGGTGGTGCGACTATGTTTTCATTCCCACTAACAATATTTCTACACGGAACACTAACACCATTTCTCCCAAAGAACATGGATCGTTTTGGTTATAAGCCCACTTGTTTCTATGATGAAAGAGCAAGTTAAAATGTTACTAACTTTCCGTGGTTTTGTCAGCTTCGAGGACGCTATTGTTAAATGAGTTTCGGTTTGTTTCCAGTGGGGAACGAAATTTACACACGTAAATCCCGCCCACTACATTTGATTGGGTAAAGCGCGGCCTGCTTCCTGATCTGATGGCACGCCCACTTGTAGCCAATGTGCACGGGTTGTCAACACGGCTATCGACAGATTCAAGCGCAGCGATGGATCTGTTCTTGAGAGATTAACCTTTATATGTCTCTGGGTAAGGGAGTAGTGCGTGCAATAGATGAGGAAGCACAACGGGTTTTTGCCAGAGGAGGGCAGTAACGCGCCTCACTTCACCACCCCCCTATAACAGTACAAGTATCATGATATGCCACAGTAGCCAGTAGTCTAATCATAGTCTATATCTGCACAGAGCAGTATTATCCCACAGTTATCCATTAGACAACAAGAGGTTGTTGCTGTCTCCGTTTTCTCGGCCCGGTGAACCTGATAACCTGTTTATTTGCTTACCCCAGTAAGGTGTGTGTGTCGGAACAGGCCCCCTGCATACCTTGGCTTGTCACACTCTGCAATTTAAACTCTGTGCTGTCATCCTTTTTTATCATATGAAACTGTAAAGGTAGCCAGCTCGCCTTCTGATGCCAGAAAAAAAGGCAGTTGCTGTGTTTGGTTACGAGACTGCTTCAAGGTTTAGTTTGGATGCGTGAGAATATACGGTACAGGACAGGTACTGTAGAGGTTTTGACAAGGGTACATGCTGTATTTTTAAGGGAGATCCGAGTGCATGCAGCCATGCACATCCTCTTACTATATTTTACTATTTTACTATTCTTGCTATTTTCAAACGATTTTTATACATTTGAAAACTTGAAATGGGACATTCTGCATAATGAGTACTTTTACTTTTGGTACTTCAAGTACATTTTGATGCCAATACTTTTGCTCAAGTACATTTTGAATTCCGGTACTTGTAACAGAGTATTTCCATTTTACAGTATTGATACTTTTACTTAAGTAAAAAAATGTGAGTACTTTTTCCACCACTGACTAATAACAATCAAGAAACAATCTCCATCTTGAATCTGGGATCTTCAGTCAGGCCCCCCTGTGGCTTTACTTTATGACTTCCTAGGGGGAAGTCTTTGCGAATCGGGGGAGCTGCTAAGTGCTCTTGAGGTACTTGATATGTTTGAATAGGTGTCTGAGAGGACAAAAGGCAGAGCCACACCTGGGCAGGTGAAGTGATAGGGACAGGTTCCTCCTTCCCTCACATGAAGAACCTGATAGTATAAGCAAGGGCCCGGCGAGCTGTGATGGAGGTGAACTGAAAACATTGTGTCTTTTACAGGGAAACATCCTGTAGGACAGGCGCTGAGGTAGCCATGGCTAGATCATATGACACAGATTATAGTTAAGAGCACGCAGGTGATTTTAAACCCAGTGATCTCTTGAGGTGACGATGGGGTGGGGGGGCGAGCCGATAAAAGCGATAGCCCTTGTCTTTCTAAAACGTCTGTCTGCCTGTCTGTCTATCCATCCATCTAAGAATGTGCATCTTGCCAGTAAAAGACTACATCTGATTTCAGTGTGTAACTATGTGGAAATGCGTTTTAAAGTATAGGTGTAAATGGGGGCGGCAGTGGCTCAGGGGTAGAGTGGCTGGTAGAGTGGCCCGATGGCAACCGTGAGGTTCCCAGTTCGATTCCCGGGCTCCCCCAGTGTTAGTGTCTACTGTTACTTGAGCAAGACGCTGAACCGATAACTGCTCTCGATGAGCAGGTTGGTGCCTTGCATGGTTTCCTCCGCCATCGGTGAATGTGTGTGTGAATGGGTGAATGTAAAGCACAATGTAGAGCGCTTTGGATAAAACGCGCTATATAAATGCACCATTTACTGTAAATGTAATTCAGCTAAATATTTTTTGGATACAAGCTGTATATGAGCTACATGTGTTTTGCAGATCTAATATGGTTCTTTGTACCATAAGTCTCTCTAGGTAGCTAAATAAAAAAAAGATGACTATGGTGGGTGCATATGATCTGTGAATATAAGCACTGAGGCAATGTGTGTGTGTGTGTGTGTGTGTGTGTGTGTGTGTGTGTGTGTGTGTGTGTGTGTGTGTGTGTGTGTGTGTGTGTGTGTGTGTGTGTGTGTGTGTGTGTGTGTGTGTGTGTGTGTGTGTGTGTGTGTGTGTGTGTGTGTGTGTGTGTGCGTGCGTGAGAGAGAGACCTGAAAGGCTATAGCCTGAGGGACAGGGTGATTGATGATGGGCAAAAGGAGCTCTTATTTTTATGGACAGTGGAAATAGAGGTGACTAGATTATATGTCCGTAACCTCTGGGCAAAAAGAATCAGCAGGACTAGAGAAGATGTGTGAGTTTACATTCATATTCTGTGTGTGCAAATGTTGGTCAAAAATGCTATAATTTATTTATATCTATAATTTTCTTTGCAGTATTAGTGCATTTGTCATATATATGAGAGCGTTTGTGTGTGGGTGTGTGTGGGGGCAGTCAATTGGTGGCATAACCATTTTAAAAACAGACACAGATAGATGAGCTTGCATCCCCCCACCACCACCACACACACACGCACACACACACGCACACACGCACAAACTAACTGGTTCTCCCACACAGAAAGCGAGGAGAGGTGTGTGTCACTGGACCAGACGGACATGATAGTACAGCACACAGATGGTTCATGATCACAGTCACATTGTCGAGTACAGATATTGTGTCATCGTGTCATTCTAGGCTTTTGAAGATATACAAAAAACTCGCTGCAACGTGGAAGCAGCTGTGGCATTTCACTTGTCTCTGTATGGTAAAGGTAGAGTCTGCTTGATTTATTTGAAAAAGAAGGGCTCTCTGAAATGATCCTATAACATATAGACAACATGACTGATGAAGTCTCATTTAGGATCAGGAGCCTAGAGGCCCACGCACGCGCACACACACACACACACACACACACACACACACACACACACACACACACACACACACACACACACACACACACACACACACACACACACACTATCTTTATTTCCTCATGGCTTTCCTGGACCCCCTAGAGATCTCCCCCACCCATACATATACAGCTTCCCATTTAGCTTCCCATGCCCCCACCTCTTCCTCCTCCCCACTCTAATTTGGCCATGTTCCACCCTCCCCCCCCCCCCCCTCAGTTCTCCCCACGTTGTGCTCCGGGGTGTTGGCGGGCGGGGGGGCAGGCCCAACCTCCAGCCTGAGGAGAGCATGTGGAGAGAGAGAGAGAGAGAGAGAGAGAGAGAGAGAGAGAGAGAGAGAGAGAGAGAGAGAGAGAGAGAGAGAGAGAGAGAGAGAGAGAGAGAGAGAGAGAGAGAGAGAGAGAGAGAGAGAGAGAGAGAGAGAGAGAGAGAGAGAGAGAGAGAGAGAGAGAGAGAGAGAGAGAGAGAGAGAGAGAGAGAGAGAGAGAGAGAGAGAGAGAGGCTACATACCAACACTTGAGCAGAGTAACATTCGCGCACACACACACACACACACACATTATGTTTCCCACTGACACACATGCACAATTACGCTTGCTGCTTAGCTGCATTGTGATAAAAAATACGTTGTCATTTTTATGATATGATTTTGCATAACAGAAGAGCACACACTCACACTAGACTAGATTAGGACTCAAACTGTAAAGTGGTTGGAATCGGATACTTCTTGTTTTTTTCTTTTATCTGTCTGGGATCTGGACTCTCCTGGACCCGTTTGTTTGTTTGTTGTGGTTTTGGAAGTGCATTTTTTTTCCCCCATGTTTGAGGCAGAAAGGTACGTCTAACCGTTTCAAACGGCAAACCGCAAATCGTGCTCTATAGTCGGCGTTTCAGAACTGCACGAGATTGTCTCTTAATTGTATGATAATATACTGTTACGTACCCGTGTGAATTGTGTCCTCTGTTTTTAAAACGTTAAGACCTGAAGCCGATTCTACAAATGTCTTTTGAATCCCAACAGTTTTCTGAAAAAAGTATGTTTCTATGTCAGTGGTGCTCAAACTTTTTCATGTCAAGGACCCCCAAAATTATATGTATTTGGCCGCCGACCCCCATCTCAAAATATTTTGTTCCAGGGACCCCCAGAAGCAAAGATTTGATTTACAAATGTTCGCTTTAGAAGATTATATATTCAAAGATTTGCACACATTTTCACGATTTTTCAAAAATAGCAGATCTACAAGCTCGTAGCGCGGCACTCGGTGCCGCGCTATGAGCTTGTATATCTGCTATTTTTGAATAGCCAAGTGTAAAATAATGCTAATGGTCTTATTGGGTTAAGTAATTGCATGTTCATCTTTGAACAGGTTATTACCGTTGACATTTAGACATCATCATTTAGACAGGACAAGTGCAGGGAGACAGGAGGGGAGAGAGAGGGAGCAAGAGTTGCTATGGGATGCAGCTTTACAAACCAGCATCGAACCTGAAAATTCACACTTTTTGTCGTCCCGCGTACTATTAACCAGTTGATGCCTGTGGGTCAAGCCATCTCTTTTGGAATGCCCGTCGGTTTGCCAGATTTGCACAAACCCCTCAGTCTTTCCATGCATGCATGGCTCCTGGAGTTCTCAGTCTTATAAAGTCTTGTTTGGACACGTTCAGGTAACTGCAACTGAAGGCTATATATATGGGTTAACTTAACAGCCATCTGAAACAGCAGGGGGCGAGAGGCTCAGCCCAGCCTTTAGCGTTGAGGCAGTAATAGTGTGTGTGTGTGTGTGTGTGTGTGTGGGGCAGATCAGATCAACCTCAAGGTGACATTGTTTGAGGGTGATGGATGTGGAGAGGAGGGGGGAAGCTACCCCCCCCCCCCATCCCCCCTCTGAGAGCATAGCTCCTCCAGAGGGGAAATTAAACTCTGGTGCATGGTAAAAAAAAATGCAATTTAATGTAATAATGACTGAGAACAGTTACATTAACTATAGCCAGCAGGTTGGGACACCAAAACATGGGTTAGGAGGAGAAGTTCTGGAAGGTTCACACAATAAATGACAACTTGATTTATTTTCTCTTTTTTTTTTTTGCATCTGTGCTTTAGTAGTAGATGTTATAGTGGGAAGAGAGAGAGAGAGAGAGAGAGAGCAGATGTTGATTTTGGCTGTGTATTGCTAACTGGTTGAACCACAAAAGAGCCTCCCCCATGAGAACAACAACACAAACACAGGAATACTGTGTTATTACATGCCTAGTATACAGTACATTATGTATGTGACATGGGTTGCCAGATCTGCTTATTATAAGTTTCCCCGCAAGATTTTATTTGAAAATAGCCGATCTACAAGCTCACAACGCGTCACAACGCGTCGCATCGGCTATTTTCAATTAGCTGATCGTATATGTTAAAGTGCTCGTGTGGCCCATATAGTCTTCTTTTGGGCTGGTTTTCCTAGGCCTGGTTGCTTGTTTCTCTCACAGAATCTGGCTACACTGTATGTGACCTGTGTGACCTATAGGGACTCAATGCCAACCCATTTGAGATCCCACTGATGATCTATAATGTCTAGTCCTGTCCCCGACTAAGGATTTGTTTAGTCGAATCTAATTGGCGACTATGCAATTTTTTTTTTGTTAGGGCCAAAATACATTTTATTTCAAAGGGCCAAGTCTACACAGTTTGTTTTGTGTCTCCAGCAGAGTTTCTAGTGTCTCTATCTCTCTCTGGAAGAGGTTGCACATGAACTCTGCAGCCGCACTGAGGCGCTCCAACACAAACAATACCAATACAAAGACGAGGAATAAGAAGAATAAAGTGGAAGTTACGTGTGGTTGCAGGTGCAGACTTGGCCAAAAAACAATTAAAATCATTTTTGGCCCTCGACTAGATTCGACTAAGAGACACGCAGTCGACTCGGACCCCCCGCGACTAATTAGTCAACTAATCGACTAGTCGAGGTCAGGCCTAATAATGTCTTCCTTGAACCCTATAGCAAAAGCGGGTCGTTTTCTTGCGCCGCGGGGCTCCATCACGATGTCAAAGGCAGTACAGTACATGAAGCATACGGTATACTTTTCTGTCACGACGTTTTAGCTGTTCATTGGGTTCCCTGTACCCTGTAGCTCATGTTCATTTCATTTGACTGCAAGCTTATACAAAGAAGCTCTGTCTATACGCTCCTTTTCCTACCTTGACAGCGCTCTACTGTCTGTGTGTATGTGCAAAGTAACTAAGTACATTTACTCAAGTACTGTACTTAAGTACAATTTTGAGATATTTTTGACTTCACTGGAGTGTTTACAATTTTCATTACTTTTACTTCTACTCCACTACATATAGTACAAATATTGTACTTTTACTCCGCTATGATTATTTGAAATCTTTAGTTACTAGTTACTTTGCAGATATAATTTATTACATTATGAAACATACATTAACCACTTCAGCCCTTTTTTATACCTAGGCTATTTGAAAATAGCAGATCTACAAGCTCACAACGCGTCGCGATGCGACACGTTGTGGGCTTGTAGATCTGCTATTTTCAAATATTTTTGTGCTTTTACTTTTGGTAATTTAAGTACATTTTGATGCCAATACTTATGTGCTTTTACTCAAGTACATTTTGAATTCTGGACTTTCACTTGTAACAGAGTATTTAAAATATATTTGCAGTATTGGTACTTTTACTTTTTCCACCACTGTGCGTGTGCATGCGTGTGCGCGCACGTGCGCGCGTGCGTGTGCGAGCCTGTGTGTATGTTGGCTTCTCCTATGCTGAGATCAACAGAGAGATAACACACAGAACGTATTTCAGCAATAATTCCGTTACAGGGCTTGTTTTTCTGTCTCCCTTCAGTTAAACTACTAAAAACAGGCCATCATCACACAGATCCACACTTGTCCTCCTCGGTGGAAAGAGCTCACAGCCCTGCGTGGACAGCCTATATCTCATAAAAAGCAAATGTTTAGTTAAATTAGGAACGGGGGCCCCAAAAAATACCCATCAGTATTTTGGTTAAATTAGGAATCCTGCTCAAAGGATAAATATTTGGGTAATTAGTGGGTGTTGTTTTAGTCTGAACGGGCGTGTTGGTTTTAACGTTTTGGGGGCCTCTTCACTCAAACAGCTTCTAACTGTAAGTCTTTAACGGACGGTTGGCCTGTGTGTGACGGCATAACAAGGCAAATCAAATGCCTCCTTCGTGTGTGTTTCTTTCCATTACAAATAGTAAAGTGAGTGGCCTACTTAGTACGGGCATTTTTTAGCAGCACTAAACTGTTCTGTCATTCCTGACCCAACGTTTAACCCATTCAATCCAGGAACGCATCTATGTCATTTTAGATTTCTTTGGGCTATTCAAAAATAGCAGATATACAAGATCATAGCGCGGCACCGAGTGCCGCGCTATGATCTTGTAGATCTGCTATTTTTGAAGGAAGAAAATCGTGAAAATGTGTGCAAATCTTTGAACATATATACATTTTTAACTCAAATCTTTGCTTCTGGGGGTCCATGGAACAAAATCTTTTCAGATGGGGAGGTCCGCGGACAAATACAAATCATTTTGGGTGGTCCTTGACATGAAAAAGTGTGAGAATCACTGATAGTATAGCAACATAAGTAAAAAGAAATACAAAAAAAACTGTTAGGATTTAGAAGACAATTGTAGAATCCTCAGAAGCCAAGATTTGAATAAAAAATGTTTGCTTTAATAATATTTATATGTATTCAAAGATTTGCACAAAATGTTCAAGATGTTTTAATAGCCAAAGTATAAGATAATGGTTTAAGTGGTTACACAGATGTGTTCCCGGTCTCAGTGGGTTAACCAGCAGGCCCAGCATCTGAGGTAGAGATGGAGCAGCAGTCTCACCATAGAGGGGGCGGGGGGGGCACAGCGTTTAGGAATGGGCCTCTGTGTAGGAATGTCTTTATATATGCATCTCTCTCCTGTCTCTGAATGGTCATCTATCTCCTCATGTTCTGCTCTGTAGTGGAAAATAATACATGCACCTCCTCCCATGTACTGTACATCAAACCCACTCCTCTCTTCACTTTTAGTGGATGATTTGATTAATGTGTGTGTTTGTGTTTGCATGAATACATTAACGTATGTGTGTGTGCTTGTGTCTCTACTGCAGGGGTCTTCAACAGGGGGTCCGGGACCCCTAGGGGGTCCTCAGAGTAACTACAGGGGGTCCGCCAAATCTTTGTGTGATATTATTATTTTTTTACCTTAACCACTTGAACCCTAGCATCCCTTTTCTGAGGAGAACTTTAGCCAAAAATAGCCGATCTACAAGCTCACAACGCCTCGCAGCGCGAGGCGTTGTGAGCTTGTAGATCTGCTATTTTTGGCTAAAGATGTATAGGTGTAGAGAGAAAAAAGAATAGTAAACGTAAACAAAAAAGTTGAATCTAAAACACAATTTTATACAATATAGAGGGGGTCCCTGCTTCATCTCTCTCTCAGCTAGGGGGTCCTTGGCCTAAAAAGGTTGAAGACCCCTGCTCTACTGTATGTGTGTGTTGTCTGTGTGTGCATGCGTGTGTGTGTGTGTGTGTGTGTGTGTGTGTGTGTGTGTGCACACATACATATACGCTGGCATGCGTGCAAAAGCGGGCATGCGTATCTGTGTGTGTGTGTGTGTGTGTGTGTGCGCGTGTGTTTGTGTGCGTGCGGGCGTGCACGCGCGCACCCAGTGGAAGCCTCAGAGAGAGCCATGTAATCCTGATTGATGAAGGCTTTGCATGGACTGGAAAACAAGACGAATGCTCTAAATAAAACCCAGTCTGAGTCCAAAGAGGCCCCAGCAGCTTGTTAACTCTGTCCAGAGTGTTACGGCACCGTTTGCCTTTTATTATGGAACTTCACATAGTGCAGCAGACAGACGTCAGACCAGTGGCTCTACATTGCATATGTATCCTCTCTAATCCTTATGTAATTACATGGTGCAGAATAGTGTCTCTCAACTGGCGGATTGGTTGCCCAAAAGTGGACCGTGGGACATTTTCTTGGGGTCACACGGGTCTGAGGAACAGCTTAGAATTCTTTTTAGCTGTCATAATAGAGATCTCACATGGGAGATCAACATGTGGATCCAGAGGAAATATGTTTTAATGTGCCTCAGAATATATACAGTAGTAGATACTGCATACAGCACAATGTGAAATACTGAGTCTTGATTTAACTCAGAGAGTGAACAGACGGAACCAAATTGGTTCCGTTTGTTCACTCTCTGAGTTAGGAAAAAAAAAGGATAAATCAACACAGAGGATTTTACTGTGTGTATATTTCAAGTGCTTCAAAAATATACAAAACATGGTTTATGGTTTATAAAATGGTTACACGCATGTACAGTATGGGTCAACCCATTAAGACCTGAGGCCGATTCTACGGATGTCTTCTAAATCCCAACAGTATTCTGAAAAAGCGTATGTTTCTATATCAGTGGTGCTCAATCTTTTTCATGTCAAGGACCCCCAAAATTATATGTATTTGGCCGCCGACCCCCATCTCAAAATATTTCGTTCCAGGGACGCCCAGAAGCAAATATTTGAGTTACAAATGTTCGCTTTAAAAATATATATATTCAAAGATTTGCACACATTTTCTCAATTTCTCAAAAATAGCAGATCTACAAGCTCATAGCACGGCACTCGGTGCCGCGCTATGAGCTTGTAGATCTGCTATTTTTGAATAGCCAAAGTGTAAAATAATGTTTTTTTAGCTCAAATCAAAAAATGATCACAGATGCGTCCCAGGTCTTAATGGGTTAAAACATAAAGGTGAAATAACTATTTTTCTCTGTTTGGAAAATGATTACAAAATGTGTGATTCCTATGCAGAACTGTACTTTGTATGGTACTTTGTATGGCCGTTACATGACAATGGACTGTGTGTGTGTGTGTGTTTGTGTGTGTGTGTGTTTGTGTGTGTGTGTGTGTGTGTGTGTGTGTGTGTGTGTGTGTGTGTGTGTGTGTGTGTGTGTGCTTGCAGCTACCTGACTGATGGAGGGTTGGGACTGTACACGCGCAGACTCAACCGGCTGCCCGACAGCATGGCCGCCGTACGGGAGACGCTCCACAGGAACGCCTCCACGGGACAGGGCGATGCCGACAGGTATAGAGCTGATTTTCTGTCTTATCTCTGCCTTTCTAGTTGTCTCTTTCCTCTTTCTAACTGCCTGCCTGCCTGCCTGTCTGTCTGTCTCTTGTCTTTCTCTCTCTTTCTCCCTCGCTCTACCTTTTATGGCGCTGCCATGTGCCATGAATATTGTCTAAATAGGGCCCTCAGTGTTCATTTAACTCTGGAAAAGCAAACTATCTCTGTCTGTCTGTCTGTCTGTGGCTCTTTCTTAGAAAGATGCATAGCTTCGTATACACTGGTAGCAAAGATAATTAGAGTGGAAGACTTCCACCGCTCCTTGTTTTACCAGATGGCTTAATGAGTTTGTATCACTGATACACCTGGAGAGGCTGTGTTGCAACAAACAGGACAGTCTGGCAACATTTGAATACATACAGTATGGGGTCCATCACGAGTCATCTCCACTCTGTGTGACTGCTCTGTTTTTTACAAGCTCAATTATTAATGTGTCCAACTGTTGTATTGTAGTCTGTTGTATTCTGTTTGCCTATGCAGTACCTCATTATGATAGGTTAATTACTCATGTTTAACATACATTATAGTCTGGTGTTTGTTTGTGTTGTTATGTTTTGTTGATGTCATGTCTTATAAAAAATCAATAAGAATTAATATACAAAAAGAAAGAAAGATGCATAGCTCCTAGCATGTAGAGAAAGGCAAGTTTATATCAACAAGGTAGTTCAAAGTGCTTTACACAAAACATTAAACATTGAGACATTAAGACACAGATAATTAAAATGAAGCAGAAAGATACGAGAATGAATTTACAGTGCAGAAGAAATGATGAAAAAAACCTCAGTAAAAGGCAGCGGCTGAACGGGCGAGACACAGAAACTATATAAATATTGTATCTAAGTTTGACTTCTCTGTGAGGCCGGTGTCATCCGGTGTGATTCTCTGTGTGGCTACAGTGTCATCCAGTGTGATTCTCTGTGTGGCTGTAGTGTCCGTGTGAGTGATGCTGGGAGGAGATTGACTCTTTGTCCTGTCAGAGAGAGGGAGGAGGCGGAGGAGGGGAGAGGGATCGGCTCAGCGGATAGGCTAATTGACAGCAGGAAATAAATGGAAACATGTCTTGACTTTAATGGTGAAGAAGAAGAATGGATGGGCATACAAGGGGAGAGAGAGAGAGAGAGAGCAAGAGAGCGAGAGAGACGGGGAGAATGGACTGCAGGCCATATTGAGCGACTGGTCACTGTTAAATCCTGAGTGCCTTGGACGTATGTCCACTTTTGATAGAAGGCGTATAATGCTGTTGCAAAGTACAGGCGCAAGGCAAAAAGGGGTTGTATTTCATCTCTGATATCATGATGGGTGTGTTTTGGGCATAACATAGACCAGTGGTTCTCAATGTGGATTTCAGGGACTCTCTGGGTTCCTTTAGAGGGTTCTAAATTTACCCTTACAAGTATGTAACTCAGACAGTGTACAAATGGAACCAAATGGACCCTAACAGGTCCATTTGGTTCCATTTGTACACTTTCAGAGTTAAGGGGAGACCTTGAAATGTAAAAGTTTGAGAACCATTGACACACAGACCAATCAGTGTTGTCTTCCAGTCTCCTTAAGTGCTTTGTGCGACCGCACCTGGCACATTGTTATTCAAATGACAGATTCAGCAAAGTTGGAAGTGACAAAAAAAAACTATTTCATGCTGAGGAGACGGATCTGCTCGTGTGTGATGCGAAATCACGAGGCCCTCTACGGGAGCAGCATTAATATGATATAATGATGTCAGGAGATCTCAGCTCGCCGAAACATCAAATGGAAATGCATGAGAGGTGGACCACATCGCTTCCGGCAGTCGACATGGGTGGTCGCATCAATGATCGCTCTCGCGTCCTGCGTCCTCGCATACCTTTCCTTATCCTCATCCTGTGGATTATGGATTTACACCTCAACTCCGCATGGATTATACACCAGAAGGATATGGAATCATACGAGACAGAAAAGGTAGAATCACACAATGTCTTCTACCTAACTACTGGAACCGAGAAAAAACACCCAGGTTATGGAACCACGGCGATCCACTCGACTCTCACAGCCAACCCGAAGCGAAGAAACAAACCCCTGAATGGTAGATGTAATCGGAAGACGTACTTCTGTTTAATTCTACTACTTTCCGGAGACGTTGAAGTTAACCCTGGCCCTGTGACCACAAGGCAATCCGCTCGGCTCATAGCTGAAACCAACAGGCTAGCGGCAAACGTTGCCACAAGCAACGGGGCAAAACAACAACAAAGCCATGCTGGAACAAAGAACTTCCGGAGCACCGGAGCTAGCCTAGCCAACGTTGCTACCGAAGCTAGCCTCGACGACAACACCAACGGCTTCACACCAACTCGACTAGGCGAATCAACCCAAATGATCAACCTAAACACCGACGTCGTATCCACCGCAGCCGTCGACGAGGACGCTTGCACCGACGCACAACGGCGATCAACCGGGAGATGCAGCGTAGCCGAGAACGTGGAACCAAGGAGTCACCTAGCTGTTTTCACCGGAGCAGAGACCTTGATGCACCGCTACAAACCTACGGTTCGTTCCAGGGCCAGGGTCCCAGCAGAAACCGTGATGGGACCATTAGCAGAGGCCGTGCTGGGACCTCCGCGCCCCATCCCCCCCCAACCCCCCAACCCTCCCCAATCCCCCAACCCCCCCCAACCCCCACTGCTGGCTGCCCACGACGGAACAATGGCTTTGATGGACACTACACCCCCCTCCCCCCCCGAGACTGCTCCTAAACATCTCTCAGTGGATAAACACCTATCCATTGAAAAAATGATCAAATCGTTTGGCGTTGGCTTGCACATGATACATCTTAATGTGAATTCTCTAGCAGGAGACAAGCTAACACAAATCAAGCAGATGTTTTATGATGGTAAGGTTGACATTTTAACTTTCTCTGAAACAAAACTTGATCAAGCGATAACTGATTCTGTGATTGAGATTGAAAACTACAAACTCTTCAGGAAAGATAGGAACAGAAACGGGGGTGGTGTTTGCATGTATGTTCATACTGACAATGTCTGCATCCTTCGGGAAGACCTGATGGATGAAAACATTGAAGCTGTGTGGGTCGAGATCATTTTTAAACATGCCAAACCTGTGCTAGTCGGTACCATATACAGACCTCCTAACCAGACTGATTTCTATGATAGACTTGATGAATGCTTAGCTAAAGTGGACCATGCGGAGACGATTCTTCTTGGTGATTTTAACACTGACATACTCCGCAAGGAAGCGTCAGTGTATAAGTCATTCAGGGCGTGTTGTGATCGGCATTCACTCCACCAGCTGATCACTCAGCCCACAAGGCTGTGTGTTTCCTCTCAAACTACCATAGATCTCATTCTAACAACGGACAAGGAAAAAATCCTAAATAGTGGTGTTTCCACCTGTGGCATATCTGATCACAACATGATCTTCTGCACCAGAAAGAAACGTAAACCTAAGACCGGTTACCACAAAACAGTCACAATCAGAGACCTCAAAAATTATAAGAGTGAGGACTTAGATCACAGACTGGAGGAACAGGATTGGTCCGACGTTCTAAACAGCACACAGGTAGACGAATCCTGGCTTTGTTTCAAAACCAAATTCATTCAAATTTTGGACAGTGTGGCTCCCATGAAAACCATCAGGGTCAAAACCCGCTCGGTACCATGGATGAATTCGGACATCCTTACTGCCATGAAAGTCAGAGACAAAAAGTGTTCTGAGCTTCATAAAAGTAGGATCAAACTAGCCAAATGTTTTAACAAAGGTCTCGAATCCCACGTAGCTAAACTTGAAAAGGAAAAAAACAAGCTAAGAAACAAGGTAAATAGCATGCTCCTGTTAGCAGAAAAAAGCTACCTCGATGACAAGATTGAGGAAAATCAAAAAAAACCACGAGAGCTTTGGAGGCTACTCAAGAACCTCCTAGGCTGCAGCAAAAAATTGAAAACCAGGCTTTCAAACTTAAGCCTCAAGGTGAATGACACTCTCATTTCATCCAAACACGAAGTGAGTAAAATCCTCAACATATTCTTCACGACCGTAGCCTCAGATTTGGTTGAAAAACTTCCTCCACACTCTGGGAGATATGGTGAGGAGTATGTTGTCTCATTTTACGAAAAACAGGGTGTTTGCAAAGATGACTTTAAACTCTCCCCTGTGAAAACAGAAGAGGTGTTTAAAAAATTGAGTGCTCTTCATCAACACAGAGCCACAGGCCTCGACAATATCCCCCCCAAATTTCTAAAAGACTCAGCCGCCTCCATTGCTCCAATCATTACCCACATATTCAACCTCTCCACCACACAGGGACAGGTCCCCAACGACTTCAAAAAAGCAAGGGTGACCCCTCTGTTCAAAAAAGGAAACCAATTAGACCCTGGCAACTACCGCCCTATTTCTATTCTAAGCTCCATCTCGAAAGTCATGGAAAAAATAGTCTATGAACAGGTCGACAAGTATCTTGCCGAGAAAAATCTAATCTACAAATTCCAATCTGGCTTCAGAACAAACCACTCCACTGACACATGCCTTCTCTATTTGAACGACTCTATCAAACAAGAGATTGAAAAGGGCAAATATTGCGGCATGGTCATGCTGGACCTCCAGAAGGCTTTTGACACCGTTAATCACCCGATTATGATCAATAAGCTCAGAGCAATAGGTTTTGATGACACGTCAGTGAACTGGATGAGATCCTACCTGGAAGGGAGGGAGCAAGTGGTGGAAGTAAACGGCACCCAGTCCCCCCCCCTCCCAGTGACTTGTGGTGTTCCCCAAGGAAGTATACTAGGACCCTTACTGTTCCTGATATATGTGAATGACATGTCGTCAGCCTGCGACTGCAACCTGTTCCTGTTCGCAGATGACTCGGCCCTGCTAGTCTCGGACAGGGACAGGCTGCAGGTTGAGAAAACTCTCAGCTCTGAACTCAACAAGATCTGCATCTGGCTCTCCGACAACAAGCTCTCATTACACCTGGGCAAAACGGAATGCATCCTCTTTGGGTCCACTCCTAACCTCAGAAAGGCAGAGAGCTTCACGATCAAAGCGGGTGATGATATCATCAAAAGAAAAAACGAAATTACCTACCTGGGCTCTATCTTGGAGGCTGACCTCTCTGGTGACAAAAATGCTGAAAAAACGATCAAAACGGTCCACAAAAAAACACGCTATTTGCGGAGTATTGATCGTAAAGTCAGTAAGAAGACTCTGAAGACTC